>NW_020954583.1:13461213-13478937 GCF_900497805.2 Vombatus ursinus
ATAGATAGATAGATAGATAGATAGATAGATAGATAGATAGATAGATAGATAGATAGATAGATAGATAGATAGATAGATAAAGGACACAGGGTGAGTTGAAGATGAAGGGGTCATATCTGGATAATAAAATTAAGGGGTGAGAGAGGATTATACTAGGAGAAGGAGAAAGGGAGAGGTAGAACAGGGTAAACTATCTCACAAAAAAAACAGAAAAGAAAAGGCTCTTACAGTGGAGGTGAAATGGGGGAAGGTGAGAGAGAATGAGTGAATCTTATTCTCATAGGATTTGACTTAAGGAGGGTATAACATGCACACTCAATTGGGTATGGAAATCTGTATTATCCTACAGGGAAATGGGGGGGAGGGGACAAGCGAGTAGGGGGATGATAGAGAGGAAGGCAGATTGGGAAAGGGGGTAATCAGAAGCAAATACTTCTGAGGAGCTACAGGGTCAAAAGAAAGAATAGAATAAATGGGGGGGCAGGATAGGATTAAGGGAAATAGAGTTAGTTTTTCACAGCATATCTACTATGGAAGTGTTTTGCACAACTGCACATGTGTAGCCTATATTGAGTTGCTTGCCTTTTCAATGAGGGTGGGTGGGGAGGGAGGAAGGGAGAAAATTTGGAACCCAAAGTTTTAAAAACACATGTTTAAAAAAAATGTTTTCACATGCAAATGGGAAATAAGAAATACAGGAAATGGGGTACAGAAATCTATCCTGCCCTACAGGAAAATAGAAGGGGGAGGGGATAAAAGAAGGGGGGAGAGATAGGGAAAGCAGACTAGGGGAAGGGGTATTCAGAATGCATGCCATCTTGGGGTGGGGGGAGAGGCTAGATGGGGTGAAAATTTGGAACTCAAAATCTTGTGGAAGTAAATGTTGAAAACTAAAAATAAATAAATTTATTAATTAAAAAAAAGAAAATGCTGTTGGAGAAAATGTCAATAATACAAATTAAACTTTAAAGTATTGTGTGAACTTTTTTCCTGTAGAAACAGTTGGGTTTTTTTTAAGTGTAAAAGCTAGAGATTTATTGTTATTTTGTGATTGATAAGTTGTCAAATTGGCTATGACACTTTTGCACATCTAAATACTACCATTAACCAGGAAAGAAGTTGGTACTTAACCAGACTGAGGAACAAAGTAGAAAGAGCAGACATGTGAATATCATTGGTAACTCAACTTGCACTCTGTGTGCCTGTGTACATTATTCCCATTGAGTAAAAGTGTTCAGATTATTGGGACAATATAGCCTCCACAACCTTTTTGTAGCGTGCAGTCACAGAAGTAATAAAATTGAACTTGAATATTTCCCTTGATTTTATTGGTCTGCATCCATGTTACTTAAACATATCTCAATTTAAAAAAAAATATTCACAAGGGGAAAAAACTGACCTAAGAGAATACTGAACCAGTCAGCCAAATACACACCTAATTTCAAGGTCATCTTTGAATTGGTCCTGAAGGAATGTACCACCCTAACAATTTGAGAATTAGGCAAATAGGACTTCTCTGGAAGACTGTATAAAGAAAAGCCAAATGTTCTAACTATATAGTTAGAACAGCCCTTGATCTTCATCTGTAAATTATATTTTTATATTACCCAATATCCATTTCAATTTTAATACATTCTTGATTACCAGATATAATCCAGATCCAATTTGGAGATAGATTTCCTCCAAAATGAGAGAAACATTTGTTAAACATTTCCTAGCATACTGCTGGACTAGAAATTGGCTCTACTAACATGTGCTTTGGGGACCCAAGTTAAGCTCTGTATCACATTGAAGCATAACACTTTTATGGAAGATATAATAAATTACTCAGATCTATACAATCTCTTTTTATAACCTAAAACATATTTCTAGTATGAGCCAACATTGCAATTAGAAAACATATGAATTTTTGTACAATCTACACTTAAAATAAGGGCCATCATTATAATAGATGGCCTTGGATTTATAAAGAACTGACACATTATCACAAGCCATTTGAACAAATATCACATGTTTGACTTTAAACTCCTAGAATATTGAAAATAACCTCAAAAGGACTGCAGATGAAATTCTTTCATTTTAAGATATTTTGGTTATGGGGACACTGCTTAGAATGTATTGCTCTAGTTTCTGGGATTTGGAGGAAATATTTCTTGAATTTAATGCAGAAAGTATTCCTTGAATTAGAGTTTGAGCTTATCTATCAAGCAAAAATAACAAGATGTTTGAAGGTAAGAATTCTTGACATTCAAACACAAACCTCAAGAAAAGTATGAAAAAGCAAACATTAGTGTGAAATCATCAAGATTAACAAAGTTAAACTGTCTACATTCCTGTATGGGTAGATGATACATGTAAACCTTAAGAATTTTATCATCACTAGAGCAGTTAGAAGGAGTCTAGTTAGATAAAGTTCATAGATGTTGGGATGATCTCAAAAGAATAGAAGGATGAGAAAGAGGGATGTACTGGGAGAAGGGGAAAAGGAAAGGAAGAATGAGGAAAATGTCACATAAATGACATATACAAATAAATTTTTTTTAGAATGGAGGGGTAAATGGGGAAAGAAGGAGTAGACAGTCTTTGAACCTCATTATCATTTGAACTGGTCCAAGAAGGGAAGAATGTACATCCACACAAATTTGGGTAGGGAAACTCATCTTACTAAATAGGGAAGTAGGAGGGTAAGAGTTAAAAGAAGGAGTGGGTGGGAGGAATAAGAGAGTGGACAGATTAAGAGTGGTGGTGGTGAGAAGCAAAACAGATTCTTAAAGAGAATACAGAGGGGAATGAAGGAGAAATATGAGAATAGGGTGGAGGGAAATCCAACAATAAGCTGTTTATAAGAAACTCACTTGAAACAGAAAGATAAACACAGAGTTAAAATAAGCGGCTGGAGAGGAATTAGTGATACTCCAGCAAAAGTAAGAAAGACAAGAGTAGTAATCATGATCTCAGACATAACAAAAGAAAAATTAGATCTAATTAAAGAGACAATCATGAAATCTACATTTTACAAAAAGGTAACAAAACAGTGGATTAATATAAATCCTAAATATATGTGTACATAAAAATAGATATAGAAAGAGAGTATATGTTTGTGCACTTTCACAAAAAGTTACCATGCATTAGGGCATATACAAACCATATAAACACAAGCAGAAATATTAAATGCCTTTCTTTCTGTCCACAATGCAATAAAAATTATTTTCAATGAAGGTAGGGAAGATTTCTTCTTCTTCTTTTTCATCTTCTTCTCCTTCTTCTTCTTTATCTCCCATCAAATGAGGCTAAATTAAAGAAAAATTAACATCAAAGCAAAAGTAAGACCACTTTTGGGAGTGATAATGGAACACAGACATCAGGTATTTTCAAATTGCGATGTTCTATTCTCATCTTGTTTCCATTTTCTCTATCTTTGAGAAAGATCTTTGGAGTGAAAAGTCATCAGCCAAAGAAGAACTGGTATGTAAAATTGTTAAGCCAATGCCAGTGATCTTTTAAAGGTCATGGAGAAGAGAAGAAGTATTTCAGGATTAGAGAAAGGGAAATATATGGATGTTTAAAGGAAAAAAGATTGTATTTTGTAGTTTGTGAAACAATGACCTTTACTTCTGTTTCTGGCAAAATTCTAGGATATATTATTCAAAGAATGGAAAAGTTCACAGTTGATCACAAAGTTAATGGCCTCATCAGGAATGGTGGATGCCAAAATAACCTCATTTTCTTTTTTGTTAGTGGCACTGTTAGATAAAACTAGATCAAGTGAATTCCAGGGGGAAAAAATGTGTAACCCAGGGCCTAAGTCCATTTGCATAAAACTCTTCTCATTGTTAGAGAATGATTACTGAACTCTACATGCCTGTGTAAGAGGCAGAATTGTAAACTTCAGAGAAAAAAAAGTTTCATTCTGACATCCAGCTTTAGGAGACGACATGTGTTTCCTGGTGGTTTTCAGGAAGAGATCCTAGAGGGATAGAGAGACTCTGGGAAGAAGCCAACATGTAGATGAGCTAGTGCCTCAAACATATCCCCATTCCCAGTTTACAAGACTAGAAACATCAAGGAATATCCCCTTTGAATGAGATAGGAGACTCTTTTGATTGAGCTGAGAGAATTCAACCCCAGGAAGAGAGTTTACTCCCAGCATAAAAACTCATTCACTCTGGGTATTGTTTGTTATATTTGGCATATTTGTACAATTTCGTTCATTTGTTTGCTATTGGCTTAGAGAAGTAGGTTCATTTGTAATACACTATGTGTGATTGTATTATGTATTTATGTATCTGGATATAGATCAATAGATGGATGGATAGATGTAGATATACATATATAGATAAATATATAGATATATATGTGTATGTATATGTGTATGTGTATATGCACACATACATACACATGCATGCATGTCTACACATAGTCCAATAACCCCCCTCTAAGGAGAGCAGAGTATTCTTCCTTATAATCATAGCTTTCTTCACTTATCCTGGAAGGAATCAAGGTCACCTTTGGAGAGGGGAACAGAAAAGACTCTAGACATATCAATTCTTGCCTCCCTATAAGCCACATCTAAACATATCCATGTGGACATACATAACCTACATAGGCACACACAGATAAATATCCTTAAATGGTAGTCTTGAGTTTGACAAAACATTTTTTGTGAAAAAGATGAAGATATGTAGGCTAGATGATTCTTTAGTTATGTGGCTTCATAGGTATTCTGATTAAATGACTACATGCTTTCTAATATTTGACAATATATTGCTGTCAAAATATTTTATTGTTTATTACATATCTTAAGGCTAAAATTCTCATATTGATAAAGTACATGAAGAGCTTCATAATTTTTCAAGGTTTGAAAACAGCACCAAAGCATGCAGCTTATTTTGCCCATTTTAATCAAATCATAGTAAGATAAAAGAGAAAGATTAAAAATCTAATCATCAGTTCATGGCACTGACCTCACTACCCATCCTTTAGTCGCAGGAATTGAAAAATTATCAGCATCTTGCACAGTGGAATGGCAAAAACAAACCCATTTTGACCTATTCAACCCAAAGGTAATAAAATGACATTCCTTTTAGATTTATCAATATGGCCTGAAACAAAATATTTTCATACTGTTTAGAAAATTATTTTATGTCAGGGATGACTGTGTATGTATGTTTCTGTGTGCCTGTGGTCTGTGCATATGTGCATGTGTGGAAAAGGGACAGAGACAGAGAGAGAAACTGAAGAAAATCATCACAAACTTATAGCAAGAAGATCCTTAAAGATCATCTATCAAAATATTTTTTTAAAAATTGAAAAAAACACAAAAAATACAAAAAAGATCATCTATCCATACCCCCTCATTTTACAGATGAGATCCAGAAAGACTGATAAGTTTTTGCTTTTGTTTTTGATTTTTTTAGATAACTAAAGTCACAGAGTTGCAAATTACAGAACTGTATTGAGCCACATTTGGGGGAAGGTCCAGGGCTCTGGGTTGCTCCTGGACACAAACCAGAGCAGTCCAGGCATTGGGGCTGGGGAACTAGGGCTCCAGTCCAGGGACTCTGAGTTAGTGAAACAAGCAGATGGATAGGGAGCACCTCTGGCCCCTCACTGCAAGGGTGGGGCACATGTCAGTGGGGTAGCAGGTAGCCAGATGCTCTTAAGGACATCAAATGATGTCTAGGGGCCCCAAGTCATCTCTCTGTGCTCAGATCCTAGGGGTAGGGTTGGGGGTGAGGATGTGGGCACCCATAGGTCTGGGGCCAGCACTAGGCTTTTCTTAGTGGAAGGTGGGCTTGGGGTGGCCCCCAAGGTAAATACAAGTTCCCTTTTCCCCTCCGTCCTCCTCCTTCTCCTGCTCTCTACCAGGGCCTGCTTACCACAGTGATCTCAACCCTGGGGCACCATCCTCTACTCCTGTGGGCTTCTAGGCTCTGGCCCTGTTCCCTGTTCCCTGAGGCCCCTGAGGACCTGGCCAAGGTCATGCAGTTCCCCGTAGTGGGCTAGGATGGCCTCAATTATCTCTGCTTGGGCTTCCTGGACAAGGCTGCACCTGGGGAAGGCCCAAGGAAGATGCAGCTGAGCCTGAAGTCCCTCCAGCAGTGTTAGAGGGCTGGGAGGTCCTGGGTTGAGTCCTCCTGGACCTTCATTTTCTTTGCCCTTGGGGAGGTGGCGGGCTGGGCTCCTCTCCCCTGGATACTTTTTCTTGAATAACAGGTTTTAATTTCAGGACAGCTCTGAATGGGGGCTCTGCTTCTTTGGTTCTAAATCTAGAGGATCCTAGATAATTATACATTTAAATTTGCTTCTCTAATTTTGAAACCATAGAATTTCAGTTCATACACTATTTGCAGTTTCTATACTTACCTAAATCCTATACTTCATATAAATTTTTTTTTAATTTCTGAGGATCTAATTATAAAATGAGCTCTTTGGCCTTGGAAATTATCAAACACTTCAAAAATGGTAAAATAATTTCTTTTTATTTACCATTATCAATGCAATTTATATTATATATATACACACACATATATATTAAATTCTTAATCAATTTTGAGAACTTATTGCTAAAACATACTCAAAGCCTTAATTTCTATGAGAGATAAATTTGGAAGCCAATCATATATAAATGTGTGTGTGTGTGTGTGTGTATGTATGTATGTATAGTTCTTACAGAAAATAGTCTAATCCAGTTTAAATACCAAATCCAGTTTAAATATCAAAATTTACTATCCCATTTAATTATAAAACTTTTATATTACATTTTTGTCTTATAACTTTGTCTAATCATCTTCCCCTAAGAAAGATATAATCCCAATATTATAATTTTACCACAAATATAGGTTAAAATTGTAAAATATTCATCCTTGCATCCTGTAATAGTAACTCAGAGATGTTCCAATATCAGTCTTTGTTTAATAGATTTCATCTCTGTTTGATTCTAGGCATGAGTCATATGTGACAGCAATCATGTAGTCACAGAATACAAGCAGATAAAGCAACAGGTATAAAGGTATAAATGACAGAAGGGAATAGAGCCTGCAGATATTTTAAATTGAGTAAATATTGTAAGACAAAGGAAAATGAATGGTGAGGCAGAGGATTGTGTGGATTCCCAAGAAAACATGTAACAATATCAGATGTTCACAAATAGTTCAAGAGAGAAATACAAATTGTGAAAGCAGAATATATG
Organism: Vombatus ursinus; assembly: GCF_900497805.2. Classification (NCBI taxonomy): domain Eukaryota; kingdom Metazoa; phylum Chordata; class Mammalia; order Diprotodontia; family Vombatidae; genus Vombatus; species Vombatus ursinus. Next base: position 13,468,406 of record NW_020954583.1, read on the forward strand.
ATATTCAAAAAAAAAGCAAATGGCAGAATAGGAAAACTTAAATACATGATGGTGACCCTTTCCAAAGAAAGGAAAAAAGAAAAGTAATTGATAATATAAATACACAGAAGTGAAGGACGATCTGGAGTTAAAGAAGCAATTTTTTTTAATTCTCTATACAAATCACTTGTAACTTGAAGACAAGATGAATACAGACAGCTTAAGGATTATGGGTCTCTCAGAAGAATATAGTAAGTAAAAACTGAGAACAGTATAAAACATGTAAAATACAAGAAAATATCCCAAAGTTTCTAAAAACAGAAAACAAAGTAAAAATCAAAATAATTCATAGATTGTTTCTAGGGTAAAAGAAAAAGAAAGAAACCAATTTTGCAAATTCCAAAATATACAGTGATTAAATATAATGACTTCAAAGACTTTCAACCAATTCTATACACAATTGGGCAAAAAACCTTCATATATAAAGAAAAAGAAATTTGAATAATACCAGACTATTCTTTATCCACTAGAAATCATAGGAAAAACTAGATGAAGGTATTCCAAAAAGTAAACTCTTTCAGATTTGGGTTAAGGAGGGAATAACATAAGTTTAGTATAGAAATCTAACTTTCCCTATAGGCAGTAGGAGGGAAAAAGGGAAAGAAAAGGGAGGAGGGACAGAAGGGAGGGAAAAAGTAGTAAGAAAGGGGAAAAAAGGAGTGGGCTAACAGAAGGGAGGGCAGGCTGAGGGAGGCAGTGGTCAAAAGCAAAACACTAGTGAGGAGGGAAAGGGAGAAAGGAGAAAGAAAAGCATAAACAGAGGAGAAATAGGGTGAAGAGAAAGACACAGATAGTAATCATAACTGTGAATGTGAATAAGATGAACTTTCCCATAAAACAGAAGCAGATAGCAGAATGGATTAAATACCATAATCCTAGAATGTGTTATTTACAGGACAAACATTTGAAAGAGAAGGACATATACAGGGTAAAGGTAAAAGGATGGAGTAGAATATATTATGCTTCAGCAGAAGAAAAAAAAACAGGGGTAGCAATCCTGATCTCAGACAAAACAAAAGCAAAAATAGATATTATTAAAACAGATAAGGAAGAAAACTAGATCCTGCTAAAAGGCATCATAGACAATGAAGTAATATCATTACTAAACATATATGCACCAAGTGGTATAGCATCCAAATTCTTAGAGGAGAAATTCAGGGAGTTACAGGAAGAAATAGACAAACAAAACTATTCTAGTGGGGGACCTCTACTTCCCCCTCTCTGAACTAGATAAATCTAACCACAAAATAAACAAGATAGAAGTTAAGGAGGTGAATAGAATTTTAGAAAAGTTAGATATGGTAGACCTCTGGAGAAAACTGGATAGGGTTAGAAAGGAATATACTTTTTTCTTGGTAGTACATGGAACTTACACAAAAAGTGACCATGTGGTAGGGCATAAAAAACTCACAATCCAATGCCAAAAGGCAGAAATATTAAATGCATCCTTTTCAGATCATGATACAACAAAAATTATATGTAATAAATGGCCATGGAAAGATACACTAAAATTAACTAAAAACTAAATCTAACCCTGAAAAGTGAATGGGTCAAACAACAAATCATAGAAACAAACAATATTTTCATTCAAAAGAATGACAAAACTTATGGGATGCAGCAAAAGCACTTCTTAGGAGGAGTTTTGTACCTCCAAATGCTTACTTGAATAAAGTAGAGAAAGAGGAGATCAATGAGTGGGGCTTGCGACTACAAAAAAAACTAAAAAAAGAACAAATTAAAAATCCTCAAAACTAAATATCAAATTAGAAATTACTGAAAACCAAAGGAGTGATTAATAAAATTGAAATTAAGAAAACTATTGAACTAATAAATAAAACTAAGAGCTGGTTTTGTGGGGAAAAAACAATAAAATAGATAAAAATTGGTTAATTTAATTAAAAAAAAAAGAATGAAGAAAGCCAAGTTACCAGTATCAAAAATGAGAAAGGTGAATCCACTACCAATGAAGAGGAAATTAAAACAATAATTAGGAACTATTTAATTATTTTGCCCAACTATATGCCAATAGATTTGACAACCTTAGTGAAATGGATGAATATTTACAAAAATATAAATTGCCCAGATTGACAGAAGAAGAAGGAAAATACTTAAATAACCCCATCTTAGAAAAAGAAATTGAACAAGCCATCAATGAACTCCCTTGGAAAAAATCTCCAGGGCTAGATGGATTTACAAGTCAATTCTATCAAACATTTAAGGAACAACTAGTTCCGATACTATATAGACTATTTGGGAAGATAGGTGAAGGAGTCTTACCAAATTCTTTTTATGATACAAATATGGTGCTGATACCTAAACTGGGAAGAGTCAAAACAGAGAAAGAAAAATTATAAACCAACTTCTCTAATGAATATTAACTCAAAATTTTAAATAAAATGTTAGCAAATAGATTGCAGCAACTTATCATGAGAATAATACACTATGACCAGGGGTGATTTCTACCAAGAATGCATGACTGGTTCTATATTAGGAAAACATCAGCATAATTGATTATATGAACAACGAAACTAACAGAAACTACCTGATCATCTCAATAGATGAAGAAAAAGCTTTTGACAAAATACAACATCCATTCCTATTAAAAACACTAGTGAGCACAGGAATAAGTAGAGTCTTCCTTAAAATGATAAGAAGCATCTACCTAAAACCCTCAGTAAGCATCATATGTAATGGGGTAAGCTAGAAGCATTTCCAATAAGATTGGGGGTGAAACAAAGATGTCTATTATCATCACTGTTGTTCAATATGATACTAGAAACATTAGCTTTAGCAATAAGAAAAGAAAAAGAAATTGAAAGTATTAGAATAGGCAAAGAAGAAACAGAGCTATCACTCTTTGCAAATGATATGATGATATATGCCAGACACAATAATCAATTACTATAGTAATCTATTATTTGATAAATCCAAGAACCCCAGCTTCTGGGATAAGAACTCCCTATTTGACAAAAACTGCTGGGAGAACTGGAAAAGAGTATGGCAGAAACTAGGCATAGACCAATGCCTTACACCCTATGCCAAAAAAAAAAAGTCAAAATGGGTACATGCTTTGGATATAAAGGCTGATACTATAAGCAAACTGGGAAAGCAAGAAATAGTTTACCTGTCAGATTTATGGAGAACAGAAGAATTCATGACTAAGCAAGTGATAAAGAACATTATGAAATGCAAAATGGATAATTTTGGTTACATTAAATTGAAAAATTTTTACACAAACAAAGTCAATGCAACCAAGATTAGGAGCAAACCAGAAAACTGGGAAGAATTTTTTCAACCAGTGTCTTTGATAAGGCCTCATTTCTAAAATATATAGAGAACTAAGTCAAAGAATACAAGTCATTCCCCAATTGATAAATGGTCAAAGAATATGAACAGGCATTTTTCAGATGAAGAAATTAAAACTATCTATAGTCATATGAAAAAGTGCTCTAAATCACTATTGACTAGAGAAATGCAAATCAAAACAAATGTTGGAGAAGATGCGGGAAAATTGGAACACTAATGCATTGTTGGTAGAGTTGTGAACCAATCCAACCATTTTGGAGAGCAATTTGGAACTATGCCCAAAGGGCTATAAAAATGTATATACCCTTTGACCCAGCAATAGCACTTCTAGGGTTATATCCCAAAGACATCATAAAAATGGGAAAAAGACCTACATGTACAAAAATATTTATAGCAGCTCTTTCTGTGGTGGCAAAGAATCAGAAATTGAGGGTATGCTCATCAAGTGGAAATAGCTGAACAAGTTGTGGTATATGAATGTAATGGAATACTATTTTACTATAAGAAATAATAAGCAAGTGGACTTCAGAAAAACCTGGAAAGACTTGTATGGACTGATGCTGAGTGAAGTGAACAGAACCAGGAGAATGTTGTACACACTAACAGCCACATTGTGTGATAACTAACTTTGATAGACTTAGTTCTTAGCAATGCAAGGATCTAAGACATCTTCAAAAGTCTCATGATGGAAAATGCTATCCACATCCAGAGAAAGAATTATGGAGTTTGAATGCAGATCGAAGCATACTATTTGCTCTTTTTGTCTTCTGTTTTGTTTTGTTTCCCTTTCTTATGGTTCTTCCTATTGGTTCTAATCCCTCCTTACAACATGATGAATGTAACAATTTTAAAAAGAAAAGAAAAAAGGTGCAGGAAATGAAATAAAAAAATAAACAAAACAAGTTGAAAAAGAAGTGATGAAAGGAATTTTATGTGACTTCTTGTCAGAGGGAAAAAATGAGGAAATAATTAGAAAACCAGAAAAAAGAAAAAAAGAAAACAAATTAATAAGTTAAATAAAACTCAAGAAGTAGGAAAAGAAGTGACAAATGTGTGGGGTAAGGTCTAGGTAAAGATATCCTGTGGGAATAGTGTTGCCTTAAAGTATATTGAACTAAAATAACTGAATAGTATGGTATTGTCTTTATTAAGAACAGGCAACAACAACAACAACAAAAACTTAATTCAGAAGAAAAGAATATTAGAGACAGATGAAGAAAAATGCAAACCAGTCTCATAACTTTGAATATTAATGGATTAAACAATTGAATAAAATGAAAAAGGTTGACAGATGGGATAAGGGGAAAAAATAACCAAAATATATTGCTCTCAAGAAACACACCTCAAACAAACAACAAATAAAAAAACAAAGAAATTAAAAGAATAAAAGTGAGGGGCTAGAATAAAATTTGCTAGGTATCAAATGAGTACAAAATAACAAGAGTTTCAATCATGTCGTCAGACAAAGCAAAACAAAAAATTCACATCATAAAATAAAGAGATAAACAAGTACTGAAAGGAAACATAGACAACAAACCAATATCAATATTTAACTTATATGCCCCAAATGTCTTAGCAGTTAAATAAAGGAAAATTTAACTGGACTATGAGAAGACACAAATATCAATACAATATTAGTAAGAGATTTTTAATGTCTTCCATGTTTTGGACAAATCTAAATGATAAAAGGGAAAATATAAAATTGAACAAATTTCTGGAGAAACTAGAGCTAAAAGATTTTTGATATCCTTATGAAATTTAAAAGAATGTACATATTTCCCATTACCATCTAGAACTAATATAAAAGTGATCATGTATTAGGGTTACAGAGATACCAAAAATTAATGTTAAAGGGCAAATATCCTTTATATATCATAGTACAACAAAAATAGTAACCAAATCTCTGAACACATAAACAAACATGAGACACAATCTCAAATAGAGATACAACAAGGAAATCTTAAATCAGGAGTAGGTAAAAACTAAATGCTAAAAAATAAAAATTACATGAAAAACAGTAATGCAACAACTATACAATTTAGACATATATTCTTATATATGATGGACTGTATGAAATATAGTTATCTACATCTATTTTCTGCTTGACTACTTTCCAGTTTTCCCAACAGCTTTTTTTGCAGAATACTTAGTTCTTGTTCCAATAGCTGGGACCTTTGGGTTCATGAAACACTCTTCTATTTTTTGAATAGTTTCTGTATATTGTGTACCTAATCTGAGCATATGTGTGTGTTTGTGTGTCTGTGTCTGTGTGTGTTGTGTATAGAATTGATTCCAATTTATAAGGATAAGACCTTGCTCAATTGATAGATGGTCAAAAGTTATAAACAAGTAGTTTGTAGAAGAAATGCAAGTTATTAATAACCATATGAAAAAGTCACTAATAATTAGAGAAATTCACTTTAAAACAGCTGGTTTCATTTCACATCTATAATATTGCCAAAGTTGGCAAAAAAAAAAAGAAAAATTACACATGCATAGGGTCTGTGAGAAAACAGGTTCATTAATGAAGTGATCTGGGAACTCTTCTAGCCATTTTGGGAAGCAATTTAAACTTAAGAAATATCCAGGCTGTGAAATTAAGCTTGAGCCTAATAGAATAGTCTTGATGTAATTGCAACCTCCTTTCATAGCAAATATCTCTCACCATGGCAGGAGATTTGCAAATGTTTTAAAATAAAACTTACTGTTACATTCATCAGACATCCCTGAGCATGTAGGGGAAAGGACTCTATAGATTGTATTTCTGCTATTGTGGTTTTGTGATCATTGCTTGTCTCAGCTTCCTAATCTGGGCAATTAGGATAAAGAAGTTCTTAGAATTTTCACTTTCTTGCTCATTAATTTGATAGTTATATATTCAGATATAAGATAATGTCTTTACACTTTTACATTCTCTCTATCCAAACAACCTGTGACTCTTTGTGACCTGAAGCTAAGATATGGAGATAAATTATTTCCTGAAAAGTGGGGAAAATGTTAAAGATATAAAAATCTGATTTTTAATTGAGTAGTAAGAATTAACTTGAAAAGGCAACATGGGCAGATAATTTCACTTGAGGGCTAAGACAGATAAATTTAGCTAGTTCTACAAATAAAATCACAAAAAGACATGTAAGGATGATAGTCCTAATATATGCATGTACACATATATACATACATATTGTATACACATATAATATATATTTTATATTTGGTTCTCAAAGTAATAGGTTATGAGATTGGAAAAGGTTTAACAAGATATTCTTCCAGAAGGCCAATTTGAACATCCACAGATGAATTTCATTCAAATGTCTAAATACAAGGGCTTATATATTATGTTTCAATTAATTCTGTAAATTCTTAAACTAGAATTAATCTTTCAATGAAATTACTTTATTAGTCCTGAGGAAACTTTCAAATAATGTTTTTATTTCCTATTCTGGTAATTTCTCAGACAATATCAAGTGCACAGGCTTTAAGAAAATAAGATCCCACCAGTGGGATTACATATTCTTATAACTAGCAGGTTTGAGACACATTCCCTAAGGAATAACCACAAAAGGTACTGTACAACCTGTAATCTGACAAGTGGGTCTACTGTAAGAAATACTTCTGCAAATCTCTCCTAGAGACAAGATGGAAAGGCCCATCCCAGGTACTATTAACAATTATAACCACAGTTTAAAATGTCAAGCTGTTGATTCATAGATAAAATGTTTCTCAGTATAAGTGTGCAAAGTTGGACAATTTGTAGACAGTGTTCCATGACAGACCCCTCAGACTCTGAATTACCCAGAAAAAATATTTCTCAGAGGCAGAAGATATCACAGAATAGGCAGCTAAACCAAAGACAATAGAACAATATATCTTTTGTCAAAAGAAATATTAACATGCATGTTCTTATTCCTTCTGTTCTATTATCATTCATTTCCCCTCCCTTTTACTTCCTAGATTCTTCCATTTGTTCCTAGTTACGGTTTTTTTTTTTCTTACACTATCCTAAAACTTTTGAAAGGGTACCTACATACCAGACTGAAACAAGAACTGGAATTTAAGAGTGGGTGGGGAGGAAGAGAATTTGGAACTCAAGGTTTTAAAAATGAATGTTAAAAATTGTTTTTAACATGCACCTGGGAATAAGTTATACAGGCAATGGAATACAGAAATGGATCTTGTCCTACTGGAAAATAGAAGGGGAAGGGAATAAGAGGAGGTGTGTGATAGAAGGGGGAACAGATTGGAGGAAGGGGTATTCAGAATGCACGCCATCAGGGTGGGGGGAGGGGAGAGATGGGGAGAAAATTTGGATCTCAAAATCTTGTGGAAGTGAATGCTGAAAACTAAAAATAAATAAATTAATTAATAAAAAAAAGAAATGGAGGGGAAGTACTGGAAGTTAATAACTACATCTTCTTTATTGCAGTTCTTAAAAATATTTATAATAAGGCCTCAATCTGTGACTAGAAGCGCCTTGGGCCCCACAAAGATGCTCCTACTCCTGAGATTCGGGTTACTACTTCTAAGTGTGGATACATTAAACAAACAATTATACCCATTCATGATAACAGCTTCAGAGACTATGTGGTTAAAGGCTAATTTTAAAATTATTATTACAAACCATTCCTGCTAAGAGGTTTTGCTATCACTGCCTTATTTATTCCTTTTCTGATCCTTTGCAGTTTGATGAATACTTGCCACTTAGTCATTAAGAGGATGTCTTAGATTTTATGACTTGTTATTCACATACTCTTGTTTCATCATTATCGTAACCCTCATCCGTCATGTGGCTGATCTTCCTATTTCACTGTACCAAATGTACCTTGTGGTACTATGCAATTAAGGGGTAAAAACAATCAGTTATTCTCAAGTAAAAAATATTACTGATTGCTAAGGAAATTTCCAGAGGACAAAAGGAAATATAGAAATTAGAAACTAAAAAAATGAAACTTAATGAAGATAGACTTTGAGTACTCTAGATTTAATGATACTCCAAAAGAATATCAAAAGGATGAGTAGTAATATAGAAGGAGAAAGCCACAATATTTTAGAAACATATTATGTAAATAAAATGACAATTTTGCTCTTTTCTCCAGGAGGAGCTTTCCAGCAGACCATCTATAAGAACTATAAGTGAAGTCATTAGAAATGATAACCTAATTAAGGAAGCAGGTAGCACAGCAATCTCTTGAGCTTCCTTTTATATGAGAACCTTATTCCAGGTAAGTGCTGTAAACTGTTGCTTATTGGTTACATATCCTAAACCCTGCCCCCTTGTACAGGTACACTTCATTTCTTAAAGAGACTAAAACTGCTACCAGTGATCAATCTTCCTTATTTTAAGAATAAATCTTTTTTTTTAACTTGAGATTGGCTGCTCACTTTATTTGTCCCTCAGTATGCAGACTCATTGTTGGAAAGGATTCTCTTTGGGCCTTGGAGGAAGCCAGGAGGCAAATTTCTCTTCCAATTCATAGACCGTAGAGATTGCAAAGCAGGAATTTGTGGAATTTTTTTTTATACAAATGTACTGAGACAAGTTAGCACACTTTCCATGCTGTCCCACCCACCCCCATCCTTCTCCCTCTTTAAGTGTCTTCTGTGACATAAGTGGAGTTTGTGGTACACAAAAGTTATTACTGTTTATTTTAGAGTTTGCTATATGATTGGGTGTTTGGATTTAAACCTGGAACAGTCCCCTTAGTAAAGTAGGCCTACCTACCCAAATAGACTCAGACTTTAACCAGAAGTTTGGAGAAAAACTATTTTTGTGGGTAAATCTCTATATCCCCCATATATATTGAATCACCTTTATTTGATAGAAGTACAAAAGATATTTGGAAGTTTTGCTATCTGTCAGCACAGGATAGTACTACTGAATATTTTTCTTTGCATACATAGTTACTTTATCAGCTCTCTGAGCAAAAAGAAAACATCAGCCTATGCAGGAATGTGTGTGGGAACAGAAAATCTTTTATGAATTTTCAACTGAGAAATATAGACCATATTTTTTGGAAAATTACTTTTTGGGATTTTTAAAGTTTCTCTGTGTGTGCCTATCTGTCTCTTTCTTTTCCGTTTTCTCTCTATCACATGTATCTATACATATATGTGTATGTATAGATATACATCTATTTATGTATGTGTATCTCCATATAATTTTATTTTCTATATATATATACACATATATACACACAGATATTTATATATCTAAATATCTGTGTGTATGTGGCATTTATAATTATATACATATAGAAAACAAAAGACTATATACGACTAAGTATCATAGACTAAAGAAACTGAAACTTATACTTTTTCTTTTTGTGCTACTAAATCTTTTTTCCTATCAATTTGGCTGTTCACTTTATTTTATCTTCACTCTGTAGACATAATGTAGGCAATAGTAAATGTTGGTAATGTTGCTATAAACATCCTATAATGTTTGAAATAATATAATATATGATATAAAAAGGCTACATGGATATAAACTGCTTACATATATTAGATAAATATATATTATTATATATTATATTATAATATTATATATATTAGATAGATGATAGATAGATAGATAGATTTAAGTGTGAGCCTGAATAGGATCTAATGGTGTCCTCCACACACCCAGTCACTTATCCCCTGCCAAATGAAAGGATGGTAATTCCTATAGAGAATTAGATGTACATCTTGATTCAACTGGGGTATAAAATGAGTGTCAAATATCTTAAATTTTAAAAAAGCTTAATTATACAATATATAAATTATTTGTCTATTGATTATAGTGTTTACTAATTGTCTATTGATTATAGTGTTTACTAATTTTCTATTGATTATAGTGTTTACTAATTGCAACAGAATCTGCAGATATTCACAGGATAATTGTTTAAACTTAGTAGTAAATTCCAGTCTCTTATTTATCCTGCTAGTCATATGATGTTGAGAAATGGTGTGAAACAATGAAATAGCAGACTTCTGGCATAGTGGATAGAGTGCTGGGACTGGAGTCAAGAAGACTCCTCTTTGTGAGTTCAAATCTGGACTCAGACAATTACTAGCTGTGTGACCCTGGGCAAGTCACTTAACCCCAATTGCCTTAAAAAAAAAAGAAAGAAAGAAAGAAAGAAAGAAAGAAAGAAAGAAAGAAAGAAAGAAAGAAAGAAAGAAAGAAAGAAAGAAAGAAAGAAAGAAAGAAA
>NW_020954583.1:13478947-13781321 GCF_900497805.2 Vombatus ursinus
AAAGAAAGAAAGAAAGAAAGAAAGAAAGAAAGAAAGAAAGAAAGAAATTACGTGCAAAGACTATCTATTATTCCCGGGCTTAGAATCTTGACTTAAGTACACTAAGTAAAAGATATCCATGAAATTTGGTGGGAAAAAAAGCTCACCAGGAACCCTCAACCACCTTATTGCCTTTGGACTTCAGTACCTTTAACCTTAGATTTACAGATTCCATTAAAAGACATTTGACATCTAGAGGTCTCTGGCATGCAGTCCTTGCAACCTCAAAAGCATGCATTAAGCTATTATGCTAACTTTGACAAATTTGTTTCTACATTTGAGTAAACCCATATTATGCCTTTGTAATTTTCAAATGTTTCTCTTCTGTTTAAAATCTGAGAGATTGTTTTATTTTTGTGATTTTTTAAAAACAATTGCATTTGAATTTGAAAAACAATGAAGAGAGGAAAAATCCTAGAAACTCTTAAAAAAGACCCAGTATAAGCTTAATGAGGTGCAACCTATAGTCCAAACTTCTAGGAAGGCTGAAGCTGGTAATCAATTGAGTCTAGATCAGGTGTCTGAATTAAGTTCAGCACCATTACGGTAAGCTATATAAGGAGGGACAAACTTGACCTTGGCAGAAAAATGGAGTATATTAATCCTTTTTGCCTATCAGTATTGGGATTAGGCCTGTGGGTGGCCCAATGAAGTAAACTTCCAAATTGGACAAAAAATGGAAATTCAATTTTTTAAAAATGAGTACAAGAAATGGATATTTCTCATTATTGTAATATATCATTTTACAACTGGGAACTACTTGTTTATAATGTTAACTTGAAAAACAACCATGCACTTTAAGTTGTAAGCGACAGAACTTACTCTGTGATGTGGAATCACTTGACATCATAATTTTGATTTGATCTCAGTTTGAATCAAGGTAAAAGTGTTTGTTGTACTAAATTAATAATTCATCACACAAGGGAAGATTTCAACAGCATTCATAGAGAGGGTTAGATAGCAACTCCAAATGTTACTCAGTTCCAGATCTATATAGATTTCTGGAAAGTTGAGAAGATAACTTCTTTCATCATCCTAAAGGAAAACTAAAAATTAAAATTCCCAGCAATAACATAGCCAAAATGCAGAGCTTCTAGGTCAAAAAAAAAATACTTCAAGTTTAGAGAAATAAATATTACAAATACTGAGAAACTACTGTCAGTATCACCCAAGATCTAGCTTCCACCACCAAAAAGTAGTGGAGGTCTTTGAATAAGAAATTCCGAAAAGCAAAAATGTATAGGCTTATAACTAAGAAAAACTTAAACTAAGTATAACCCTACAAGGAAAACATGAGTATTTAATAGAGAATTTCCTGTCATTCAAGATGGAAACACCTGAGTTGAGTAAAAATTTTGAAATGTAAATTCTGAAACCTCGGCTCCTATATGAGAAGATAAAAAAAAACAGTTAATCAGAAGAGATTAAACAAGGATGAAGTATTTATATTCTAATAGGAGAAGAAGATATAAGTCCCATAAGAAGGCCTGGGCATGTTTCTGTTAAGTTATGATAACTCTTAATAGAGATGGGAAAAGAACAAATACATTAGAGGAAAAGAGGGGAATGATGGAGAAATTTTACTCATAATTGGGGTGTCCAATATATTAAAATCTACACAAATAAGGAGAAAAAGGTAAAAGAAGCAGGTATCATTTGAACCCAACTTTCCAAAGGAGGGTAAAATAAACATGTACACACAAATATAGAAACACACACAGAAATAAATTTCATTCAGCTGGAAACCACATGAAAAAGAGGAGACGGCTGAGTAAGATTAGCGGGATGATAGAGTCTAGGTGAGATATGAATAAGCAAAGCACTCTCTAACCATAGTAGGTATCATGAAAAAAGAGAAAGAAAGAAAGAAATTAAGAAAGAAAGAAGAAAGAAGGAAGGAAAGAAGAAAGGAAGGAAGGGAGGAAAGAAGGAAAGAAGGAAGGGAGGAAGCAAGGAAAGAAGGAAGGAAGGAAGGACAAGAGGAAGGAAGGAAGGAAGGGAGGAAGGAAGGGAGGGAGGGAGAGAGAAAAGAAAAAAAAAAGAAAGACTAGGTAGAAACCTGTAATTGAGTCTTGGTGAGGACAAGGGAGAAGGGTCAGGGGAAGAAAAGAAGGCTTCATCAAGCTTAGAACACTGGTGCCAAGCACATTCCTTAATTATCACCTTCTTCTTTGTAAAGAGGGAGCAGGAAGCAAAGAGAGGAAAAAATAGAGGAGAATTGGATGGAGGGAAATACATCATTAATAATCATGAATGAAAGTGAATAGAATGAACTCACATATAAAAAGGAAGAGGATAACAGAATGAATTAGAAAGCACAATGTACCATTAACACTTATAACATAAAGATTTATAACTATTTAATGTAAGGGGATAGGTGCAATATTTATTATGCTTTAACTGAAAGAAAAAAGGTGTAACAACCACAGCATCAGACAAAGCAACAGAAAATTATTGATATGATTAAAAAAGATAAGCAGAAAAACTATTTTATGCTGAAAGATACCACAAAATGAATTAATATTAATACTTAAAATGTATGACCTCAGTAAACTGCTTTAAAAGGCAGACAAAATTAAATAGGAATTTAAGGACTTGAATAGAATTTTAGAAGAACTAAAACATAATAGATCATGGCAAATATTGAATAAGAATAGAAAGGAACATACAACTTCCTTAACTATTCATGACACTTTTACAAAAATTTGTCATGTATTAAGGCATAGAAATCTCACAAACAGGTACAGAAAAACAGTAATATTAAGTATTTATTTTACTCTTGAAGAAATAATTTAAATTATGTGGTGATGAAATAATTTATTTCTAATAATTTGGTATATCAAAGAAGAAATCATGAAACAAATAAATTACTAAAGGTAATAATGACAACAATAAAACAATCTTTGGTGGAACATTTATTTATCTAAACACTTTAATCAACAAAAAAGAGAAAGAATAGATCAATTAATTGAGCATTTTTTAAATTGAAAACTAACACATTTTAAAAACTTTAAACACAAAATATAAAAAAATTGAAAATGTAAAAAGAGATTAACAAAATTGAAAGCAAAAAAAGTGTTAATAAGTAAAACCAAATCTGGCTTGCTGAAAAAATAAATAATAAAATTGATTTTAAAAAATTTGCTTATTTAATTTTTTAAAAAGAGGATGTATTTTCTACTGAGCAGTTATAATGGCATCAATACACACCTCCACACACATCCTCCCATAATTATATCTCTAAAGTGTGATTTTTAGAATCAATATTGTTTTGATGTGTGATTAAGATTATTATTGAATAAATTGATGCTTAAACCTTAAAAATATCAATTAAGCCTAGAGTATTCCACAAACTTCATTATATGAATGTAAGATAAGTATAAGTAATATTGATTCAGAAGCATCATTCTTAATCCTGAATGAGCTGCCTATAGGTTTTATCACCTCAGTGCCCTGCTAGTGTCATATTCAAATTTTGGGGACATTTAATCACATAATAGCTAAGGTTTCTCCTTCCTCAGGAAGATTTGAGTTCAAATTTAACCTCAGACATTTATTAACTATGTGACCTTGGGCAATTCATCTACCCTTTAACTGCCCTAGTTTTCTCAACTGCAGAATTTGGATAATAATAGCACCTATGACTCTGGGTTCTTGTAGGGATTAAGTGAGATAATATTCATAAATTACTTAGAACAGTACCTAGCACATAATAGGCACTTATTTAATGTTTTCTTCTGTCCTTCTTTGCTTCCTCCCTCTTTTCTTTCTCACTCCAATTTAATATAAACACAGAAGAGCTAAACTTCATGAATGAATCAACCAGTCATATATGTAAACCAGGTACAAGCAAGGTTTAATCAATTTGGGAGAATTGATCAGTGGATAAAAACAAATAACCCTGCCCCCAAAAAAATATCTTTTGATTGGCTGGAAATAAGACTCCTTCTTGGCCTATGTGTAACACAGCAACTTGGTTTGAATCAGAATTCCAGCAACAAGCAAGTTGAGAGGTTAAAGATTGTCTAGTGTAGGACTTCTTTTTTTATTTTATTTTATTTTTTATTAATTTATTTTGATTTATCAATAATCACTTCCATATGCTTTTGAGTTTAAAATTTTTCTCCCCCTTCCTCTCCACCGCCCTCCCCAAGACAGCGCACAATCTGATATAGGCTATACATTTACATTCATATTAAACATATTTTCACAGTAGTGATGTTATAAGTAAAAATTAAAACCAATAGGAGGAACCATCAGAAAGAGGAAACAAAACTCAACAGAAGAGAAAAAAAATAGCAATTCAACTTCCATAGTTCTTTCTTTGGATATGGATAGCATTTTCCATCACAAGGCCTCTGGAGATGTCTTAGATGCTTGTATTGCTGCGAAGGTTCAAGTTTATCAATAGTCATCACACAACATGGCTGTTATTGTGTACAACATTCTCTTCGTTCTGCTCGCTTCACTTTATCAGACCATACAAGTCTTCCCATGTTTTTCTTAAGTCAGTTTATTCATTTCTTATAGCACAATAGTATTCCATCACTTTCATATACCACAACTCGCTCAGTCATTCCCCAATTGATGGGCATCCTCTCAATTTTCAATTCTTTGCCACCACAAAAAGAGCTGCTATGAATATTTTTCTACATGTGGGCCATTTTCCCATTTGTTTGATCTCTTTAGGATATAGCCCTAGAAGTGCTATTGCTGGGTCAAAGGGTATGCACATTTTTATAGGGGCATAGTTCCAAATTGCTCTCCAAAATGGTTGAATCATTTCACAACTCCACCAACAATGCATTAGTGTTCCAATTTTCCCACATCTTCTACAACATTTATCATTTTCCTGTTTTGTCATGTTGGCCAATCTGACAGATGTGATGTGGTACCTCAGAGTTGTTTTGATTTGCATTTCTCTAATCAATAGTGATTTAGAGCATTTTTATATAACTATAGATGGCTTTAATTTCTTCATCTGAGAACTGTCTGTTCATATCCTTTGACCATTTATTAATTGAGGAATGGCTTGTATAGTACAAGACTTCTGAAGAGGAAAAACCCACCCCATCTTTGAGACAACTAATTTTACTCCTGTACAGTTCAAATTGATAGGAACTTAGACTTTTCCACCCATCATTACATTGAGGATAAATGGATTAAAAATAATTCTTCTTCCTCATCAGAGGCCTTCAAAAACTCTAAAATAGCCAACCTCAGTCTTCATCTATAAAATGGGGACCATAATAACAGCACCTCCATCAGAGTGTTGTCATGAGGGTCAAATAAGAAATAACATGAACCTTGCAAACATTAGAGTACTATATAAATCCTAGCCATTAAGATAAGTATTATTTATATATTACTTTATGATTTACAAAATATTCTCTGAACATCCTATAAAGAAGGTAGTTCAAGGTTATCTTTTACAAATGAGAAAATAAAGACTCAGAGAATTTGTGGCAACTTGTTTATGATTATCCATCTAGAAAGTATTAGAAATAAAATTTGAACTCAGTTGTCTTGAATATAAATGGAGTTCCCTTCACCCTCAATTCACCTGTCATTTTATGACCTACTTGCAACTGTTGGCAGTAAGGATAAGTCAATAAAGATTTAGTTATAAGGGTCTAGTTTAAAATAAAGCATTGATTTTTCTTATAAACTAAATTTATGTCCAAAATATATTCAAATTAAGCTTCCTTTTTTAAAAAAAATACCTATTAGTATTCATTTATTTTTTCAATGTCCTTTTTCATGTTATTATGTATATTCCCATTGCTCTAGTAAAGTGCCTTACAAGCAGCAGTTATTTAATAAATATTTGTTAAATGAATGAATGAGTTAATGAGTCAACAGTTGTTTACTCAGCTGGAATGAGTTGTGGAAGAGCATCGTATTGTGAGTGCACTTAGCTAACTTTCAGCTATTTTTTTTATAAAATGAATTATTGTTTTAGATTTTTTTCTGTTGCTTTATAAAATGCTTGAGTCACTCACGACTATACCTTCAGGAAGCCAGTTGATTTACTTTCAAATTCTAGGTTAGATTTTTGGCATTACTGATTGCTTTCCTTCGAAATCACCCACTTTAGTTGAATCTAAATGAATGGTTGAATGGCAAAACATCAAGTTGAAACATTTTGTCTCAACATTTAGCATTAGGTTGATCAAGTAGCCAGAAGATTGATTTTATTCTTAATTATAGATGTTAATATTGAAGAGGACATATAATTTATTTCAAAATATTTTAAAACATAACAAGTTGTTGGAACTTTCATATATGATTCTTTCGAATATAACACATCTGTAACAAATGCCTGCTATCTTTTCTTCTTTGTTTTTTCATCTTTCATCCTTCACCATATTTAACTCCTACCTTTTTCCTTATCAAACTATATCTCGTGAGTTTTATAAAGATGTTTAATGTATAATAATATTATGATAAAATGTAACCCCTCTCTGTTCTCTCTTCTCTTTTCTTTCTTGCTTTATTAGATCTTCAGATATTATCAACATTCCATTTCTAGGAATCATCATACACAAATTATTATACCATGAGGTTCCAATCTCCATGAGTTTACATAACTTCAAGTTCCTCCTCTTTATGATCTATATTTTCCACATTCTAACAAGACTCTTAAACTTAGTATCTGACATAGAATGTTTTTGCACTTATTTTTCCTTGACTTTTTCCATCCTTGTTTCAGATCTTGAAATCTGTTAGTTTTTAATCCATATCCACTTAATAAGTATGCCAAGGATATTGTCCATTATTGCTACCAATGTTAAAGTATTAGCCTTTATTCGACTCTCACCTCCATGAAGGCAAAGTTCATGTCTTATCTGAACTTTATTTATTTAATCATCTATCTATCTATCTATCTATCTACTATTTATCTATCTACTATCTATCTGTCTGTCTGCCTGTCAGTCTAATGTCACCTAGTACCTAGAACTCAGCTCCTTACATAGCAGGCACTTGAGTTTTGTAAACATTAGTTGCATGACATTGCACTTTAATAGACAGTGTATCAAAATACCTTTCAAATGAATTGGAAAGTATTTTGATGCACTAGCCAATATGCATCAGCATTTTAGTTTTTGTCGTAGGTATAAATGACAAAGAAAGATAAGAGACTCAGTGGATAGAGCTCTGGGCCTGGAGTCAGGAAGATCTGATTTCAAATCTGGCCTCAGACACTTACTAGCTGTATGACCCTGCACAAGTCACTTCACCACTGTTTGGCTTAATACCCTGGAGAAGAAAATCGCAAATGACTCCAACATCTTTCCCAAGAAAACCTCATGGACAGTAGTATTGGCATGATATGATCCATGGGGTTATGAAGAGTTGGACATGACTGAGCAAAACAATAAATATTGTTATTCTCTTTTCATTTTCCTTTGCTACCTCTCAATCACTAAAACCCCTTTGTATTTTTTACCATTCCTGTATATGTGTTCTTTTTTTCTCCCTTATCAGATTGTAAGCTCCCTGATACCACAAATGATATCTTATTTGTCATTATAATCTTTCTTGGCACCTCGTGTATTGCCCTGTTCATAGTAGGTACGTAATAAGTATTTCTTGAATGATAGTGAATGAAGCTACATTGAGAATAAAGCTGTGAACACTACATCTTTAACCTCACTTTCAGTTTGAGATTTCTAATATCTTAATATTGTCTGTGTATCTGCTAAAGAGTAACAGCAGAATTTCACATATACAGTGGATGTTTAAAAGACACTTTTCTCATAGTGACATTGTGAGACAAGTAATATGAGTATTATTCACTCCTCCCTCTCCTTCTGCTCAAGGATAAGTGACTTGTTCATGGACAAATAGGTAAAGGAGCTGACTTCTGATCCATTCGATGATGATTATATCACATTATCTCTCCAATCTTCAATATTCATTTTGAATAGATCTCCAGACTAATGAGTGTTACTAATTTTTTAATTTATAACTTTTTCAGTAATGTTAAACATAACAGAGTTGTTAAGTAGTTTAAAAGAAACAAGTTTTTCGCTGAAGATCAATTTTAAAAATATTATATTCCTTCCTGACTGTTTACCTACCTCTTTTAAAACTAAATGGGTTGTTTGAGTGGCACACTAGAGTGCCAGTCTTTGCTTGCCTTCCAACTTTTATAGACATTCATGTTAGCCACAATAGGGTGTTGTCATCATGATCCAAGGGCGTAATGGAAATCAGTTTCTGACATGGTATGTGTTGTCCTTGAAAACTGCATTGACAATATGAGGAAGCCCAACAATATTTCAAATAGCAAAGAATAGATCAAGGATATTCCTGTAGCTCTAGGAATCATATTTATTAGGATTTAACAGATATTGTTTCACATGTGTTTATTTATTTATATATTCATATACATATCAGTAGGCTGTAATATTCAATGTTAACAAATTATAATACACAACAATAATTTTAGAAAACAGTAACCATTTCATCAAAAATATATAAATCATGCTTGTTCTCTAAACTACATAAAATTGTATTTAAGATTTTTAGTTAGCTTGCTATGTGCCTGCATTAGGCTATTATACAGAGAGTGCTAATTGATCAAACAATTGCAATTTAATTGTGCTAGTAGGCTATCTTTGGTTTATTTCTTTTCTATTGTTTTACTACTGAGTATAATCGTTTTGGTTCAGATGTTTACCCGCCTACCCAATTTCTCTATTAAACTCCTTTCAAATCCAAATTTTATTAATCCCTATAAAATCTGCCTGGATAAAACACATTTTTTCTTTTTCAAAAGGATTCTCTTCAAGTGTGGAATCTTTAGTTATGTTTTTAATTTGCATTTAGATTGTGAAATGATTATACTAGTTAAGTCCACTTTAACTAAAAGTTGCATTCTTTGTGTGGTGTAATTGCTTAATAGAATAAATAGCAATTCAATTCAATAGAATACTTATTAAGTACCTACTATGTTCACAGCTCTATACTAGACACTATGGGTTTAGAGACAAAAATGAAATACTCTCTTATGAACCTTACATTTTCCAGATTGTTGTATAAACTGCCTGAGAAACATATTGGCAATTTTTACAAAATAATATATTTTTCTTTCCTTCCCTTAAATCCCCACAGAGCTTATTGATGACTGTGAATAATATAAACTACATCAGAACCCTATAAAAAAAAACTTGAAATTTGGAAAGAAAGTCTGTTGGCTAATTTGACACATGCTCAACATCGACCTAAAAGCAATTGTAAATGAAAGTATAAAGTCATACAGCATCATCACAAATGTATTAACAATGTGAAATTGCACCAAATTAACTTTGATGCAATCCAGTAGGATCTTCTCTTTTAGTCCTGTGTTTGGTAATAACTTTGCACATGCCCATTAGAAGAAACTTTTTCTTTTCTTTTTAATCCTCTAAATCCTGGGAGAGGCTTCTTTCTTCACTGCTCAGACAACAAAGAGCTAAAATCTGCTCCCAACAAGGATGCAATCTGTAAGTTAGTTCTGAAAGGCAGCAACAGAAACCTAGTCTTGAAGTAACACTTCTGTTGTCAAGGGTTACTGATATGGGGACTGGGAGGTTGTATACAAGAGGAAGGACTGCTTTTATAATACACTGCACACATTCAAGGGATTGTTTCCAAATATCATGAATATCTTAAATGATATCTTCAGTTTAATATTCTGTAGTCTTCTTCATGTTTTGGTTTTCAACAATTGCATATTAAAGAGGTCTTAGTGAATTTATGAGTTGACAACTACTCACTTTATTCAACGAAAAAAAAAACTTTGCAACATTCACCTGAAAACTGAAGACATAATTTATCATTAAATTCATGTTTACTATGAATATTCACAGCTAAACTACAAGAAATATATGTGATTACATATTTTATCATATCAAAAATCAACATAGGTAAGACCTGTTTTATTCTTCATAAACCTTTTCTTCACCTTCGAAAGAATTAAGAGTCAAGAGTCTGGGGTCTATTAAAACCTTACAGCCAGGTCTACTAAATGTAAACTACCACAATTATAATGTACAATTTTGGTGTTGTGTTCATATGACATATGAACATCCTTCTTAAATATTTACATACGTAATGTCTCATTGCATCAAATTGTCAGTTGCTATATACTCACTTTAAAATCTTGGGTTTTTTTCCAGTTTGCATTACTAATGACTTAGCATAGACAACCTGTTTTTAAAAAATAAGATGGTAACTAATGATCAATATTTAATTTATTATGCCAGTATAGTCTTTCTTTTTTCAATTTTTATTGTAACATATTTGTGTCTATATATTAAATTATGAACTTAGAACAATTTCATCAACTTAATGAATGTGTTTCTTTTTCTTCTTAATACATTATTTTAAATCTGTGTTGAGTGATTTAATTACATATCACTAACACCAATAACAAAATATTGTATTTTTCTAATAATTCCTTTGGTTCTCAATTTGTCATGTCTAATACATTTTGCCCCCAATGAGTTATTTTACTTTGAAGGGGAGTGGTTTTTTTTTTTTTTAGTAATGTAATTTGGGTGAACAGAAATCTAGGGGAAATATCAATGAAAATGTAATTTCCCCTGTTAAAATCTGAATCTTACATAAATTAAACAAAGCATTGGAATTTTCAGGCAAAATTATTGGTGTGAATATTTCCCTCAATATTTCTCCTTTTAAATATGTATATTTTTAAAGTCATCCCACACACTGGCAATTACAAGCAGATATGAAATGATCATCACATGACATGAGTTTAATGCGTGGTTTTTTTCTTGGTTTAACATCAAGCCAGGCATTAGAATGCTAGAGGTAAACGAATCAATTAAACACATTCCCCCGTCCCCCCTCCCCTTCTCTTCCCTAAAGCTGCTTGTATAGTGTTGCTTTGTAGTTCCTAGAGACAGAGGCAGTAGGACCCAGGGGCCTTCCACAGCCACCAATAGAAGCGCATACTTGGATCTATTTGTATGCAATGCCTTCTGCTCTGCGCATTAATAGTAATACAGATAGCGGGTCTGAAAGAATTCTCTTCTGAAGAAGGATTGGATTTTTCCAGGGTCCTGATATTGTGAAGAAATCCGGATTCATCCTCTCCCTATGAGTCCCCTCCCCCAATGTTTAAAAGTCCCAAATAGCTTTTGCTTCTTTTAAACTCGGAAAGGTTTCTATGTACAGGAAAGTTGCAAGAACTATCTGAATCATGGAACTGCTAGTTTTCTAAAAAAAAAAAAAAAAAAAAGAGTCTTATCTAAGGGTAAGTGCCCCAAATAAACAAGAATCAAGTGAGTGACAATATTAAGATGTCAAATGGAATGTGTTTAAATGTGTGTTTATGGCTATGGGTTGTGTTGTCTTCTGATATACGAGCTAAATTTGTGCAGTTTGCTAAGAAATTGGAAGTGATGGAAGGGGCGTGCATATGTATGCGTGCAAATATGAGTAGACATACATTATATCTATATCCGTGTGTAGATATACGCACATATGTATGTATTGCGTGTATGCATTGCTAAATTGATTTTATTTTTTTAACGCTGAAGAAATATGACTAGAAGGAATCCAACAAGTTTCATTTCAGGGATTAAAGGTTTGTTTATGCTTTGAGAAGTTAAGTGCTGGGAGTATGTGTGTTTTGAGGTGAGTGAGATTGTTTAACAAAGAAGTTTGAGGATGTGTATCTTGTGCTAGTTGATACCTGGATTTGGGGTAAACTCGGGGGCGGGGGAGCGGTTGTGGTGCATTTATCCTTTATGTGGCATTGACACAAACAGGAGCTAGTGCTTTGACTGCTCTGAGTTTCAGCAGCACGGTCGGTTGAGGGCAATCGCAACTTTGCAGGGTAATCTTGCCTGTACTGGGAGGTTAATGGTGTAAACAAACGGACTAGACCCAGCGCTCTCAAACTTTAAGCATATTCCCAAACCACCTAAAATGATGAGATACAGCTTTTGTTTGTTTGTTTGTTTCCGTTAGTATTTCATTGCTATCATCATAGTGTCATAATTATGTTTATTGCGCGACTTTTGCCTGTTTTGACAGCTAACTCCTAACTCCTGAGCGCGTCAATCATAAAATTTCTTACTAACTACATTACGATCTAGATCACGGCAACTGCATGATTTTTTTGTGTTTGGAAATGCAATATTGATCTGAAGAAGGTGAGATTTCTGTAAAAAACCCTTTGCGATCTGACTTTTTCAGTGAGAAAGGGAAAGGTGCCTCTCTCTGCCCATCTTTTACACACAGAACACACGTATGATGATGCATGCTGGAAAGTAATGCTGTTGGTGACATTTTGCTGGGAAACATATTGCAGGAGAGTCGAGGAGCCTCTGCATTATTTATGAAGTGCTTGCATGCCTCTGGGGACAGTTCTTTCTCCCTTTCCCCGCCCCCTCCCCAGGAGGTAGGTTGGGGGCTGGGGGTGCTGTTGCAGTGTGCTGCTGCTAGATTCTGCAGTGCTACTCACACAATAGAGGGAGAGAAAGGCAAACCCCTCTGGGCTGGGCTGGAGCAAGCAGCTAGCTTTGGCTTCCTGGTTGCGGCCGCCGCTGCCGCCGCTGCCGTTGCTGTAGGGATTGCTGCTGCAGTGCTGCAGAAACCCGGTTCCTTTTCTCTTCAATGTGTTGTAGGCGCTAGCTAAGCCTAGCGATGTTAAAGGTACTGCTTACCGGAAAGACGTATACCTGGACAGAAGGGACCCAACCTTACTTTTTGGAATACTCAGTGAAACAAACACAGTAGTCCTGCGGGTCGGGGAGGCTTAAGCATTGATTCCTTTGCCTCCTTACTCATTCAGCCTGGAGATTCCTGCTAGCAGCCAAATCTGTATTAGCTGAGTAATACAGTTTTGGGATGCCACGGTGTTAAGAGGAAGAGGGGTAAAAGAAGCTGGGGAAGAACAATTATTGGGTTCAAAACGAGCTTAAACGTTATGAAGAGGTGAAGGGAGAAGAATGAAGGAGGGACACATGGACTGCGTCGATTTTGCTAACCCTCCCCCTTCACCTCCCCTCGGTTTTCTCTACGTTAGATTTTTGAAAAGGGAGAAAGGTGAAGCATTTACCTAGTCTGTTTCTTTACGTCTAAAGAGTAGGGCACCCAATACTAGGAGCTTGTTGAATCAGTGTGTGAATGGGGACCTAGAGTCCCTTCATAGTGTCATTGACACCCTGAATTCAGATCTCCTTATAACGTCTCCTACTTGGGGGGTGGGGAGAGGTGACCTTGCACCCTTTCCCATCCTCAAATGTATGTATAGTCTTAGTTGCCACATTCTTTTGAATGGCATTCTATCCTGGTTTTCTTCTAGTGATTTTATCTGATCTCATCTAACTGTAAGTTTTGTTGTGGGATCATTTATATGCCTTGTAAATGGTGGTAATCTGTTTAATCTGGAGATTGGTTTCCAGTCCTTCTAGGAATGTGGAGGAATATATGTATATGCAAGGCGGCAGAGTGGGTACTGGTATTTATCAGTTGCGTCACAAATAAAGCTGGCTTACTGTGTCTCAGGCTTGTGAGGGACCCTACAAAGGAAACATGCTCGGATAGAGGACAGGGGAAAAGGCAGTTGTGTGCTGACAATGCACTCTTTTCTCACCTTCCTTTGGTCCCCATCCATTCTGATTCATTTTAAATTTTTTCACTAACTGAATCCTATCTTAGAGGAACCTACCCCACCCTTCCTTAAGGGGAACCATTTAAGAGGTTAATTTCAGCATACCTTCAGATGTGGAAAGGTGTAATGGGGGAATTATTTAGGGACTATCAGGAGGCAGGAGCAGAGCTCATCTCTGAGATTGGAGCCAGTATAGATTAAGTGCTGTTTGATTTGGAGGAGGAAAAGAGAACCTGAAAAATATTCTTGCCTGTAAGAGCACAGAAGTGGGAGTCATTCGATTTGGACTCTATTCTGATTTTCCTACTAACTATGTTAAAACCTCAGTTTCCTTATTTGCAAAATAAAGGAGTTGAGCTAGAACTCAAGTTCCTCCTCTTCAAGTTTCAAACTCAATGATTCAAGGATTTAGTTTGGCTCAGTATATTATCTATCACTGTACATGCTTTGAATCCATGTTTATACATCTTAAAGTTTTTCAAAACCTGAGGAATTAGAACACACACACTAATCATAAAAATGCCTGCCTCATTAAGAAAGGTTTGATTTTCTTTTCCTCTTCGATTTCATCGCTTGTTCTCTGTCCAAACCACTTTTAGCATCCTAAACAACACCTTCTTTGAGATGCTTAGTGTTGGCAGTTTCCAGAGGTATAGATCATAATGCAGAGTGTGAGAGGGCAAAGCAGAGATGCAGTAGCCAGCTGCCTGAGAGGATGCATAGGCTTTATTCTGTTTATTTCTCTTGACAAGTGCTGCAGTACACAAAACAGAGTAAATATTGCAAAACCACAAGTAAAAAAATACACTTATGCTATGTCTATACTTTATGGAATATTGGTTGATCAATCCAAATGGAAAACTCAATAACTTAGATAGAATTGAAAGGGACATGATATGCTCATGCAGTATTTGGAGGCTAGTATATTTAGCTAATGGAAGTTCACTTTTTGGTATATGCTGGTGCTAGATACATTAAGGACTACTTTTATTTATGGAGGGATGTAATCCAGTCTGAGAAATACCAGAAAGGTTTGATACAACTTATTTGTATAATGACACAAAACAATTCCAACCACTGTGTGAAATGTGGATTTTAAAGGAAAAAGCAAGAAAGCAAAGCAATCCCATGGCAGTTTGACGAATGAGCAGGTGCAATGCACCATTTGAAAATGTAACTTGAGGTGAGGTTCCATGCAATCAGCTACAGAGTGAGCTTTTCCCAAATGCATGGAAAAGCACACTAATAATGCTTTTTTTCTTGTTATCCTTTGACTTCAGAAACAAAAGGTCTAAATCAAGCAAAAGTTGTTCATTGAAAACATAATCATTTATCTGGAAATGTTGAAACAATTACTGTGGCAGTTAGTATTCCTGGCTCTGCTATTGTAACATATTAGCTAAAAGATCACGGAAATTTTTAGCTGCAGAGGACCTTAGAAAATCATTTCACAATATGGTTGAAAATTCTAAGGCCCAGAGAATGTGACTTCCCCAAGGTCGCACAGATAGTTTTCATCAGATTAGGAACTAGAGTATAGGTCCACTGACTCAGGCCAGATAATTCTTTGGAAGTGCTTACTGACATAATATGTACCATATAGAAAGAAGCCATGTAATAGAAGGAATTTTAGTGCTTGAAATATTCCTGTAGCAAGCTAATTCTCATGGTAGCATCTGGTGCTTTATCAATATATACTTTCTATTAGAGACAGCCAGATTTAATGGATATAGTCTGTTAGATTTGAAGTCAAGCAGACTTGGGTTCAAATCATGCCTCTGATATTTACTAGACACAGCCAAGTAATTGAACTTCTGTGTGCCTTACGCAACTCCATAGTACTTAGGCAATCTTAGGAAACTTGCCTCCCCATGCCTCAGTTTTCATATCTATAAGAAAAGTGGCTGCACTAGTTGTATAGGTTCCCAAAGTGGGTGATAGCACTGCTGGAACAATGCAGGGTGGGGGGAGTGGTAGTAGCTTCAGGTGCAATTGGGGGGCATTGAAGGTGGCAGTGGAAGGAAAGAAGAGATTTTTGAAAAACCATTTATATATGTTTCATTTGCTATTTAACGGAGTTAAAGTCATAGTGATTACATTATTTTCCAAATAAACACACAAAATGCAAGTTATACTGATCAGTGGTCAAGTCCAAGATAGGTTTTGACAAGCAAGTGTTGGCAGGCAAGTGTATTGCACATTTTCGGGAAGTCCGACATGCATCAGCAGGAATATGTGCATGTAATGACTTGTAATGATACAATATTGCATCATCAAAATTTCAATGCAGGAAAAATACCACAAATTTAAAATAAATTATTAAACTTAAGATGCATCATTTTTTTTAAAAAGTATATTATTTTAAATCATGCAAATTTTAAAAAAAAACTGTTAAAGGGTTAAAGAAAGTAGATTTCCAAAGGGGTGCTAAGTAATTTTGTAAAGGAAGCAGTAGGCCCACTAAGTTTGAGAACCTCTGAATTAGTTGATCTTTAAGTTCTCTTCCTATTCCTTATAAATTGAAGGTTGAACTCTATTTTGATGAAGTTTGCAAAATCATAGATTCTTTGAGTGTCTTATTCTATATTTCATAGTAATAATAGCTAATATGTGCTAATATATATACTATGTTAACTGCTTTACAATGATCACATTTGATCCTCACAACAATCCTGGGAGACAGGTGTTGTTATTATCCCCATTTTACAGATGAGGAAATTGAAGTAAATAAAGGTTAAGTGACTTACCCAGTGTCATATATTCAGTAAGTGTCTGAAGCTGGGCTTGAACTCAGGTTTTTCAGACTCCAAACAATATTTTGCATCCTCTGGAAGTTTCATACATTTTTCAAGTGTATTATCTACATGCATTACTAAACAGATAAACAAAGAACTTAGGAGACAATGCTTAATCTCTTTATTAAAGAAATTTATAGCTTTGTCATGGCATCTAACATTGCTAAAGGGCTGGGCAATCTTCATTAATAATAGGAGATCATTTAGTCTAAACTGCTAAGCTTAGTTTTCAAGATTTCTATCACATACCCCCATCATACCTATGTTATTCTGCTTTATTTCACTACTTACTCATATGCTTTATTCTAACTTGATCTGCTTACTGTCTAATACCTATTCTCACTTTTATGCTCATGTGGCTTTCCTCACATGAAATGTCACTGAATCCTAGACGTAGAGCTGGAAGGAACCTTCAAAGTCAATTCATCCAAAACTTTGATTTGATGGACGGGACAAGTGAGATCCAGAGAGATTAAGGAAACCTTAGGTAACATGCAGCAAGTAGCAGAATCAAGTCTTAAGCCTAGGTCTTCTGAATTCCAATCCAGCACTCTTTCGATTAGTGCCCCTATGTATTACTTCCCTTCAGCCTTTCCTTTCTCCTTTCCTATGATTCAAGATGCCCTAAGTCCCAGAGTCATGTAGATGAAAAAGCCACTAGATTTGGATTTGGAGCACATCTTTACTTTGTAATTGAACCTCTCTAGGTCTTTATCCATAAAATGAGATGGTTAGGCTAGGATCCTATGTTCTTCATGATACCTCCACTGATTACTACAGCCCTCACTATTACATATCTGTGAATTATTAAAGCATTTATAATTTTGAAATTCTATGTTGTGTTTTGGCTGGGAAATTATTTTGTTATTGTAGTATTCCAACAGTGTTGTTGTTGTTGTTGTTTTGGGAAGTGGGAGGAGAAGGGTTGCAGCATCCATATCTAGGAGATAATTGGTGAAAAGAAATACGCCCTCAGGAAACTCCTTCTACCAAAATGTCAGAATACCTAGGGCCCTGAAAAGGTTAATTGTCCAAAGTCATGTAGAAAGTATGTATCTGTCAGCTCTGAAACATCATCATCATCATCATCAAAAACAACTAATATCTATAAAAAAAGTCACAGATTATAGATTTAAAGACAGAAAGGATTTAAAGATAAAAAAGAGAGAAAGTTAGAAAAAAATTATAAGCTATGTACTCCAACCTCATCTTTTAATAAATTAGTAAACTGAGGCCCAGAGTCATATATGCACTTAATATCTGAGGAACGATTTGAAGCAGATCATCTTGACTCCAAGGCCAGTTATCTATCCACTGGGCTACATCACCTTTCAGGCACTGAAATTATTTGGAAATTGTAACCCCAGTTTATCGCTCTACTTTTTTGTCTCAAGAATTACCCAACATCTTTGCTCCATGTCAGTCAAAATCTATCCATTGCTGCTCCATGTGAATCCAAAATTGATCTATTTTCTGTTATTTACGAAATCTTGTAAATTTAATGATCCAGATTGGAGAATCATCCATTGTAATCAGAAATAACTTAATTCAGCTCTTTCCCACATCCATCATGGAAAATCCTCAAAGAATCTCTTCTATGATGTACATGGCAGTACCTGTACCCTCTCATGGCAGTACCTGTACCCTCTCATGGCAGTATTCCTCACAGTGCTCCTGTTCTCCCTACCATATTATTATAACAAGTGTGATATTATTTTTACCTTCCATCTCCTTGTCTAGAAATATATTATTGATTCTCTAGTGTCTCCTATGTATTTTCCTATGCCCCTCTTTTTCTTTCTCATATGTTTTTAATTCATGATATTTTCTCTCAAAGTCATAGTTTAAGCAAACTTTAATTAAATTAATCATATATAACATCTCATGTACAGCTCATGGAATTCCAAAACTGACCTAACCTCTCAGAAGGAAGAAAGAAAAGAAGAAAATAAACATTTTAAGTGCCTACAATATTCCAGGCTCTGTGCTGAGTATTTTACAAATACCTTGTTTGATCTTCACAATAACCCTGTGAGGTAGGTGCTATTCTTTTCCTGATTTTACAGTTGAAGAAACTGAGGCAGAGGATAAGTGACTTACCCAGAGCTACCCAGAGGTCATCTGAATTTGAATTCAGATCTTCTTGACTCTAGGCCCAGTGTTCTATCCGTACTGCCATCTAGCTGCAGTGTCAACTATTCATGGATTTATAATACTCACTAATATGAGTGGATATTTCCTCCACTGCCTTAGATGCCAACTCCTCTATAACTTAGAAGATGGCCTACTCGCATTACTAGGACTAAAAATTGTCCACCCTGAAGTCCACCTTGTAACGAACATCTTTGAATTTAGCTAAACTGATCCTTAAATAATAGGCATAGAGCCCATCACTGAACTCAAATCCTTTCCAACTTGATAGGATTTGCCAGGGCTTGTCCTCTGCTGACATAATCATTAAGAACCCATGTACACTGCCATGCCATGATGAGGGTTCAGAGTAAGTCATTATAGAATGACAATCAAATCAAATATGACTTATGCAAAAATCTTCTGGTATGATACAACAATCACCTGTTCCACTCATCTCACTTCTTTTTTATATAGAGCTGGTGAAGAAAAGTTATCCTTGGAGAGTATAAGAAAAATGAACAACAGTTCATGGAACAAAATTTTAGTCCCTTTTTTTTAACAATAAGAAGGCAGTATTCACAGACAAATTAATATTCAACAATGATCTTATGTAGAAGGATTTTACATCTTTCAAGAATAGGCTCAGCAGTCTCTTTAGCTTCTTAAGAACTAAGTTTGACTCAGCATTTAAACTAATGATGGGCTATAAGCTACCAAGATGTCAAATACAAACTATACTAATAATGGAATCCTACCAGCTAATTGTCTAAACCCTCTTTACCTGGGGATGCCATTAGATCAAATACTATCATTCAGAGCATATGTAAATACAGAAAAAAGAAAAAAAAATTATTCCAAAATAGTAATTTCCAGGAGTAGGCTGTTAAAGCAGGTTACTTCACTCACTTAGACATGCACATCACTGTTGTTGTTGTCTGCTACTCAAGATCCCGTATACATGCATGCAGTGTGGTAATGATACTTAAAATACATTATGAAATAACAGAATACCTGAAGACAAGATGAAAAGATAACTTCAGTCTAACTAATGGGATTGATATGACAGAGGAAGTAGTAAACCAAAGGAAGAGTTATTATAAGGTCTAACATCTAAGACATCTGCTATACAGCATATACTGGAATAATCAAACAACTTAAGTGGCAAAAGAGTCTCAATAGTTGGCATTGTGCTTGTGAATGTGACAGCTGGCAAGGTATGATGGAGGTTATGGAATGAAAGACTGAATGAATAACTGAATGCGTTGAAAGGGATATGAATCCTCGGGAGGACATCCTGTTGCGGCTGATACAAAGTGGCCAATATGGCAAAGCTGTAACCACCTGAACATGAAAACAGGCAGATCAAAGATGAACACGATCAAATGAGATTATTTCAGTGACACAAATATATGCAGGGACAGTAAAATGTTGATAACAGTGCACCTGTTTGTTTCCTATCTCTTTAGAGAGAAGTGTACAAAGACGATCTGAGCTTTAGTAATGGAGAGAGCATTGATTGTATTTGGTGCTATGGAAAAAAAATGTCTCTCTGGAAATAAAGATACAGAATTCCCCTGCTATGCTTCATTCTTTAGTGCCTGATTATAATGCTATCCAAGCCCATTCTAGTCATTTTCATCCTTCTTAAACTAAATAGGCAGTAGCTTTGTGTCCTATTGGCATTCTACCCCCATATGTTGTCTCAGTTTATTGCAAATGCATCGTATCATGCGTTATCCTTTGTATGGGACATGAAGATAAGATTACTGAGTTTGGTTTGTTTGTTTGTTCATTTGTTTGTTTGTTTTACCTTCATTGGTAATGATGGATTTGTGCTGACTTAGTCCTGGTTTTTTGCCTGATTTCCCCTGGGTTCATTCTTTGGTCATGGAACTGAGTGAATCCAAGTGGCCTCAAGGGGAGCAAACCTTAGACCTTCATCTTATTAGCCTCATTAACATAGTGCTGTAAACAACTAAACTAACAAGACACCTCACTGTCATATTGATAGATTGGTAATATTAAAGAGACTTATTGGTAATTCTGCCCTACCATTCGTTGTTATAGATGGGGATGCTGATGAAAGTGACCAAAAGGATTTTGTAGAATCTCTGGTTAAAATCAAATCTCATAAAACTTAAAGAAATGAGGTATTATTAGCATGACTCTGAGTCATCTGGTTTAGTATGGGCCTTGATACTAAGTTGATTTTTTTATAAAATTAAGTTAATGTCTATAGAGTGGCCTCTCCCTCAGTGACACCACATTGTCGATGAAAAGCTTATGCTTCATAATTAGTTGGTAAAAGTTGGTCTGAGACTTCCATCTCTTTCAGGTTTACTCTCTATCTGCAAGACTACTATAACTCACAGGGTTTATGGATCACTTTTCAACTGATTTTTTGCAGGTTTCACTTCAGGGTACAGAGTCTACCAAAAATCTTAGTGCTATTTTAAACTTTGATAGCTTAAAATTAGCTGATATTTGTGACATCCAGTATACAAATGATAGTCTTTATAGTTTCTGAGTATTATATTCTAGTTCTCCCTCTCAAAATGAGTTGGGTCCCTAGAGCTCTGCTGGCTATAACTATCCCTCAGAATTCTAGAGGCATCCCTGAAGGGTTGATCTCTAATGATATAAACCGGAGGCCCATTCCAGTGTTTTTCTCAATGTTGATAAACAATGATTAGAATTCAAGTTTCATTTAACCAATTAATGTCAATTAGGTCTTTTTTTCCACCAAAGTGTGTTTAATGCAAAGATATGATATGAACAAAAGTGATAAAGTATTGCTTCTTAATACCTGAGAGTACATTCTCCCCTGTTCTACTTTGCTCCCCTGGGTAGCAATTGATCAAACTTAAAGCACTTTATATATTAGCATTCATTTTTACCAAGTTCACCAAATTCTCATCAGATTTGGAATAGTCAATGGATGAATTCCCTATAATTGTCTTGGTGGCTTTGAATCCATGCTAAGTCAAACAGGTCATGCTGAATATCCCTACTCACTGTTTACATTCTGACAAATCCAGGCATGGACTGTGGTGGTTTGTTTTTCTGACCTTTTGAAGTTCATAAGATCATAGCCATTTAAGACCGTAAGTTTGAAATTCCCCAGAAAATCCAGAGATTATAACTAGATCTGAAGGACTTTTGTTGAGTTTTCTTTTAACATGCTTTCTTAAAATAACCTAAATAATACTGAATCTATTTTCATATCCAGTTTCTTTTTGAGAGGCTATGAGATGAATTAAGCAGGATATCTTGAGCTATCATAAGACTACTGACTCTTTAGTGCAATATTATGTTTTGAAGGAAGATGGAAGGAGAGAATGAAATGAAAGAAAAGATATATACTAATTATCTGCTGTTCAAGGAAGAAAGTTGGTTCTGCTTTCATAGTAAGCTCCTGCCCTTGGTTTCTCAAATCACTTACTTCTCTTCTATCTCTATTATGGCTATTCTTTAATTCTACTTGACATAGTTCCTGAAATCTAACACTTTTCATGCTAAAGCCTTTTTCTGTCTTCAGTCATGTGACATCTACAGCAGTTCCAACCACCTAAGTCCAGAGTTGATATCATTCTGTAAGGGAAAACCTAGGAGTGTTCTGACTAGCAGCTTTCCAGCAATGAATACTAACATATTATAATAGTGAGTTTTCTTGTCTTTCCTGTGAGAAAAAATGGTTATGGAGGTAATTCTGTGACATTTCATTAAGCATTCCTCTGCAAAGAAAATTGATTTTTAAAAGTATTTTTATAAGAGTTGTGATTTCCTCAAGGTAGAGAACACTGTTTCTCCAACTTAGAGTCAATAAACTGCCTGTATGACACTGAGAGGTTAAGTTACTTGTCCAAGGGCCCACATCCATGTGTCAGATGCAGAACTTGAATCTGGGTCCACCTGACTTCAATGCCAGTTCTCCTACTGTTTCACCATGCTACCTCTCAGAAAAAAAAAAAAAAGATTCTTAATAAAATAAATTCAGTAGGAGTGGACACAGCATAAAGTCTCATGTGTGACATTGGGTATACTAAAATGATTGAAATATTGTTCTTTTAACCCCAAACAAATATTTGAATAAAATTCATTAGATTAGTACTATACTATTCTAAATGTGAATAATAATGTCATAGACTGAGAAATAGAAAGGATCAAATTAGAGATTAATTCATCTAATGCTTTCACTTTACAGATGAAAAACCTTGGCCTAAGAGAAGTAAAATGACTTAACCCCAAAGCAAATTGGTGATCCTTTCCTGCCACTGAATATTAAGAAAGCTACACAATACTGACACTATCTTTTCAGATTTCCATATATTTTCTTTCTTTCTTTCTTTTAGAGATAGGAACCTTTGTTTCTTCTCTCATGCACCACTGGCAATGAACAATACCTCATTCCCAATTTTTAGGATATTATACATCTCTTCGTTATCTATTAAATTTAAAATAAAATATATTCTTAAAAACAGGAACTAATTTAGATGTAGAAGCTATAGAAATAACTTTATATATAGTATTCATGTGTAATACAAATAAAGTGGGAAATAAAGAGTTAATGTATGTCTTCACAGGCTGTGCTCCTTCATTTTGGACATCCCATTATTGATTATACACAGATTTAAAATTAGCTGTATGTTATTTCTATCTTATTTACATAATTTTTGTAGAGCATTGTCATTGTTGAAATATCCTTTTTAAAATTTACTTGAGAGGAGATTTGGTGTAGTTAACAGAATATCAGACTTAGTGTCAGAATGACCTGGATTCAAATTCTATTTTAATTAGGCATGGGACTGTGGTCAAATCCCTTAATCTCTATTGACTTCAGTTTCCTCATCTGTAAAAAAGAAGTAGTAGTAGTAGTAGTAATAGTAGTAGTAGTAGTAGTAGTAGCAGTAGTAGTAGTAGTAGTAGTAGTAGTAATAGTAGTAGTAGTAGTAGTAGTAGTAGTAGTAGTAGTAGTAGTAGTTGGACTAGATGTCTTCTAGCTCTTCTAATAGCTCTAGATATCCTGATACCTAAGAATCTATAACTAGAAAATACCCAGCTCTATTTTAAGGTATAATCCAGACGTATTGGAGATGTTTCAAGGGTTCATTTAGCTCTTTATGCTAATTTGGAACAATGGAGTAATTATCAGAAGACGGAGAATCTACTCCCAGATCCATCATTAACTGACTTTGTGATTAAGTAATTAAACTTTCTGGGCCCTAGGTTCTTCCTCTGTAAAATGAAAGAGTTGCACAAATTGACTTGTAAGATCCATTCGATTTCTAAGACTCTATGTCTCTATTATTAGTGTAGATAACCATCCACATCTAGGACTGGTACTAACCTCTTGAATTTGAGTCAAAAATATATTGAATATTAAACTATGGAACAATTTTAATATGATTTTGGTTTTTGAATTTTTTCTTTTGATGTACCTGATTTTCTCCCAAATACAAAGGATTATGGAGATTTAACTCTCTCTAGCTCTAGAGAGAATAGAGCCCAATGTGATTCATAGCATGAATTTTCTTACATTGACACCATGTCTATGCTAATTGTTCTTAGTACCACTCTAGGACAGGAAAATAGACATGTTATTTCTATTCCACATTCTCTCCTCATAGAGGCAACATGACATAGTGCATAGAAGACCAGGAAGAACTGAATTTACATTCAGCCTATGATATATTATATATGTGGCCATGGGTCTCTTCACTTCTTAGTGTCCAAAGTCTTCTTTAAAATTATAATTTACAAATGAATTACTGATCTGTATTAGTGGATGAAGTTTTCACTCCGGCTTACTACCACGCTTAGACCCCAAACAAAACTTCTGTTCTTCATATAGCAGTTGTCTATAGAGAAGGAAAATTAACCATCACCAATGTAAAATTTCCCCCAGCAAGCTGAAGATCACATTTAGATTGCACAACTTTAAGAAAAAGAAGCATTATTTCCATAGTCTTTCAGAGGATTTTAGAACAACTAATGGAATTTCTTCACCTTTGGTCATATTCATGAAAAAAATATACAGATAGTACTTTACGAAATTGGAGCCCTGCTGCCTCAATTACTCAAGGAGAATTAGTATGAACAAGAAAATATTGAAATCAACCCTAGTGTCTTGCTATCTAGTAATCTGTTTCACTCTCAACCTAAATGTTTCTGACTCAGTTGCACTAGATTAATACAATATAATTAAAATATAGGTGCTTATCCACACTAATAGTAAAATTACCATATGATTGACTAGAAATTTATTGCAATATGCTGAGGGAAGAAATTATGTTTTTCATGATATAATTCAAGCTTATTTTTAAATCAATACTACCAGTCCCTTATAGTGTTATAATTCTTTAGTGCCTCATAATGATTTTACATGGGTAACCAGTTTTCCTAAATACATTTCTATTCAGAAAAACAAATGGAACAGCACAGTTGTTACTTGAATTTAATAAGATTATGGAATATTGAAAGAGCTCTGTTGTTTTTGATTTGGGTTTTCCCTTTAATGATGTATATAGCAACCCATCCATGTCTGCCAAATCTATGTAACTTTTGCCCATGTTTTCCCAAAAGTGTAGCCAAAGGGGGCCTTGACAACATGCTTCAATCTTTCCTTACTTGTTTATCCAGCTGTTAACCTGTCAGTCTTCATTCTTGTCTTCCCTTAATGCCATACAATTCTTGATGATGCCTTTTATTGCTATTCTTCAGAGTTCCTTGTTGGTTACATGTTGCAGGCTGCTTCCACTCAATAGTCTCTTCTACATCATCTTTATGATCCCCCTCTTTACATTGGAAACATTGATGTTGCATATCTGGTTACCAGCAAAACTGGTAAAATGTTAGCATTAAAAATAATTCTTACTTTTATGAGAAACTTGCTGTCAATAAAAGAATTTTGCAATTTCCCAAAAACAATTCATCCCACTCCTCCTCCTTTTTAAATTAAGGTCCAGCTGAATATCCATCTACATAATCTGTCCCACTTATACATATTGTTGGACAAACTGTATAGGGTGTATGTCCATTCAGGTGCATGTTAAAATATGAACAATGGAAATTCATCTACTTGATCTTTCCTGTGTTGATGGGCATGCCCAAGTTATTTAATTGATTACAAATCTATTTTAAGATGTGCTGCAGTGGATAGGGTACTGATGCTGTCAGCGCAATGTCATCCACAAACAGGAACATTTGAAGCACCTCAATATTATCAGGGATTCAGTCCTTGATTTAGATTCTGCATTGTTATCCCCTCCTTCAGAATGACAAAAGCCTTTATCAAACACTGTTGTTGTTCAATTCTTCAGTAATATCTGACTTTTCATGACCCCATGGATCATAGAGTCCATGGGGATTTTTTGACAAAGGTATTGGAGCACTTTGCCATTTTATTCTCCACTTGTCAAGCATACACCTCCCTATTGTATGCCTTACATGATCTGTATTGTCAGAGGTCATGAACAAGGTTATTTATGTTTCTATGTTCCTAAGAACCCTAAGTGATCTTAATCAATATATGGGACACATTTGCTGTGAAAGAATCTGTAAACTGGTATTTTATTCTACTGAATCAATATTTGGGGGAGGCAATTGGAATTTTACATTTTTTCAGTTAATTATGAGATAGTACAGAAGTAGTCCATTGTTTAACATCACTTATAAAGTCTGCTATGATTCATGTATAGATGAGTCTCATAAAGATTTTGTATGAATTGGAGAGTAGACACATAGGTCAGTAGTTGTTGATTTTCTCTGTTACCATTTTTGGTTTTAATATGGTCCAAGTTGTTTCTACAACTATAGTATCTTCCTCTTTTTCAGATACCATGTATATTAGTCCCTCAATGACCTCACAAATATATCATCTCTAGCATGGATATCCCTTGGTCTTGTCTAGCCACTTTCACCTGCTTTCTTCTCTTTAGCGCTGTTTCTACGTTCTGTATAAACACTTGTGATATTAGAGGCCAAGTGTGGTGGTTCCAGTAATAACGGTGGGAAAAATAAAGCTCCATGAACAATTTTTGAAATATTTGGTTTTTTTTTCTTTTTCTAAGCATTCCATTTTTTCTTTGTTTGTAGTCTTCCTTCCATTTTCACCTTGAATATTCTTGCAAAAAAGGAATGGAGGGCAAAATCAGTTTAGATAGCCAAATGAACAGTCATTTCAAGAGGAAAGCATGAAAATTCTAGTTAAAATTTTAATGCTTCATCTGTTTAGTAAAGTTGATGTAATTCTTATAGTTAATCTTTAAATAATTGTATTTAGGTTTATATAGGTTGAAAGGTATTTTTTACTACCCAGATTCAGAAAGCTGCTGCAGGGATGTGTGTGTGTGTGTATGTGTGTATATAATCTAATATTTAATGATCTATACCTAGATATATTGATATCTAGAAAAGTAGATATAAAATAGATATAAATATTAAGATTTTGGATTGCAGGATATTTGTCAAACAATTGGTAAATCCAAGAGATTAAGTAGAAGGAAATATGAGAACTACTTTCCCTACTTCCATATTGTTCCATAATCATAGTGATTTCTCTGAATTTTCGTCATTATAAAACTTAAAACACTATACTAATCAGTTATTATTAATTAGTATAAGATATTTAGGACTGGAAGAGATCTTGGGGATCACCTAACACAATGGCTTCCTCTTCCATATAATGAAACAGACAAAGAAAAGTTAAATGACTTACCAAAAATTACATAGGCAGCAGCAGTTAGGATTCAGACTCAGGTTTCTGACTTTAAATCCAATTTTCTTTCATTGCAGTCTGTTGCTATTCTACTTCCTTTACTGCTATATAGCTTATTAAATTATTAATATCATAATCTTCTAGGGCAGTTAGGTGGTACAGTGGATAGAGCACTGACCCTGGATTCAGGAGGACTTGAGTTCAAATCCGGCCTCAGACACATTACACTTACTAGTTGTGTGACCCTGGGAAGGTCATTTAACCCCATTGCCTAGCCAAAAAAAAATAAATAAATACATACACACACACACACACACACACACACACACATTAATTAATTAATTAAAATGTCATAATCTTCTATCTGCTGATTTTTCTTTCATTTCTCAGATCAAGAGCTATTGATGCATATTTATCCTATAATTTTCTCTATTGTCCCTCTCATTAAAAGCCTTTTTTACTCTTTTACATTTTTCTTGTTTTTATTTTGGGTTATGAAGTCATCATGAATAAAAGAAGTCTTCCATCTGTGACTGAAGCATAACACACAACTATCATTTCTACCTTCTAACACTGAATCTGATATAGACTCTTTTCCACATGTAGAACTCTCAGATTTCCATTTTACTTTCTCCCTCAGGGCTTTATTTCTGTTGTCCTAGTTCTTTCTATTAGTTAGCCTCATTGTGGGGTTACTGTTATCATTCTTTGCTCCCTATAGTCAGGTTCAACCTCATTTCTATATATAGATTTGTGTGTAATGACCCTTAATTTTCATTTAATTAACCTATGTCCAATTTAACAGGAAGTACAATTTAAATTTTCAAGAGTATACACTACCTTTTATCCTAACCTCACATCCTTTCCCAGATGTTTCTATAGTTCCAGATAGCCTCGTCATTAATGAAGATCAAGGTATTTCTTCTTTTTAATCATAGACATTAGCTCTGAAAGGGACCTCCTGATCTAACTTTTGATTTGAAGCCAAGAAAGAGTAAATGAAACTCATAAACTCATATAGGTAGCAGAAACAGAATTTGAACCCATATTTTTTGAGTCTGGAGCAAATACTCTTCAATTATACTACAGTGCTTTCCTATAATGCTCATTCTCATGTTATATTTTCCATTAATTCAAGTAACACTGAAAATTAGAACCAACTGTATAAAATATTTATCTGAATGAAAAATAAATAAATTAGAGTTGTATCCTGAAAACAAATTTATATGTCTTGCTTAGGTGCTTATAACTGTTACAATCAACATTCATTCTCTATACTTTCTCCCCTACATGTTACCAAGTTATGACTTTAAAGAAATATACTCTAGTATAGTGGAGACAGCCTTTCAATCCAGAAGATATGGGTTCAATCCTGCCTATGACATACACTAACTGTGTAACCATAGCATGTAAGTCACTTAACCTCTCAGTGCCCCAGACCATAGGTTAGAGTTGTCTATTCATATTTTTTTAAGTTAACATTTTTCACAGACCCCTGCTGTAGATGTTAGTATAACTAAATTATAGCAAAGAATTTGGCAAAGATACTTTTTGTGAGTATCCTCGTGAACAAGTTAGAGAAAGATGGGAAACTGTCTTTGAAAGCTTGGATATACACTGGTAGAAAATATTACAGAAGTAATTTAGAACTGGTTGAAATGACCTCAAAAATAGTAATTAATAGGGATATGATCAACTTGGATGGAAATTCTCTAATGGAATGCCTTGGGATCTATCTTTGCCTTATAGATATGCTTTAGACATTTTCTAAATGTCTTATAGACATTTAAAAATTATTTTGAATTCACAGAAAAAAACATTTCTATAACACAGTACAAAAAAAAGAAAAGAATCTCCTCACTCAGGAAATCCTCCATTGATGAAATTATAAGAAGATTCTGAAATAATATAAAAGTTTAAAAAAATTTGGAGGCGAGGAGGTTAAGTAGTTAGAATTTGTTCTTTCAGTTTTAACTACATTTTATCTTAGGACTCTATATTACTTAAATATAGAAATAAGGATTTGAGTTTACTATAAATAGTTTAGAAACATTGAGTTATCATCAGGAACAGCTGATGTACTTTGAAAGTTCCTACTAATTAGGCACGCATATGAAATCAAAACAATCATCTTAGAATCATTAACTGAGTTGGAAGATTTTCATAAAACTCTATCCAGTTCCTTCATTTCACAAACGAAAATAACTCCGGCATAAAGGCATTCATGACATGGCCAATTTATATACATAATCAGTGGCAGATTGGGATAAATGATTATTTCAACTAGATTCAACTAGCATTTATTGGGTGCCTATTGTGTGCTCAGCATCAGATCCATGTGGACTTATCTTATATTGGTATGAGCAGAACACAGCATATGGACAGATAAATAAGCATAAAATAATTTAATGTGAGAGGGAGAGAGAGAAAGAGAGAGAGAAAAAGTGAGAGAGAGAGAGAGAGAGAGAGAGAGAGAGAGCAAGAACTAATGATTAAAGAGATGAAGAAAGACTTCTGAGAAGATGGCACCTAAATTGAGCCTTAATGGAAGCTAAAGATTTTTTGATGTAGATTGAAGAGGTGGTACATTCCAGGCAGTTTATCTCCCCTTCTGGTGCCCCTTTCCCTTTATTCTCTATTTTTCAAATCCCCCTACCTCAGGGTGTGTAATAAAACAAGCAACTCTTTACTAGGAAATTTCAGAAGGAGGTGATCTGGGGAATCCAAGAGATTACTAGTCATTGAATTGCTTGTCATTTGAAACTCAAACGAAAATTATTTCAACTCTCACACCTAAACCATTTCCCTCTGAGTACAAATGGAACTACACACATTTTATTATAGTCTAACTGGAGGGCTTGTGAATAATCTCAGCATGGTTGAGCAGCAAATGTTCAAGGATAATTGCATCTGAAGCCTAAGGTGGCTGGTGTGAATGTTGAAGGTTCTATGTGGAAGACTAATTTGTAGTTAGTTTATATTGTGCCTGAGAAATTTGGTCATTGTTTTTTGTTGTTTGCTATCAATAGGCATTTGTATTTAAATCACAAACTAATTTGCAATATTTTTATGAATAACAAGTTACCTCTAATAATCTTTAATGTTCAATAATTTTTATATGCTAAGAAGTTGTTTGATCAAGATGGTCAAAGTTTGACATTATATATGATTGGATTTAAGAGGAAAAGATCATTTTCTTAGGGTTAAAAATCATTCAGTTATTTCAGAGGGTCTATTCCAAATATGTAATTAGACCTGTGGAAACTCTCTGCTTCTTCCGAAGAGTGAGGAAGTACCTCTTACCATGGAATAGCATGCTCTCTACTTGATTTAAAGAGTGCACTGAGTTGACAGGCTCCAAAGGGAATCCAATCCAATTTTTTGGCTACAAGAATGGCTGTGATTCAGAATTTTATAGTATATGTGCCCAAGGTAGAGAAAAATCAATGTGAAGTCAGATAGAAAAGGGGGAGATTGGTTTTAAAAAATGGAGATCCTCAGGGCTACAAAACTCCAGTTGGGAAAAATAGTGCCACTAATGTATAGTATCATTTCTGAGT
Source organism: Vombatus ursinus (assembly GCF_900497805.2). NCBI lineage: Eukaryota > Metazoa > Chordata > Mammalia > Diprotodontia > Vombatidae > Vombatus > Vombatus ursinus. The sequence continues at coordinate 13,509,824 of NW_020954583.1, forward strand.
AAAATGAAAAGTACTTTAAGGAAAATCAGATGAATTTATTCCAGATACATTAAAAATGTGAAAATTATTATCAAATTGTAAACCCCATGAATACAGGAGTTATGGTGGGTCTATTTTTTTCCATCTTTATTTTTTATCATTACTAAAGTAAGTAACCTAAGACTGTGTTCTCATAAGTGAGGAAAAGCTATCTGCAATTATAGTGAAGAAATAAAGTGACTCTGGATGTGATTTTTCTCAATGATAAAGTATTTTAAATAATTATCAATGTCTTGGTTTTAGCATTGATTTCTTTGTTAATAAGTTGCATGTCCAGTGATTATAATATTTATTGATCTTAAGACATTAAGAAATTGTGTGTGTGTGTGTGTGTGTGGATGTGTGTGAGAGAGAGAGAAAGAGAGAGAGTGATTAGATGAGTAACTAATATTGAAAATAGGTTTTTCCAGTTTCTTAAATAAATAATATTTGAAAAAATGGAGTTAGAGCCCTGTGTGTAGTTATGAGACATTGAAATTTTGTGAATTAATGAGGAAATATATAAGCATATCCCTGGATCACCCTAGTTTGGGATAATGAAATTAAATATGGGAATGTGTCAAGCTGAAGGGTAACTTTCAAATGATCCTAGTGACCCTGTTACAGGTTGGGCCAGACCTCCTAATGCTGACTACATGAAGAATAGTAATAACACCAGTTTGGCTAAACTAAAAATAAATGAAAGGGAATAGTGTTTAATAAGTCTGGAAAAGTAGGTTGCAACCTTTGAAAAGGAAATTAAATGCTAAACAGAAGAGTTTATATTTTATCCTAGATTTAATAGAGAACTGCTATAATTTATTAAGCACCTAGCTATCCACAATAACCAGTTTTTTCTTTATGTTTAGCATGCAAGAAGTCTTGGGGCTTAGGAGTAGAGTCATATTCTTTCAGTAAATAGATAAATGTTTGTTATCATTTTGTTTTGTTGACAGAGGGTTTGAAGCCAATCACCCCACAACTACAAAGAATTATATTAGATGTGAAAGAGAATTTAGGGATCATCTAGTCCAACTTACTGATACCACAGTGAAGTAAATTGAGATCTCAGAAATGGGAAATAACTTCCCTGAAACCAAGGAAGAATGAAGAACTATTGAATTCTTACTGAAATTGAGGATGAGCTAAAGAGAGTTAAATGAAGTATGAATCTCATACCCATAGGTTTCCAGAAACGAAAAAGACCTTCAGAACAACCTTTTCTGACCCCCTCATTTTACAGAGGAATGAAACAGAGTCCCAAGTTCATTATAGAATAGTAGTAAGAACCCAACTCACCAAGTGCTCATGACAAATCTATCAGTTTGAATGTTGAAATGTGCAACAGTACCCTTCCAGAAAATCTTCCTTGACTAAGAACCAGCAGCAAACAGAGGCTCCTCAATCTTCCCAGGCCTACCTCAGCCCCAATTTCACTGTTTTCCTTCCCCATATCTTCCTCACCCTAAGACTTCCCTCTTTCAAGCTGATCATGAGTAGGGCTCAATAAAGGCCTTTTCTAGTCTGCCGGTGGTCCCTGAGAAGCAAGAAATACTAAGGGGCAGCCCCTAAAATTATCTATTGTTAGCACTGACTCAATGACCAGGAATGGGCTTCCTTTCCCACTCTTTTGGGCCCTGCCATTCTCAGGTTGTTCCCTTGGAACCCCAGGAAATAACCATTCTAATCCCCTAGCCTCCGAGACCCTGCTCCATACTCTGCTCTCACTGACAGAGAGATATTCACCCTGGTAGCATGTTCCACTCTATCTCTGGGTCTTTGGTCTTGCATTCTTCCTTACTTGTCCTTCCCTTTAAATTTCCTTCATTGGAGCAATATCCTACCCTGGGGCAAAGGTTAGGTTTCCCTGTTTTCCTACCCTATTTGTTACTTGTCACACAGTCCTCTTTTGTTCCCTTGATTTGAATTGCCTTTTCCTCCCTCCCAAAAGCTCTACATTCCTTATTTCTATTGCCTTTCAGGTCTAATTCAAATACTACCTCTTTGCCATAAAACTCAGTATCTCTCCTCCCAATCAGGGTAGGGGTGGGGGGTGAATATACAACTGTTTAACATTCATTTTTCATCATTTATGAGCATGTATATCTCCCCTACTAGCATGTCAATTTCTTGACCATGTTTCCTTCACTTTTGTATGTTTCTCTAATACCATGATCCATTGCTAGATAACTAGCAGTATTTGTTGAAATGATTTCATTGTCATCTTTGGATCTCAGATTTAGAAGTATAAGAAGTTTTAGGGACCATCTAGTTCAACACTCTCAGATGGGGAAAATGATAGTCGAAGAAGACCCAAGTTCATTATAGAACAGAAGCTAGAACCCAGTATATCAAGTGACAGAGGCAAGATTTGAACCCAGGTCCTCTTTCCATTGTATGATGCTGCCTCTACAGTAGGATTGATGTTTTTTGATCAATATTAACTACAAACATTTTTTAAAAAATCTGCTCTATTCTGTTTCATTAATTGGATGGGTAAAAGATTTTAAGTAGTGATAATTATTTTTTCTTAGTGTCATTTGTTTGACTGTAAACCAAATCGACAAATGATAATCCTTAAATCAAATATGTAGAGTGAAAGTAGTTAAAAGCGTCAGGTATAAAGTAAGAACAAATAAAAATATATTAGTGAACAATTTAGCTTGGTGTTTTCTTTAAAAAATCAATTCATAAGTGACTTTACAGACAGAAAAAGTTAATATAAGATCTAAAAAATCATACACAAAAAGGACATGTACCATACTTGATTGAGGAATATTGGTGAACTGGAATAATTCATTTTCCTTTTAGGAAGATAGTTCTGCTGGAGAGTATTGGGCAGCAGAACTTTTCCTTGGATTACCTGAATCTTAGCAATCTTAACAAATCATTATAGAGGTGGCAGAGGTTCTAAAATAAAAATCACAGATGGCAATCCAAAGTTTATTGGCTATTCAATACAAATCAGCAAACATTTAATCACTTGATGTGAGCAAGGAAATGTACTAGGCCTTTCTCTTACTTTCATTCTATTTAGAGAAATGCCATATACACAGATAAGTATTTACAAAGTAATTTCAAGATGGTGAGGATATTAACTAGAATGATCTGGAAAACTCTTGTGATTCATGGCACCTGAATTTCACCTTGAAATAAGCTAAGGATCTTAGGTGGTAAAGGTGAATGCTGAATGCATTCCAGATATAGGAGACCATCTGAGCAAATGAGCAAAAACAACAAGATGGTAAATGGAAAATCATGGGAAGAATGCAATTAGCAGGTGAGAATGCCTGGAAAGAGGGAACAATATGGAATACTATGAGAAAGGTCAAGTAAGACGTTTTGTTGAGGGTTTTAAATAAGGTATTTTTTTAATTTTGTTCTGCAGGTGATCAGGATCTATTGGTGATTTTTATGCACGTACATCTGTGTTTTAGGAATATCAGTTTCCAGCTCTGTGGAAGATAGATTGGCAGAGGAAAGCTTAAAAATAATAACAATGAGGAGGCTATTGTATTATTTGGGATGTGAAGCAAAAAGAATCCAAAATAAGATAATCTCTTTCTAGGTAGAGAAAGGGAACTAGATAAGAGGCTGTGGACATAGTATCACTTAGACTTGACAGCCCTTAAGATATTCAGGGTTAGAGAGATGGAAAAGTCATGACCCTATTCAAGACTGTAAACTTGGGTGACTTGAATAATGAGGGTATTCTCAGCAAAAGTAGGCAAGTTTGACTGTGTGCATGACTTTTGAGAAGTACAAGCTTCATTTTGGACATATTACCTTTGAGAAGCCTATAGAATGTGCAAGAGGTCCTGTCCATCAGACAGTTAAGAGTATGTGCTTGAAATTTAGGAGAGAGATTATAGCTGGATATATAGATTTACATATTATTTGTATAGGTATAATTGAACCCATGGGAGTCAATACGATCTCTAAGGGGGAAAGGGTAGAAAAAGAAGAGAAAAAGCCTGGAACAGAGGCTGCAGGAACTCTGTACACTTAGTTGGCTGGAGAATGATGACCAAAGGAGACTGAGAAGGAATAATCAGACAAATAGAAAGCAAATGGAAATAGAGCAGTTTGACAGAATCCAAGGGAGGTACAGGAGGTTATAAAAAATGACAAAAGCTACAAAGGACAGATAAAATAAAAACTGTTGTTCAGTGGATTTCAGAGTTAAATTCATTACTAACATTTTATGTCAACCTTTACAAAAGAAATTCTGGGATCCTGAAATAGCACAGCCCTTCCCAGGGTGAAGCTTACATATAAACTAATGATTTCTGCTATATTAGGCAAGGTTAGGGTAGGGTTATGGTTAAGCTAACTCCTCACTGAAGCTGGAATTTACTCTAGCAAGGAAAAAAACCCTTTCATTTCACAAGTAGAGTCAAGCCTCACAATGTAAATACCTTTGGGGAATAACACAATAACATATCCAAGTTGTACATATGGTGCTGATATCATATCCTTTCCTGAGAACAGATTTTGATAGGGAGATATACACTAGGTGGCTATATTTGAACATTAGCCCCCAAAAAAAGGAAAACATAAAGGAAAAGAGAGATTGGATTTGTTAAAGAAAAGCAAACTACACTATTTTGCCTAAGACTGACTGATTCTGCCATCACTCAGTCTGCCAAGAACAGAGAGCAGCCAACTGTCAGGAAATTTTCCTTTTATCCATATTTAATAATAATATTAGCTAGTATTTATATAGTTATTTTGAAAGATTTGAAAAGCACTTTACAAATATTATCTGATTTTATCCTCACAAACATCGTAATAGGTAGGTGCTATGTTTATCCCCATTTTTCAGATAAGGAAACTGAGTCAGGCAGAGTTTGTCATTTGCAGATTTTAACTCAGGTCCTCCTAACTCCACATCTAGTACACTATCCATTGTGCTACCAGTGCTAAATATGCCATTATGGTAGATTTTGTTGATATGGATTTAGTTTCCTACACATTTTGGTTATTGTGAATCATTGCAATGGAATACAAGAATGATTATCTGATAAATTTTGAGCCAGTGTGTCATAGTAAAATAGTGAGAGTGCTGGACTCGGGAGTCAGGAAGACCAGAATTAAAATCCCATCTCTGACACTTGCTATGTGACCATAGACAAATCCTATGACCTCTTTAAGCCTTAGTTTCTTCATTTATTAAATGGGGTTAATGATACCTGTGGTATCTACTGACAGGTCCTAAGGCTCAAAGGAGATAATGTATGTAAAATGCTTTGAAACTTTAAAATGCTATGTAAATGTCAGTTATCATTCTCATCTTTGGGGAGGTAATGCTCATCTAGTAGAGATGATGATGATGATGATGATGTTGCTAATTGCTATTCATAAATTAAGGAATTTAGTTATCTAATCTCTTCAAGTTTTTCAAGAATTAAGACATCACAACCTTTGTTTTTATTCCCTATCATCAAATACTTTCTTTTACCCAACCAAAATTCCAGAAGTTGAATTTGTCTTCTTTCTTCTTGTTAGATTCTGGGTAAATATTAAGAACTACTATCTTTATCTTAAAATAATTCTTAACATAAGTACTATACTTCTAAATCAGGAGCTTTTATATTAAAGTTTTCATTTTCCTAAGAATTTTCTTGTAAGAGGAAATATATTTTATGTATGTATCATTTCAGTTGTTTTGTCGAAAGTTAGGTCTAAATTTTATCACCAATCATCCATTGTAAACCTTCAAACCAGAGGTTATAATGTTGTATATGGGATGGGAAAGCTTTGTATTCAATCAACATAAGCAGTAACAATTTCATCTGCAGAAGGTCCCAGATATGAAGCTTTGGAAGTGATATACAACCTTGCCTTCAGGGTTAACATCTGGTTAACATCTTTGCTAGCTTGGTTCTAACTCTTATGATTGAAACAGAAGTTAGAATCTCTGCCAATGGGGATGGAAAAGTTCAGGGATAAAAAGCATTTGAAAATTTTAGCTGCTTCATGCTTTAGTTACCTCAACTTGAACCACTGAATAGATCCTAGTATCACACTTTTCTGCTGATTGAAGTACAGGGTGAGTAGCAGAAACTATACATGTATGCATGTATACATACATACATAAATTTATGTGTGTGTGTTTATATTTATATTAATGTTAGTAAGTTTTCAAGATTTTCTGTTCACTATTTGGCTTCACCATTTTGTGCCTTAGGAGACACAAAGATGTGAGTAAAAATCATGTAAAATGAATTGTTACTGTTTTTAAAAAAAGCAGGGAGGAAGAGAACAAACTAACTTTGGGAAAAATGTTTTACTGATTGTATAGTATAAAAATAAGAACTAACACTACTAGAAAAGGTGTCTGGAATCTTAGCAGGCAAATATTTATTTCATAAATTAGGCTTACTGGAATTACCTACCATTTCTCAAAAACATTGTCTTTTTGATGGATGGCTTTGTCAGGTCCTTGACAGATTGTGTTTCTAAAATCTATGTGAAGAAAATTCCATTTTTCACAGAAGTCCATTCAATAGTGGGGGACCTCTAGGTTTATACATTTTGTCATGTAGAACAATTTTCAATGAGAGAGAAAAAGAGAAAGAAATAAAGATAGATATAGAGAGAAATAGAAAGTGATATCTAGTTCAAAGTACAAATGAAAGAATTGCCTAATGCCATTGATGATTTTTTTCCAAAAATTTCTAGTCACAGATGATATTTTACTAATTACACTAAAGCCTAGAATCCTATAAACTTCCTTAATGGAATTGCCAACAACTGAAAAAATCCATCTAATCAAACACATTGAAAAACAAATAGATCATAGGTTTTTCGATTTAGAGATTGGAAGGACCTTAGATGTCATATAGTCCAGCCTTCTCATTTTATAAATGAGGACATATAATTCAACTGATGCTAAGTGTTTTGTTCATTATTACATAAGTAATAAGTGGTATGGTCAACATTCAAAACAATATTTTCTAATTTCTAAATTCATCAATATCTTTCCATATAACCCAGACTTTGATGCATAGCTTTATTGTCATTTCATTGACTTAGTACATCATTACACACACATACACACACACACACATGCACACACTCATGTTGAATAGGAATTTCAGATGGACCGAGAGTTTGGCATGACATTTGCATAGGAAAAAGAGAATGGGCTAGGTCATGTTTGGGAAACTATATGGTGATTTTAATGGTATCTCATTTCCCCTTGCCACAAAACTCCAAATTATTAATCCCATTGATATTTCATGGCTATGAATAATGCTTCACACCATAGCTTCATAAGACTCAAAATTAGAAGTAACCTAAAGGCCAATAGAAAAACAGTGTCCCTTTGGTTGATCAACACCTGGTACAATGGTTTACTGAGAGTTTTAATCTTCAAATAACCAATCATTTTACTACAAACATATTCAACTATCCCCAGGTAAAAGTGGTCCCCATTATAGTAGGAAGATAGTCCCATGTAAAAACAGTTCTCAAGATGGTAGGATAATAAAAGACAATGTCAAGGAGGTTAAAAGTAATGAACAAAGAAGTTCACTGGTGTCTTGAGAGCTCTCTGCTAGAAGCTAACAGCTGACTTTATATCCTCATTATTCAAAATTGCTCACAGCTAAGTCCTAGATCAATACACCCGGGCGTAAAATTACCTCAGACTGTTTCTGATCTGCTCTGTTAAATCCTTTGCTATCCTCCTCAAGTATCCTGGTCCCCAACACATAATGAATAAAAGTAAATTGCAGGTTATAACATGTTACCAATGATGACTTGATTATGAGAAATATCATAAATGATATGATCAAGTACATGTGTGATCAGAAAGGAAAATGGGTATGTCATATAACAAGTCCTGGTGCTATATAGCAATTTGCTTCACTGATGGGAAGGGGAAAGGTTGGTGCTAAAATCATCTCTTGGTTACCAAAACCAAAAGTGAGAATCAGTGATATGCATAACCTTTGAAATGACTTATGTCTTCCCCAAGTCATTTCTTTCTCTTCCAAATTAGCTCAAGGTATAATGTGGGATTCAGTTTTATGACTGTATGGATTAGGAAAAGAGGGCAAGAACTATCTGAACTACAGGTAATAGAAGATTTCAGGATTGTATAAAAATGAGAGAAAGGTTAGAGAAGTGCCTAAAAATTTCTGGATGTTAGAGAAGTTGGGGTTGAGAGCACCTCAAAAATCAGCAATGTGGATAAAAACATGGGTAGACAAGTCAGAATTATCTATATATTTAGGTCTTCAATAGAAAGACTTAGAATGGCATACAATTTAAGCAAATCACAAGGCTTGTAATGGGTAGAAGAATAGCTAGTAGAGAGGAAAAGGGCCATAGGGGGAAATAATTCTAGGAGGTAATACTTCTTTATTAGTTCTAATCAATCTGTAATTAAATCTACATATGCAGCACTAAAACCCATCAGATCATCAACTGATGCATATTTAGCCTCTGGACTCAGTGACATTTAATTAGTGAGCAGACAGCTAAATGCCAACCTCTCTTTTTATTGGCAGTGTTTCTGTGTGGCTATTCTTCCTATCCATCCCTACCCCTATAATATAATGAAGCCGGACATGATTTTTGTAATGATGTAACAAAGAAAAAAAATCTGAGCATATATAAAATTTATGGACTTTCAATACTAGAAAAAACATGATGAAATTTACATATGTGTAACCCAATTACAAGTTGGTAAAGTTCATCCTGATTTTTGGTAAGACATTCCTTGATACTAGATTAAGGAGGGTTGACTCCTTTTTTGAAGGAAAGTTTTTTGTTTGTTTTTGTAAAATTTTTATTACCAGTATATGCAGTTATAATGCCTTAATTATGCTATCATATGTGTTCCTTTACATGGGAGCAAAATTAATGTTCATAAAATCTCACATGGGAAGAATTCCTCTCTGACAGGAAAATAACAAATCTGGCCATTAGCTTTAAATCATTCTTTTGGTCACAACCTACAACTTTTCCCTCAGCCACAAATTCATATGCTGATTTAATCCATATGTGTTATTCTGAGTGAAAGATTGAATTCCACTGTAGGTTGAGGGTGATATATGATCCTCAGTTAAAAGTTAAATGTAATGAATAAGTAAATGATTAATGTAACATGAAGAATGAAAAAGCAACACTTAATTAAAAGGACATGAAACATAATTATTCATTAAAGTTAAGATTCTCCAACTGTAATTCTTAGCCTGATAACTTAATAAATCTCATGAAGAAAAAATAATTGGGAATTGAGAAAGTAGTAGTAATAATAATAACTAACATTTATATAGCACTTGCTACATGTCAGACACTGTGCTAAGAGCTTTACAAGTATTATTTCATTTGATCCTCACAGCAACCCTGGGATGTAGATATTATTATTATCCCCAACTTACGGATGAGGAAATTGAGGCTGACAGAGCTTAAATGATTTGTTCAATGTCATCCAGTTACTAACTTGCCCACTCAGTGTCTAAGGCAAGATTTGATTTCAGGTCTTCCTGACTATAGGCCTGGCACTCTACCCACTGAACTCCCTAGATGCCCTTTTGAATATTTTAAAATACATTTATTTTTTGCATGAAAATACATCACATATGTATTTATGTGTCAGACTTGGTTTTGAGGTAATATTTATTTCAAGAGATGAGATGAAACATATTATAGTGGATAGAGGGTTGGCTTTGGTGACAGGTAAACCTGAATTTCAGTCCAGCCTCTGACACATATTGGCTGTTTAACCCTAGGTAAATCGTTCAACCTCTCAATGTCCTTAGGCAATTCTCTATAACTATAACTTGCAGAAATTAGCTGATTTGCATTGGCAGAGGGAGTTCCCTTATTGTGTTTTACCCTGATTAAATTACAAGGTAGACCCCAAAAATCATTTGATAAATTACTTAATTTAAAGCCATAACGACATAATTTAACAAGTGAGTATTTCTTAAACTGGGCATTTCATCAAATATTGTGAAATATTTCCAAATTTTTAAGGAGTATTTCATTACAAAAATATATAATTTTCCAATTTCCTCATCTGTAAAGTTAGGAGATTGGACTAGAATGGGCTTTGAAGTCCTTTCCAACTTTAGGTCCTTTGATTCTATAACTTTGTTTAGTGTTACTTTATTATAGTATTTTTCTAACTTTCATTAAAAGTTCATTACAATTCTGTCAACAATATATGTTGTTGCTTTAAAATGAAAAATTTATTCAGGTTATGTGCTTATTAGATTAATTTGGTGAAATCTATTGCTGTATAAAGGAAATAAACATATAAAAGAGTTTAATCATAAGGTCCAAAGCAGAGTGTGATATAAAGAAGATGAACCACAGAATCACAGTATTCAATTTGGAAGTGACCTTTTCATCATCCAACTCAGGAATTCACATTTTCAGCAGCAGATATTTTCACTGTCTCAGTAAACATACATACATATCTATATTATGTATATGATTATTTTAATGTCTAGTGACACCAAATAATTCAAGCCTTTTTTTTTTACATTATATGATCAACTTTGTTGGGAATTTAAGTATAAAATAGAGAATGTGATTACTTGCTATCAGTGTTTCATTATTGGGAAGAAATTCAATGCAATTATTTGGGAAGATACTTCCCAGAAATTTTCATTTTCCCCTCATTAAAACTATTCCTTGTAAGAATTGTATTTCAGATTTTTGGTAGTTTTGTTCTTAAATTATCATTTTTCTTTAAAATATCTTTGTAATTTTGACAACATGGTAAAACTACCCCCCCCAATTTGGTAACGTAACTAACAATGACCATCAAGATCACTAGAAGTAAACCTAAATTGTACATAGCTATTGTCACATTCATCTTTTTTTATTCATTTAATGCTCAAATTACCAATCTGATGCTCTTTCCTGCACTATACTATCATCCATGTTAGAGTTCCATTTTAAAAAATAAGAAAAATTTGAACGGATTTTTTAAAAAGTTAATCAGTATAATAATAATAATATAATTAATAAAAATAGCTAGAATTTATTTAGTGCCTTAAAGTTTGTAACACTCTTACAATTGGTTTCTCATTTTATCTTTACAACAGCCCTGAGAGGTAGGTAATGTCATTATCTTCATTTTACAAGATGAAAAAACTGAGGCAATCAGTGGTTAAATGACTTGCCCAGGGTCACACAGCTATTTATGAGGTAGGATTAGAATTCAAGTTTTCCTGACTTGCAGCACTCTATTTGATTACATCATCTAATTACTGACATTATAATTGCTTGTGAGCATTGGTAAAGACAAAAATAGTTCATGTGGCAGAGAGAAATTAATGGAACCTTTGTGTATATATATTTAATCCTCCAAAATTGAAATAAGGTTATTTTAATTTGGAGGCAATATATAAAATGTGTAAACGTTAGTTTTTAGACATCATTTATTTTTATCTCACAAAAGTTAATTTATTTATCATGGAGGCTTTTTTATAGTTTAATAGTATGGTGCAATTAGGTGCTAGATATGGTATCAAAGGATCTAAGTTTGAACCTTGATTCTCCAAATTACTTGGTATGTGACCCTGGGCAAGTCCCTTTATTTTCTGTTCCTCAGTTTTCTTATTTGCAGAATGAAGGGGTTTTACTCGATGAAGTCTACATTTTCCTGTATCTCGGTGGTGATGACAATAGAGCTAACAGAATAGTTTGTTTTTAGTCATTTGACCTATAGAGATTTCAAACTTTAAAATCTTTTAAATTTCCTAAGGTGAGACTTGGTTGCTAGGTGACGCAGTAGATAAAGGGTTCTCTTCCTGAGTTCACATCTAGCCTCAGACACTCATCAGCTGTGTGACCTGAGCAAGTCACTCAACACTTTTTACCTCAAATTTCCTCAGCTATAAAATGAGATGAAGGAAAATAGCAAATCAACAGTATCTTTGCCAAGAAAACCCCAAATGGGGTCATGAAGAGTCAGACATGACTGAAAAACACCTGAGCAGAGAAGGTGAGACAGTGAATCTGGGAAACAGTAACTATGAAACCAGAAAAGATATGATGAAAGTGGAAAGTTTATGAGGAATATTTAAGGAAACTTGACATTTTAAGCCAGCAAAGAGAAGCTTGAGGGTTGATATGAGTTGTCTGACAATTAAGTAAATCACATGTTTGGGCTTCAATTTCCTAATCTGTAAATATGAAGGAATTGGGATAGATGATCTTGTCATTTGCTTTTCACTCTAACATTCTATGTTCTGTGATGCATGAGTTCTTCACATATACAAGTATTCCTTACTACTTAAAAATACCTTATGTAATGTTTTGGTAATAGGGAATTAATAATGTATCTAATATCTTTGCTTACCTGTATCCTTAATCCCCACTGTTCATATTGGACAAGTCAGATTTCATTCTCTACTCATATTTTTAGTGCCATAATTACTATAGCAAAGTGGTTTGTGGACAAAACCCTTGGATTTTGCTTACTCTTCAGGGACAATTGTGGTTCTGCAGTATATCTTAGTAGTGTTTACTGTATTTGTAGGCCCAAGTGGTCATAGCTCAATAAATGGTCTGTTCTTTTTGTAATTCCAGAAAATGAAAGCTTTGCTGTGAAGTTTTCTTTGAATCATCTTCACTAAAGCAATGGGAGTTTTGATTGGGGGACATAAGGGATATGAAATTGGAGAAGGCAGCATGACACAGCAGAAAGTATAGTGGTCCCAGAATGAGGGCATCTTGGTCCAAATCCTGCCACTGCCACTGATGTGAAGTTGGGTTAAAAAAATTAGTCTCCTTGGACCTCAATTTCTTAATTTGTGAAATGAGGAGACTGGAGTAAATGGCCTCTAAGGTTTCTTCTAGATCTTTGATCCTATATGTATCCTTTCCTTTTTAATTCTTTACCTCTTAATTACATACATTCCACCTCAAAAAGACATTCTCTAGATTCGTCATTATAGTTCTGACTCTACAACTTAGTTGTAATGTTCACTTTTAGCAATTGCATAATTTATGTTTATTTATGAGGATTCCCTCATCAATTTTATCATATGTATATCAGTGCAGAGTTAGGACTGCTTCTCTGTTATCTCTTACCCTCACAGTTTGAAGGGCATTCCTCTTTTTTTCAGTCATTGTGCAAGAGGTGAATAGGGGATATGATCAAGGAAGTGTCAGATTGCAAAAATATTTCATATACTATTTGTTATGAATCTAGTACAATTAGATGATTTTTGTTTGGCAGGTAGGTGGCACAGTGGCTAGAGCTCTGGGCCTGAAGTTGGGAAGACCTTAGTTCTAATCCCACTTCAGATATTTACTACTTAGGTGACCTTGGACAAGGCACAATCTCGGTTTGCTTCAGTATTCTCAACTGTAAAATGGGGATAATTATAACAACTACTTTGCTGAGATGGGAGAATCAAATGAGATAACATTTGCAAAGTGCTTAGCAACGTGCCTGGCATATAGTATGTGTTATGTAAATGCTTATTCTCTTATTTCCTTCCCTCTTCAGATACTCTTAATGGAAATGTGAATTTGAAAGTATGGGATCCCTTTAAAGGAAAACATTTTCATAGTCTATCAAGTGCCAGATAATCCCATTAATAATTTTAATGATTTATTAATATTTGTATTTCCACATAATATTAATTTAATTACTAAGTGAACCATGGGTAATACAATGACACTAGATAATCCACAACTTGTTCAGGAATAATGGCATAGGACTTTGCTTTATAGAACATTTAGCACTGGCCCTTCCTTACACATAGTAGGGATTGAAAAAAAAAGTTTGTTGAATGTGTAAGTGAATAAATAGGACCTAGTGAGAATTTAGAATGGTTTTTATGATGTGAAATACACAAATAACTAATCATATTATCTCTATTATCACAATGTGAAAAATCTCAAGACTAAATCCTTCTACCTTTCCAAGTTAAAAACATGAATAAATGTGGCAGTCAATTACTGGGGCTCCAATCCCTACTCTTTATTGATTGCTTTCAATTAATGTATTCTAGCAAGTAAATTAACATAGCACCTGAGGCAGAATTCTCTAGTGGATCATGGACACTGACTTCTTACCATTCTTGCCATTTTAACTCCTGCTGAGCATGTTGCTGGGAGGTACAATATATTTCAGTCTAGACACGGACATTACCCATGAATCTAATGACGGGTCATTTACAGCAAACCCATGTTTCACTGCAGAGATGTCTCTTTAAGTGACATCTTATCAATGGCAATTCAATTAGTCAGGCTGAAGTCCATGAGATGTAGCTTACATTGTGTCAGGAAGCACTCTTTGAATTTGCATTTGAAATGTTAATACCTGTCAGTGTTATTCTTCCTTTTATTTGATAAGTTATACATAAAAGTACAGTGGATTTAATTTAATGAATTCTCTGAAACCTGCTCTGTTTGAATTATTTACTACCAAATTTGATTTCCTCATATTTCATATCATACTAGGAATGTCTATCATCTGAAAATATATTTTTGCACTAACTATGTGTATTTTAACTTGGGTTTTGGTAAAAAAAAAATTAATAGAATAGACATACTAGTATAGTGAAAAGAGGATTAAATTAAGAAATATGAGATATGGGACTCAATTTCCCTTTGTGTAAAGATTTGTACTAGATTCTTTCCAGCTCTGCCATTTTAAAATCTGTGTCCCAAAACACGATCACCCAAACTTTGATAGAAAGTTAGACCCTGAAATACAATAACCATCTTGCAAAATGTTTTTCTACCTAGATGTGTCATCATTAAAAAAACACCCTAAATAAAACAAAAGACATCAATAACATGCAACAGCAACAAAGAGTATAATTGCTCCTTGGGTTACCAAAGGCAACAACTAGAATCACACAAGATGAAAAGTTTTGGATGTGTTATGTTCTACATAAGTTATGGGTAGCATACCCACCAAGATAGTCAATTCATAGATGCATATACATAATTATCCTTAATTTGGTGAATTATAATTTCTGAAACAGTCTATTCCCATTGTTAAGTATGAGTTGAGGTTTTTTGTTTCATGTTTTTATTAATTTATTTTAAACTTAAATACTAAAACTTAAATACAAAATAAGAAAATAGAAACATTTTAAACTTAAATACAAAATAAGAAAAGAAAAAATAAGGATTACCATATGCACAGCAGAACATATGAGAGGATTCAAAATATAAAGCAATACATTTCCATTTCAAGAAAGCCTACATAATAAATACTACACATTTTGTTTAGAGGTGTCCATCTTTGCTTTGCTTCCTTGTGGGTTTTCTTTTGTTCTCTGCTGTGAACTTTTTCCCTTTTCCTCCCCCCTCCCCCAAGAAAGGGGAGATAAGAATGGAGAGATAGATAGATAGATAGATAGATAGATAGATAGATAGATAGATAGACAGATGTGTATATATATGTATATATACACATGTATATTTGCAAACATATACATATACACATATACTTAGATATTTATAATCATACTCATATATAGACATATACCTTTGTATGCATCTATGTATGACTTTACTATACTTGTTTGTCCACTGTTTGTCTGAGAATGGATAACATCTTCATAAGTCCAAGGCTTTCCATATTTTTTCTAAATCCACCAATTCATCATTTCCTACACCATAGTAATATTCCAACCTTATACTGTCAAGTTATTTTAAATAGTCTAAAACATATTGCTTAATATGATGGACGTATAGTGTAGTGTCTCTATTTTTCTCTTTTGATTAAGCTTTAATTTTGTGTGAGATCATGATATTACTCCTGCTTTCTTTCCCTAATAAATTCTAATCCTGATCTTTTTTTTATGTTTATGTGTATCTCTTATTTCCTATCACTCCTGAATCCTCTGTTATACTTCTACCTGCTAACTTGCCCTTTTCTTACTTAACCCACCCTTAGGTCTTGTGTGATTCTAATTGTGGCTCCACTATTTTTTAATTTTTTCTTCTTGTTGCTCATAATATTTTCTCCTGGATCTGGGGAATCTAGCAATGGTATTCCTGTAAGTTTTCCTTGTAGGATCTCTTTCACATAGTGATCATTGGATTTTTTTTCATTTCTATTTTCCCCTATTGTTCTAACACTTCAGGACATTTTTCTTTAGTTGTTTCTTGTATTATTGTATCAATATTCTTTTTTATTGATCATAGCTTTCAGGTAGTCCAATTACTCTTATGTTTTCTCTTCTTGATCTTTTCTCCAGATCAGTTGTTTGCCTTATGAGATGTTTCACATTCACATTCATATCTTTATATTTTGTTTTATTATTTCTTGGTCTCTTACAATTTCACTGGCTTGCCCAATTCTAATTTTCTTTTTTGGCAATTGGGGTTAAGTGACTTGCCCAGGGTCACACAGCTAGTAAGTGACAAGTGTCTGAGGCCGAATTTGAACTCATGTTCTCCTGACTTCAGGGCCGGTGCTCTATCCACTGAGCCACCTAGCTGCCCCCCAATTCTAATTTTCAAGGAGTTGTTTTCTTCCTTAAGATTCTGGATCTCCTTTTTTAGTTGATTAACTTTTTTTTTAATAATCTTCTTGTTTTTCTTGGATTGGCCTTTTTTTGTAATTTTTCCTCAGTCTCTGTCATTTGATTTTTAAAGTTTTTTTTAAGTTCTTCTATAAATTCTTTTTGGACAGGGAACCATTTGGCACTACTCTTTGGGATAAAAGAGACATTTTTTTCTGCTTCGGTATCTTCCTCTAAAGATGAATCCTCATCTTCTGTATTCCCATAGTAATTTTCTATAGTTGGATTCTTTCTCCTTTGCCTATTCTTTTTTTTTTTTTAATTTATAGCAGCTTGTAATCACCTCTATCTCTGCGGTATTGAGTATGGTGTCTCTGGCCTCAGGTCCTCCTTCAGTTCTCCCCTCCAGCCTCAAGATGAAGCCAAGGACTCTGCTCTCCTATAAGTGCCCACAGCCAGTAGAGTCCCTGCCCCACTGCTTCTGCACTCACTGGGTATGCATTAGTTCCTTCTTGCCCAGGACCACTTCTCAACAGGTTCACTCAATCTTCCCTTTGTCAGATGCCTAACACCTCACACTGTCTGGGAGGTGAAAATTCCTGTGGCTGAGGCCAAGGCTACATCCCAATCCAGAGGTGTTTATACTTCACAGGGACCAAACCTCAGTCCTGGGATTTTTCTTCCATTTTCCACCACTTGTCCCAGGAGGACCACTGTTCCAACCCAACTCTTATTTATTTTTATTACTCTACATTCACCTGAGCCACTATTTAACTTGTGTGTGAGAGAAATCAGGAGAACATGGAATTTTCTTACCTATTCCACTATCTTCCCAGAATCCTCTCTCAGTCAAATATTTTAAAAATAGATATGTGTGCCATGGAGAATCATATCCTACTCACTTTCTAGTTCCAAATTCCCAAGACAGGAAAAATTCATTCATGATGTAGTTGTCTCCCAGCCACAGTAACGAACTGTAGAGAGAAAACTAGTATGCTCAATATCTTATACCAGATCTCTGTCCTGTAGGAGTTGGGCATAAACTGTTAACTCGCAACAGGTTATCTGTACTGGGAAAGCCTGTAGAAACTTTTTGGTGATTGTTATGATTGTAGCAGCATGGATGAACTCTTCAGTGTCCCAAAGCTTCCTTCTCATTTCTAGCTAACATACCAATCTATTTTTTTTTGCAACCTCAGCACTGAAAAATATGTTGTTCCTATGCTGACATCTAATAAATACATGATACCAACTAATCAAAAGACAAAAACAGCAGAAGTAAGACAAGGTTATGTATTAGCCTTGGCCACCATTGCTCTGCCTCAGTCATTTCTCCTTCATAATTCTACCTGGTGCAAGTGTCTTATAACCTTCTTGCACCCCAAGCCCACCCCACCGATCCAATCCTTCTCTGAGGAAGTGTAACCTCTAGGTACTGGGCTCTCCTATCTTTGTTTTCAAAAGGTCAGGAAAGGGGGCAACAGAATACTATGACCCTTGAACTAAATGTCCTCTTATGTAGAACAATGCTGGAGAAAGAAATAAAGAATTAGGATGATGGGGTAATGGTAATGAGTATAATCCTTGAAACACATCATCTCATTTAATTTAGGACAAAAATCATTCCACAAGGACTTTGAAATAGAATTATTTTTGTGTCTTAATTTAAAAAAAAATTATGTGGGAACAGAACATAATAAATAGAGCAGGCAGTAGACAGAGTACTAGCATTGGACTCGGGAAGACCTGAATTCAAATCTGATCTGAGACATTTATTATTCATGTAACCCTGGGTAAGTCTCCTTAACTTTCTCTGCCTCAATTTTAATCTGTAAAATGTAATTTCAAACTAATGCAATTTCAATTTGTA
Source organism: Vombatus ursinus (assembly GCF_900497805.2). Lineage (NCBI taxonomy): Eukaryota > Metazoa > Chordata > Mammalia > Diprotodontia > Vombatidae > Vombatus > Vombatus ursinus. Next base: position 13,528,178 of record NW_020954583.1, read on the forward strand.
TAATGGGGAAAATAATAGTCCCTACATCCCATGGTTGTTATGAAGATAAAATGAAAACTAATTTGTTTTTCATAAGGCACTATATAAATGTGAGCTATTGTCATTATTAGTAATAAAGAGGGTAAATAATCTAGTGCCAAAAGTCATGTCTAAGAGTCAGGAGGACACTGGAGCTCTGGTTACAGTTATGAATTTATTGTAACTTGATATTTGACCATAGAAAACTCTTCCTTTTTCTAAATAAAGTTAGTACTTGCTGTGAAACCAATCCATAAAATGGTTTTAAGGCTCACATTTTAAAATAGATTTATAATAGATAGGAAAGTGCTTGGGAAAGCTTAAAAGTGCTACACAGAGGTTCAATTATTATCAAACGGATTGATACTGGATAAAACATGGTAAGTGATTATATAATATCTACATCCTGAACTAAGTACCTGTTCATGCAAGACAATGGAAAGTAGTGGGGCAGGGGAAGAAGGCTGTAATCCTATAGGAATGAAAAGTAGGAGCCATATCAGAGAGTAGTCCCAACCCAAAGATTCCACAGAAGCTAAAAGTTAAAACAAAGCAACTGCATAAAACCAGGTAAACAGCAACAAATACAGACATAAACTGTAAGAGACAATAGGAGAAAGAGAATGAACATTCATATTGCACCTGCTATGAACAAAGCACCTCTAAGTGGTTTTTTTAACAAACATTTTGTTTGATCTTCACAACAATACTGTGAGGTAGGTACTATTATTATCCCCATCTTAAAGTTTAGGAAACTGAGGCAAACAGAGGATAAGTGACTGTCCCAAAGTCATATAGCTAGTAAGCATATTAAGGGAGATTTGAGTTCAGGTCTTCCTGATATCTGCTGCCATTCTCTATCCACTGTACCCCTAGCTGTAGTAGGAAAAGGAAGCTATTTTAGACATTTAGATGAGAGGAAAAGAAGGCCCAAATATGGTGGTGGTAGTGGAAACAGAAAGGATGGGATGAATTACAACAGCATTATGAAAGACTAATCAATAGGACTTAACTGATCATATGTGAGAGGAGGAAAAATTCAAGAAAGTATAAAAGGTTTTGAGTCTGGGAACCTGAGAGTATGATAATAGTATTAACAAAAGTTTGAAAAGCTGTTTTGAGAGTATAAAATTAGGCATTTGGAATAATTATTTTCAATTTGAGCTTCCAATTGGATAAGCAAAGGAGAATGACCAAGAGACAGTCGGAAATACTAGAATAGAATTTAGGAGATAGGCTAGCAACAGGGAATTGAGAATCATCTGACATCAGAGGTGTCAAACACAAGGCATACCAACTGCTCCAGCACTCCCAAGTGCAGTGGGAACCAGGTTAAAATGTAATTGAGAAATACTTGAAAAAATAAGCAAGCCCAAGATAAAATATAAATAATGTATTTTAAAACTGAGACAATATGCTGTAGCACAGTTCCTTATGTGTGGATTAGTGCTCCTTCTCTCATTCCTATTTGTGTTTTACCCCACTTATCTACATAATATTTAGAACTTGAATGTCAGACTATAAATTTCTTACATTTCCCCTTTTGTAGAAGGAATCAAAGACAGATTTACCAAATGAGTCCTAGGATCAAATGCTCCATGACAACATGCAGTAAGTAACATTTTGGTGCACCTGGGAGATCCTAACATGATGGTTGTGGATAAAACAATGGCGTAGGAACCTAAATGGCCTGGTGGCTCTGTGAATAGAATACAAGACCTGGAATGTATCAGACCTGAATTCAAATGTGGCCTCAGATATTCACGAGCTGTGTAGCTCAGACTAAATTACGTAATCTTTTTCTGCCTTAGTTTCCTCATTGGTAAAATAGGGATAATAACAGCACCTATCTCCTAGGGTTGTTGAAAAGATAAAACAGTAGTTGTCAAATTTGTTGTAAAACTTAAATTACCATATAAATGCTAGCTATAATTATTATTATTCTGAAAAGTTATAGTAAATCCTGGAAAGTAAGAATTGGTATGATAGGAGAGATTAATGAATTTTAAGAGTTTTGGGGACAGGAAGAATAGTAGTATGATGTTTAATTGTGATAACAGTCTGTCATATTTCTATCTTATAGAAGAAAGTAAGGCATCCCAATTTAAGGGGAAAAATTAATTTATAGAAAAGGTGTCTTGGAATAGGTGTTGTTCAGACAGTAAGAAGCATATGATTGGAGAGACGGTGAAACACAGGCTAGAGAAGTGGATTTTACAGCATCCATATATGGTGACTAAATATAACATTAACTTATGGACTTGCAAGAATGTGAGTAATGGAAATAATTTTTAACCTCTCTGAAGTGGTGGATCTATTCATATATATGTATAAATATATATGTACATATATGTGTATATATATACACACATATAAATATATGTGTATATATGTGTATATATGTATGTGTGTATGTGTATGTGTATATATTCCTCTGTATCTGAAATGCTTTGTGGAATATATAGATTTAATTTTAAAAAGAATTTAATTTTTATTTTGAAGATTTTCTTTTTATTTTGTGATTTCCTTTATAATAATTGGAGACAAAATGGTATGTTGCAAAAAATGGGTTTGAGCTATAAGGTACACTCCTTGTTAATGATTTGTGAAAGAAGAAGTACCAGATTTGAAATGAATCTACAATCCTTAAAGTCATTTCATGGGCCAAGAATTATTTAACACCCTATGTTCATTAGAATAAAATTTAAGGAAATCAGTTTGAACCTTCCTTTAAGAAAAAAAGTTTTTTTTAATTTTTTTAATGTTGGCTTCATTTCCAAATAGGCCCTTCTCATTCCCCTGAACATTTAGCCATTCATTTAAACAAAGAATAAAAAACAAAAAATACAGTTCAACAAAGTTATCTAGTATATTAAACAAGTCTGACAATTCATGCAATGTTACATACACTTAGTCTCTCTCTTCAGTAAAGAAAGGAGATATGTTTTCCTGTCTTTTCTCCAGAGCTGTGCTCAGTCATTGTAATTGTGTATCACTTAGATTTTTTTATTTTAATATTGTTTTAGTAATTATCTATATTGTTTTCCTAGTTCAATTTACTTCATTCTTCCTCAGTTCTTAAAGCTTTCTGATGCCATCAATTCTTCATATATCTTATTTCTTAAAGCACAGTCCATTACCTTCATGCATCACAATCTGGTTAGCCATTCCCCAGATGATGAGAAACTATTGTTTCGAATTCTTTGTTACCATAAAAATACAGCTACAAATATTTTGGTGTACAGTGGACCTTTCTGTCTTTAGCCTTCTTGGAGTATATATCTTTTAGGGGAATCGATTCATCAAAGAGAATGGATATTTTATTCATTTTTTAGCATAATTCCAAATTGCTTTTCCAGATGGTTGAACCAATTCATAGTAGCTATCCTTTTTCATAAAGCACATTTAGAAACCTTTAAATTATGAATGCAAAGGCCAGTCCATTAAAGTAGGAAAAAACTATAAATAGAATATATTTGTGATTAAGATTATCTATGGAATTTTCTCATTGTAGCAAAATAGAAACAATATTCCCAAAAGTATCTTGCAAGAATATGTAAATTTGTCTTAGTTATCATAGAATTATAAGCTCAAAAAGTAAGGCAAAACATAAATTTGCTTAAATTCATCTTTAAGAAGAGGATAGTTTTTTTTTCTATATAATATTCTTTTTTGTGCATATTTAAGTGATCACTTTCTCCTCATCTGCTCCTTTTGATAGTTGGAAAGGATTTAATAGTATTTTTCTTATTGGGAATTTAAATGGTTAAATATGTATTATAAATGAAACTTAGATTCAAATGAAAGATATGCTATTGGTATTAATTATATAAATTCAAACAAATAAGCCCAAAGGAAGGGAATATAAGTTGAAGGGAGAGAGTCAAAGTTTGGTTTGAAATGACAGTGTTTGAAGGGAAGGAAAATAAGGGCCTGTCTTTCAGGTACACAAATTGTATGAGTTAGATATACACCATTATTGGAAATGGGATAGCTGTCCTTTTTTTAAAATTATACTTGGGAAACTAGTTTTTAAACTTTCTTTTGCAAATAACTTATTTGGAAAGAATTTGCCATTTCTGGATAACTTCAAAGTAAAACTTTGCTTCTTATTCCATTATGATTTAAAATTTGGAGAAGGTATGGATTTTTAAGTCATTAAACATACATATCATTTACAAATTGATATGAGCAGTGTATGTATGTGTATACATATATATATTATATATATATATATATAGAGAGAGAGAGAGAGAGAGAGAGAGAGAGAGAGAGAGAGAGAGAGAGGCTTGATGGCTCAGTGGATAGCATTCTGGGCCTAGAGTCAGAAAGACCTGGGTTCAAATCTGTGTGACCCTAGGCAAGTCACTTAACCTCTTTTTGCCTTAATCCACTAGAGAAAGAAATGGCAAAGCACTCCATTATCTTTGCCAAGAAAACCCCATGGACAGTATTGGTGTGATATGGTCATGATCATAAAGAGCTGAACATGACCAAAAAAACTGAAGAACAACCACAATAATACATACACACATATGTATAATATTTTTGTACAACTTTTTTTGCAAATCTTTTTTTTATTATTAACAAAGGTGTTTAATGGATATATAACTAAATCAAACTAGATGATCATTAAAATATTACTGCTTCCAACAACACTGTAGCCCATTTTCATTGTGTTCTACTTGTATCTGATGAAGTCGATTTTCAAAGAACCCACATTCATAATAATTCTCTGCTTGGAAGGGTAGTTATGAAATGCCTCCTGATTATTCCCCTAGTTAGAAAGCAAAAACTTCCTAACGATGAACTGGGAGGTTGAGATATCGGCCAAGTGCTAGAAAAGATTACTCTCTCCTGTACAGCTTCCATAGATGACCCACTCTCTCTTGCAGTGAAGGGACACCAGAAACACACAGAGTTAACCACAGATATTAATGAGAAATAATATTAAAACAACCAAATGTAGTCCTTAACAGAATAAAAAAGTATATATTTAGTAGAAATGGGAGTCAGTCTCACCCAGCTAAAGTAAGGCAAGGTGGGATGTGGTAAGAAACACCAATTTTGTGTGTATTTTTCTTCAGGTCACCAGCTACTGTATCAATTTCCTATTAAAAAATAAATAAATAAACTACAGAAATATGACTCTTTGTCCTTTTTAGAGGTCATCTCTAAATGGTCTCCTGTGGAGGTTTGGTATTGGATAAAAGAACTACAGATGTCACTGCGACTGGCCACCATGATTGTATGATGCTGTAGGAGTCAATCTTACCTCCAGCTCTCTCATCTTTGCTGGTCCTTTTAAGAGATCCTCAAAATAGCTGTTCTCCTAACTTAATCTCACATTAGCCTCCTCATTCCAAGCTGGGAAGAAATAAGACTGTCAGAAGTTTTGCAGTCATCCAAAGCTTTGCCAAAGGGATGCCAAGCAGTTTTACATCTGATTTTCTTATATCAATACATCCCTAATAAGAATCAAAAGATTAAAATAATGATTTAAAATTAATAATTGAAAGTTTATTTCAATATATTTGTTTTGAGCCAGACCTGACTCTGGACATCCCAGTGGTTGAGACATCAGGACTAGAGCAAAATGAGACACTTCTGGGCCATCCAACACTTAAGAAAATGGCATAGTATGGAAAGGTTACTGTCAGGATAGCTGCAGTTCAGGCAGATGCAGCCTCTATCGTCTCCATGTAGAAACTTATCTGGCCAGAAGGGTGTATTGACTCACATAGCAGTATGATATCCATCAAGTCTGAGAAGCACTGAGTTCTCATTGGCTGGACTAGGCCACAACAGCCTGAGTTACCTTTTCGAAAATATCTAGCCCAGCCTATGTGACAGGGTCTTGGGCAACTTGGGAACTGCAGCAACATCTCAAGCCCAAATTCTTCTGAACCAATAAAGTCCTGGGGACCCCTCTGTTTTAGAAAGGGAAACCAAACTAGTCTACCTGGAAGAAAGTCAGGTAGATTTTGTTTCTACCTCAATAGTCCATATGTGTGTGTGTGTGTATGTGTATGTATTTGTATATGTAATATATGTATGTGTGTATATGTATACACATGATACATTCACATGCACATATATATGTATATTCATTTGATGTAAGGAATACAAAGATTACTTCTGTGAGTTGACAGTCTAGTAATTCCTAAGGGCATTTATACATAAAATTATATCATGAAGGAAAATATGATAAATGCCAAAGGATGCCAAAAAGTATTTAAATGATACCATACCAAAAAAGCATGAAGTGGTTAATGGAGGAAAATATTATATGTGCATGCTCCTAAAGCTAGATGTTGCAGTGAATAGAATGTTGAGCCTAAAGTCAGGAATACTCATCTTTCTGAACTCAAATATGACCTCAGATACTTACTAGCTATGTGACCCTACCCTAGGAAAGTCATTCAACCCTGTTTCCTCAGTTCCTCATCTGTAAAATGAGCTGGAGAAGGAAATAGCAAACAACTCTAGTATCTTTGCCTCTCCAAATAAATGGGGTCATGAAGAGTCAGACCTGACTGAAACTACTGAACAATGACAACAACTAATGCTAGGCACAAAAGAAAATAATGAACACAAAGACATTATCCCTGCCTAGTGGCTGGAACTTTGTGAAGGTTTAATGTAGAAGGTGCCATTTAATTTTGATATTAACAGAGAGGAACAAAATCAAGAGTTATTTCTATCTCATATAAACTTGGCTTGTGTAGCTTCTTCCACATATGAATATGGATCTCGCTGAGTTTCTGTGAATCTCTTAAAAATAAAATAATTCCTCCCTGCTGTATATATTTGAATTAGTATATACTCAGAAGAAAAGTTACCTGTTCTCTCAGATTTATTTTGAACTAAAAAATATATTCTTCTCTAGTTTGATGTAAAATTTGACAACCTGAGGGTGTAAGGAGGTGATTAAGTTTGTAAAAGTACAGAGGCCTCTATGCCGAATAAATGGAGGGAGTTGAAATGTCCACAAAGTTGTAAATGATCAGTCAGGGGTGCTAGTCATCAATATTTATTTACCTAAATGTAAACAGAAAAAGTAATTATGTAGAGGAGATGTTAATTCAATAAAATGGAAAGACAGATCTCTCTAGATAATCTATCAATTTATTTATACTTTTGAATATCTAGCTCCCACTTGAATAGATTTTTGCATGGCCCAGAATGCTTCTCTAGTTTTCTATATGTTTTTCCATGTGCTACTATCACATACAGCATGAATTTATGAGATGGAGAGGGTAGAGATTTTTTTTTTTTATTTTTAGGCAATTGGGGTTAAGTGATTTGTTCAGGGTCACACAGCTAGTAAGTGTTAAGTGTTTGGTCTGAGGCCGGATTTGAACTCAGGTCCTCCTGACTTCAGGGAGGGTGCTCTACCCACTGTGTGACCTCTCCACCCTTTAAAATTTGCTCTTTTAAAAATTACAAGGCAGCAATTCATTATCAATTTTTGCAAATTTTCCCATATCAAGAACATCCCAATCAATCTGCAAGTATAAAGCTATAATAAAGCCCTGAAGTCAAAAGTCCTTCTTGGAAAAAAAAAGAAAATATTTTAAAGCACTTGATTAAATTTCATATTACTGAGGACTATTTTTATAGATGTAATTGTGCTATATAATAAAAATAATTTTACTTAAATATGTATGGTACAATCTTCTGACTTTAAACATCTAGCCTGCAACTGTCAAAAACATTAAAAAACAATTAGGCAAGTCCTAATTTTTATTTCAGAAGTATCTGTGGAGGAGCAAAGAGTTAAAGCTTCTGGAGCATATTAAATTGTCTTTATGTAGGTGGAGTAGGCTGTTAACTAAATGGAAAATAAAGTAAATGGAAAATAAAAGGGACTATATGTAACGGTATTAAATTTATATTTATTTTTGATTAAACTTAAGTATCTTGAAATTGTTACCAAATATGTTGTTTATCCTTAGTTTATCCATAAAATGTTTTATGGTTTTGGTTTATTATTCAGGATTTTCCATTTAGCAAAATGGGTGTGATTAAAACAATCCCAAGGGAACATTAACCCTTAAGACAAAATCATCACATAATTTAGCATAAATATAGCATAGTTGACAGTCCCTTGCTTAGGAAGGCCTGAGGACAGAGGCAGCATGGAGAATGACTTCACCTGTGACCTCACGAGAATAAGTGATGCCTTTAGGTCATAAATGAGGGCATCAGGATAAAACATTCCATCTGTTCCCTTTCTAAGCATTCAAACATTTGGCAAGAGAATAGGGGTAGAAGAGCTTTATTAAGGACTGGAAAAATTATAACACTAATTATATTTTACTTAGGGATATACATGACTAGTGGGCAAAATGATTTCAATTTAATTGCCACATAACTAAAGGTCTTCCTGTAGATAGATTAAACATGTTTTCATCATATATTAATCATTAGACCATTTTTGCATAGAGTCAGATGCTCCTTGAGTTCTACATCCTCTTCTTCAGGAGTATATAAACACAGCAGTTAGCATTGGCATCTGAACTTTGATCTATGATACTCCTCTATAAAATATCAGTGTCTGGAATTTGGTATGTTACTGTTTTGTTTACATGGAGATGTCACTTTCTCTGAAACTGTGCAAGAATTATATAAATTATCAGGACACTGCTGTGAGTTGAAAGAGATTCAAGAAGAGATAACAAGAATACACAAGGTCAAAATGAAAAGGAAAAAAAGTACTTATGAATTTTAGTTTGTTGGTATTATTCCTGGAAATTAATAAGAGGGAGAATCAGGAAAGGAATGTGATGGAATTTCACTGTAATCTGGAGGTTTTTTTAAGGATGAAGATAATTAAATAATCAGCCCCCTGGGGCTACAATTAATTAGTTTTATACAGCTCAAAGCAATAGTTTGCAGTTGGAGGTCACTTTCCATTAATACCTACAGGTACACAAAGAGATTATTATCATCATCATCGTTATCATCATCATTTTCATTTTTTTTCTTACTCCTCCTCCACCAAAACTTTTCAATGAGTTTCAATGCATGAAAGGAATTCTTGGCTGTTGTACTTTTGTATTGTGGGGAACATCAGAGAAAAATATCATTTAGACAGCAGTGAGAAGATAAGAAGTTGGAGAGAGATTGGACAGTTAAGTGAATATTAAAATTATTGAAAATGTTGACAGATTTGCACAGCAGATATTAGACTTAAAGGTTTCTCATTCATTTCAGCTTACCCTTGTTTGAACAGACTGCTAGTTTTAGCTCTAGCTTGACATCTAACGTCTTAAATATTTTAACTTATTATTTTGTATCTTTTCACTCACTTTATATATTCTTTACTGTCTACTGATGCCTGAATATTTTCTACTGTTACAATCTCCTTTTCTAAGTGTGCAAAGAGAAATTTGAAAATATATTTTAAAAAAAATTTGGTCACAGAAACCTCAGTTTTGTCTGTAATATTTTGTATAGGGATAACAACTCAGTTGTTTTCTGAAGTGAACCACTTTAGTTCACTTGAATACTTTTTTTTTTTATTTAGGAATAGTACTTTTTTTTTTCTTTTTTTTCTACCTTTTTTTTTTAAGGCAGTTGGGGTTAAGTGACTTGCCCAGGGTCACACAGCTAGTAAGTGTCAAGTGTTTGGTCTGAGGCTGGATTTGAACTCAGGTCCTCCTGACTTCAGGGCCAGTGCTCTATCCACTGCGCCACCTACCTGCCCCGGAATAGTACGTCTTACTTTCTAAGTATGGCAAAGAGATATTTGGAAATGCATAAAAAACGTTTCTGTTATTTTGAAAATCTCACTTTCTTGTCTGTTTCCAGACATCAACTAGTTTCCTGTGTAGCCCACTGAAAATATTTAAAATTAATGGCAGTGGAAGGCTTATTAGGATAAAAATATCATTTTATACTGACTTGATTATGCTTTCTGGTCACTTTTATTCTGATTCTCTTCCAACCTTGTAATTCCTTTTCAATCTCCTTTGCTAGATCATCATCTATATCCTGCATTCCAGTGGTTCCCCATCACTTCCAGGATCAAATTTGTTTGGCATTCAAAGCCTTTCATACCTTTTCATGGCCTCTTCCTACCTTTTCAGTTTTCTTACACCTAACTCTCAGCTACACAGTCCAGACAAACTGGATTTCTTGCTGTTCATCATATGCAGCCCTCATTTCCTATTTCCATAGCCTCCCTAGGTTGTTCTTCATGCCTAGAACACACTACCTTCTCATCTCTGCCTCTGATGATCCCTAGATTCCTTCAAAAATCAGCTCAGATGTCACCTCCTCTATAATGCCTTTCCTGATTTACATAGCTGATAGTGCCCCCCCACCAAAAATCCTCATATTTATTTTGTATATTTAAATAAATGTGTGTGTACATACATGCTTTCTCCTTCTATAGAAGGTAAGCTTCTTGAGTGCAGGGATTGTTTCATTTTTGTGGGGTTTTTTTTAATACCCCAGCACCTAGAACAGTATGAAAATGTTATTGATTGACTGCTTCTTATATTTTAAAATTTGAGTTTATAATACATGCCACTGATGAACTGTAATAAAAAGATATATTTATGCTATTTTCTACTCAGTTTTTTTTTCCTTCCTCACACTTCAATGCATCAGAAATATTTCCATGGAACCTTACTTCAACAAGCCTGTAAGTCATCCCTTTTCTCTTTTTCTTGCCAAAAACAATTCTGTATCTGCCACTGAGTATAAATTATTTCCTTTTTTTCCAGAACCACTCAATAAGACACTTTTATTTATGCTTTCTTTAGTGAAAATATTATTAATATTCTTCCTCTCACAGATAACTTCTGCTTAGGAAGCATTTCCTCTGGCTTAACAAATCAACAATAAAATATTAATGCACATCCAACTTATGTAGTCTTTTAGCTTAAATTAATTTTCTAGCAATAGTGACAGCAGCTTGGAATTCTAGCCATAAATATAAAATTTCATTAGCTTCCTTTCAGTAGTGTAGCTTTTTAATTATTATTATTTATTTTGGTGGAACTTTGACATATTTCTTATGTTGATTTATATAAGGAACTTTAAGGCTTAACCTTTAGCCTCTATCAATATAAAAGGGGAAGGGACTCTTCTGTTTTTTTACTTTATAAAGATAGATGAAGAGATTCTTGAATTGGCTCAATGCATATAACTAAGGTCCACTTTCTTTCTTCACACAAAATGCAGCAGAGATATAAAGTAAAACAGTGACTTTATACAGTGACTGAAGCATATGTTTCCATAGCTAAAATTGGATAAATAGTAGAAAAAATGAAAGAGTCAAGAAATATCTCATCATATCTACTTAGAAGAGTGCTCCATATACTAGTATTACATTTATGGTTATTTATCCCCTGACACTGTTTAACACCACCATTGTCAAAGATAAACATAGCAAGAATATTTTATTCTGCTTTACAAAAAATATGTTTTTTAATAGATTTCCTTTTGTCAGGTCATAGAGAATATATAAAGAGAGAGATTTCACACACTTATTTATAGATTGCCACCAAATTTTTTACAGAGTTTAGAACTGCATAAAGCAGCATTAACTATTATTCAAAGCCTGTCTAATAATTGGGGAAATGCTTCATAAATATGTTTAGATAGTATCAATATTAGCCATTTGCATACCTTTCTCACAGAAAATATATATTTTTAAAATTATAATTATTATAGTATTGCTTAGAGGAAGGTTCTGGTCAGTATTAATGTAATTAGAGAGAGAGAGAGAGAGAGAGAGCGCGCAATTAGAAAAGAATCCAGTTCTCCGCCTCACCTCCTCTTCTCTTGCGCTCTGAGGGGACTTGTCTGTTTTTGCAACCCCACCACCTGTCTCATCTAGCAGCATAGTTACTGCTCAGAAGGCAACACTGAATTTAACCATTGAAGAGTCAGTTTGAAAGTCTGAGATGAAGTTAAAAGAATTAAGGACACCCTCTAGATAGACAGGGACACGTGATACAATCACACAAGAGTAGAAGCAGCTTTAAGGAAAGAAATTTTGGCAGCAGACATGAGAGTCATCTAGGGACTCAAGAGAGATCTAGTGCTCACATTTAAGAGTCAAGCTGCAAAATGAGGTGCGTTAAACTTGGGCTGATTTGGTGTACTACAAATGCTTATATAATCTCAAGTAAGACCTAACTGCAAAAAGGCAATTCTTTTATACCTCCCTAATTGATGCATTTTCCTACTCACCACATTGACTTTTCAACCTTTCTCTTATCTCCCATGGTTCCCCCATTCCCCAACCTCTCGGCTGAGAGCCCCAACTCATAGTTCACTGAAAAAAAATTGAGGCTATTCTCCAAGAGCACCCTCTCCTTCACTCCTTCTCATTTCACATTACTAAGATGCCTCCTGTCACTTTCTCGTCCTTCACCCCTATTTCACATTAAGAGGTAGACCCTTGTTTTTTTACAAGACAAATTCCTCTACATTCTTATGCAATTCCATTTTATCACATCTTCTCCTGTCATCTCCACTGTCTCACCAATCTTTAATCTCTTGTCTACTAGAAGCTTTCCTATTGCCTACAAGCATGCTCATGTCTCCCTCATCTTCAAACAATCCTTACTTCATCCATAACTGATAGCTATCATCCTATATATCTCTTCTCCTTTTTCTAGGTAAACTTCTTGAGAAGGCTGATTATAGTCAGTATTTCCACTTCCTTTCTTTTTGCTCACTTCTTAACTCTTTGGCTTCCAACCTTGTCATTCAACTGAAACAACTTTCTCCAAAATCACCAGTGATCCCTTAATTGCCAAATGTAATGGCCTTTTCTCAACCCTCATCTTTCTTGAACTTTCTGCAGTCATGGACACTGTTGAGCACCCTATTTTTCTTGATACTCTTTTATCTTTAGCAGTGTGTGTGTGTGTGTGTGTGTGTGAGAGAGAGAGAGAGAGAGAGAGAGAGAGAGAGAGAGAGAGAGAGAGAAAAGAGAAATCTTTTCTGGTTCCCTCCTTCCTAATGGTCTGGCTGCTCCTTCTTAGTTTCCTTTGCTGGTTCTTTTGGACTTGCTGGTGCAGGTTACATCCATTAACTGTGGCTATTTCCTGGGCCTTCTTTTCCTAGACCTTTATATTATTTCATTTAGTGAACTCATTAGTTTTCATGAATTCAACTATCATCTCTATGCAGATGAATCTCAGATTTAAATTCAACCCTAACACCTATGCTGATCTCTAAGATTAAATCTTAACTTTTTGAATTTTTAAAATTTTACTATTATTATGTTTTTTAATTTTTGTTTTCAGTTCCAAATTTTCTTCCTCCCTCCAGGTCCTCCTTCACCAATTGAGAAGGCAAATAATAGATTCTCATTATGCATGTGAAGTCATGCAAAATATTTCCTTATTAGCTATGTTACAAAAAAAGGAAGGAAAAAAGCTAGAAAAATAAAGAAAATTTTAAAATATTCTTCAATCTGCACCCAGAGTTCATTAACCATCTTTCTGCAGGTATGTAACATTTTTCATCAAGAGTACTTTGCAATTGTCATGGACCATCATATTTTACAGTTGATTTTCATTATAATATTACTTTTACTTTATGCAATGTTTTCCTAATTCTACTCACTTCACTTTGCATCAGCTCATAAAACTCTTCCCAGGTTTTTCTGAAACGATCCTTTGATCATTTTTTGTGGTATTTTACCACAGTCACAACTTGTTCAGCCATTCCTCAATTAATGGGTATCCCCTTAGTTTCCAATTCTCCTAATGGATTTTTCAAATTAAATGTTCCATAGACATCTTTAGCTCAGTATATTCAAAACTAAATTCATTATACTCCCATTCCAACCCTCCCCTCTTCTATAGTTTTCTGTTACTGTTGAGAGTATTATCATCCTCCCTAGTCATTTGGGTTCTCAACTTAAATGCCCCTTGATTTGTCACATTGTCTTACCCTCCTCATGTCCAATCAATTGCCAAATCCTATCATTTCTGACTTCATGATGTCTTTTGAATATGCCTCCTTTTTTCCTCTGACACTAACACCACCCTCACCTTATGCCTTGACTATTACAATAGCCTGCTGGTTGTTCTCCCTGCCTCAAGTCTCTCCCCACTCCTGTCCATCTTTTACTGAGCTATCATATTGATTTTCCTAAAGTGCAAGTCTGATCATGTCGCCTGATATACGATCAGCTCCAGTGACTTCTTATTGCCTTTAGGATCAAGTATTAAATCCTTTGTTTGACTTGTAAAGATCTTCAAAAGCTGATTCTCCCCTACATACACACATACACACACACACACATACACACACACACACACACACACTCACACACACACACACCTTTCCAGGCTTCTAACATTTTATTCCTCCTAAACTCCCAAATATTTTTTGATCCAGTGCCATTGGCTTTGTCTGTTCCTGTCATTAGGCACTCCATATCTCATCTCGGGGCATTTTCACTTGCTATCTCTCATGCTTAGACCTCTCTCCCCCATATTCTCCATTTACAGGCTTCCTTGGTTTCCTTCTAGTCCCAATTAAAGTCTCATCTTCTGCAGAAGTCTTTCCTGATCCCCCTTAATGCTAGTGTCTTTCCTCTGTTGATTAACTCTAATTTATCCTGTATATATTTTGTTTGTACATAGTTGTTTTTTTGCATTGTCTCCCCTATTAGATTGTGAACTCTTTGTGACAGGGTACTGTCTTTTGTATTTCTTTGTAACCCCAGTACTTAAAATAGTTATTGGCACATAGTAGACTCTTAATAAATACTAGTTAGCTACCTAAATGACCTGACCTTGTGTGGCAGAGATACTGTGCCCAAAGGGAGTTCTATGAGGACTCCATGGCAGAGACAAGACTTTGAGTCTTTGTAGTACCAGAATAGTGTGTAGCCTTGTTCAAATGCGTGGAACACATGAATACCTTACTCTCATTTTATTTGTAACCAAGTCCTATCATTTCTCTTTTCCCCTTCTTACTACTCACAGAGCTGCCATCCTGGTACAGGGCCTTATCACCTCATACATAGACTATTGAAATAGTTATTTAGGTGGTTAAATGGTCTCCAGTATCTCCACCTCCAGGCCATCCTCCACTCAGCTGCCAAAGTGCTCTTCCCAAAGCTGAGTTCTGACAACATCATTCACCTACCCAAACTACACTGGCTCCTGATTACCTCCAGGATCAAATATAAACTTTGTTTGACTTTTAAAGTCTTTCATAACCCGATCCCTTTCCACATATCTAGGTTTCTGTTTTCTTTTTTCACACTTTCCAAGTAGTCTTACACTCCAATAACACTGCCCTTCTTATTGTTCTGTAGTAAGGATACTCAATGTCCTGACTCCATATCTTTGCTGGTTGTCCCCCATTCTACATCATAGTTTCTTTGGCTTTCTCTAAAACTAAGCTAAAATTCCACCTTCTGCAAGATGACTTACTATATGAGAGGCATTGTGAATAAATACAATCCAGGAAAGGAGTCCTTGCCCTCAAGTAGCTTATATTCTAAGAGGAAATCAGCACTTTAAAAGGGAACAGGGAAGGGGCAGGGATTGTTCTTGATTTTATGCTTTGGAAGTGTCTGGAAAGTGTCTTGGAGACCTGGTTCAAGACAAGAGGAGATAAAATCTTATCTATCAGAGCCCTGTACCCCAGAAGCAGAGTCTAAGATTATGATGGGAAGTGATATTGGGGTGATGGTTGGTATATATAGCTAATATATTTGTCGGACTTGATTTTCTTATGTAGGGAGTATGTCATTTTTTCAATATGGTTTATTTGCTTATGTATTTAATGGCCTGAATATTAGATTTCTGCAGATTCTTCCAAATTTTCTATTGTGCAAATATGACTTGTCAGTTCCTAGAATTCTCTTTCTGTGAGGAAATATGAAGAAAATGAGACCCAGAGATTTAAGTGACATGTCTAGTTCTTCCTTACACCAAACTTTGCACTTTATCCGTTATAACATGATGTCTCATATCATCATCATGGTAGTAACTAACCATAAATGTAAGATGTGCAACAATCCATAATAAAAATTACATAATTTGAGAAAGCAGTTGGAGAAAAATGTAATACTTCTCTCCACCCACCCAGTGGAGATGCCCCTTTGAAAAATAACTCTCCTTATTTGTTCAGCTGTCATTGAAGATTCTCTGTATTCTATTTCAGCCAAACAAATATTTCAGATGTAAGCTATTTTTTTCCCATTTGAGTTCAAGATGATGAATAACCAGAACATATTTTCATTGACTTGTTCACTCAGTTGAATATGCCTCTTCCCTTTGCAGTGCCCTATTTTCCTCTCTACTTATAGAATCCTACCATTTCTTTAAGGTCTCACATCCCTATAAAATTTTTTGTCATTGTTGTGACCCAGAAAGTCTAGCTCTATTTACTCATAAGTAGCTCAGTATTTATGGTATATAAAATTAATTTGTTTCTAAATATATGGGATTTTCAATTGTACTTTTCTTCAAACACGTCTTTTCTCTCTATCTAGAAAGAAAGAACAACATAGTGCTCATTAGATGTTTATTGTTAATGCGTATGTTTGCAAAATATTCCATTTTGGTGACATATTTGAATTTATTGGGGGATTTTGGAAGAAAATGCCTTAACGCAAAAGAATGACTTCAATGCAATATTTGCAGATAGTTTGAAAAGACAATTAACAGCATGTGGAACTGTTTGTCTGTGTTGTCTAGATGAAACCATGCAGATGAGTTCCATTTAGCTTTTTCTATTGTAGCTACAGAGGCCTTCATTGCCGCATATGGCAAATTGTAAGTAAAGTAAATGTAACTAGAAAATAAGAATTTATGCTTGTTTTCTTTGTTTCCCTCAGTCAGTTAATGGTATTTCCATTTGGGCAATGATGATTATCCACTCTTGAGTGCACTATGAATTTATGAGGTTTTCCATGTTAGATAAATTTGTATAGACAAAGCTATACAAATTCTGAAATTTGTCTTAGATGTGCATATGAACAATATAAAAATATAACACTGAGTATTTTAAAATGTAATAAAATTAGACTACAGATAATAAATATTAACTTAAGAGAAAATGGCATTTGGACTAAGGTGTTTTATCATGTAAGATGGTCTTCTGCTCTTGAAAACTGAAGTAAAAATATATAGTGACACTATGGTTACAACTCCCACACTGACACTCAGAGATGCGTAAGTGACTGTGAATATATTTTTTTAAAAGTTTACTCTCCTTTAAAAGCATTTTTTCAAGGTCAGTATTTGAATGCATATTCCTCCTTTACTTGGCTTGGCTTGCTAATTTTATCTTGATTTAAAGCAATCATTGTTGAGAGCTAAGGAGGAAAAGCCATCCATCTACTTTATTAGTTGGAAGCATTTTGTTTCTGAGAGAAGCAGGATATGAAACCAAGAGAGCATTGAGGAAGATCAAATAAGAAGGGGGAGAAACTACCCTTTCAAATACATCATTGTATGCATTACCAGCTCTGACAAAGCAGATCTAAAATCTTTTAAACTGTATCAAGACATGAAAAAAATAGACACAAGAAAAGATAAGCAACTGGCTAGGCTTCTTTGTGTGCTATTGCTAGTAAATTATTTCAGCACATTAAAATTATGTCATCCCTTTGTGTACTTTGCCAAGAAAAATACATATCTATCTGTAAATCATTGTTCACTAAATTCAAAAATCTGTCATAAATTCTTCATATCCTGTCATGATGTCAAAAGACTAAATTGTCTTCTAAAGATTTTTTAATGTTAGGAGAAAATCCTTTCTGGTATTTGAGTTATTGGGTTATAGGAGCAGGCAGTTTGGGTACACTTTCTATTGAAATCAGATTTTTGGGGGGCCGCTAGGTGGCACAGTGGATAGAGAACTGGCCCTGGAGTCAGGAGGACCTGAGTTCAAATCCAGCCTCAGACACATAACACTTACTAGCTGTGCGACCCTGGGCACATCACTTAACCCCATTGACCAGCCAAAAATTAAAAAAAGAAAAAGAAATCAGATTTTTTTTTATCAAAGTAGGGTCTGAAGAAAAGTTATCCAAAGTTTTAGGATGACAATAAAATTACTTGACTGATTTAATACAATATCTATTAACCCTGCAGATAACATGTTCTGCCTTCATTTCAAGTACATTCTGAAAGTTGTTCTTCACAGATGTGTTTCAAAAACCTTCCTTGGGGGATCTTTGCACTCTTCTGTATTGTAACTAGGCATTCATACCAGCAGGTCCTTTTTTTGTGCCTAAGAGTTTAGACTTAAAGAAAAAAAGTTCATCATTCACCATCACCTCAACACTAGACTACTGCCAGACCCTCTGGTTGATTTACAGATCTTTCTCACTGTAGTCCATCCTCCACTTAGACATCCAAGTGATCTTCCTTCAACTCAGTTCTAACCATGTCACCTCCCTCATCAATAAACTCTAGTGGCATACTATCAAATGTGTAATCTCTCTTACACTCAAAGTCCTTCTTTACCTGCTTCCATTCCAGTCTTACACCTTATTCTCCCTCTTTTGTTCTCCATTCATAGTAACCCTGTTACTCACCATTGAATTTTGTCATAACTCTGACCACTTGCTTACATAGCTTGTATGGCTACCCTTTGTATATGAAATTTTACTTCTGCTCTTAGTATTTCTTTGCATTCACCATACTGAACCCACTTCCTAGTGTCAGAGTCTGTAGGGGTGTTAGGAGACCTCTTAGGCTGACTCAGAATACATCACATGTATAACCAATAGGACATGCAAACAGAGACCTCTGGTATTCTTGTCACATCATCTTCATACAGACTGCACCATTTTGATCATTTTGACAGGTTTTTTTCCATACCAGAAGTTGAGGCAAAGAGCATTTCCAGAAGTGAATATTCACTTGCTAGCAGTTTGATTTCTCTATTTTATTGGGCAGAGTAGATATATCTAGAAACATGACTGTTTCTGGAATGCATTCTCCACTGGAATCCCAGAATTGAGGAACTGTGGAAACTACAGAGACATAGGATATGGTTAGACACTCTATCAACAGGGAAAAT
This sequence comes from Vombatus ursinus, assembly GCF_900497805.2. Taxonomy (NCBI): domain Eukaryota; kingdom Metazoa; phylum Chordata; class Mammalia; order Diprotodontia; family Vombatidae; genus Vombatus; species Vombatus ursinus. Next base: position 13,547,225 of record NW_020954583.1, read on the forward strand.
GCCAACATACTCCTCTGCACCATTGACCTTAGGCCATGTGATTGTTAGTATAAGCTTTTATATAATAAACACCAAGTGTAAGTTGATCCAGGACCAAGAAATGGCCTAGTAGGGATAAATCATTACAATGTACGTGATAGTTAAGTCTTTATCAATCACAGCAGGAGAATCAAAGAATATTCTACCTGGTCTGTGACAAACAATTCTAAGGATACAAAGTGAGTCAAGATGCAATGATTTGAAACCCCCAAACACTGACTGCCTATTAAATAGTTCACATAAAGTTCTGAGGCTTGCAATAGTTAGGTTCCCTGAACTGGTATGTTGTAATGCTTAGCAAGATAGTCAAATTGAAGGGTAGTGATGTAGTTATGTAGACCCTGTACTGAAACAACCTGGAATAATCAGACTGAGAGGCTTGTAACCTAGAGACAAGTTCATATCTCTTAGACCTTCTCCATTCTCTATCATATATTGTTTCCCTAGTCAGGAGTGCTGTATTCCACATTTTCTGCTATTCAAAGGGCTTGGATTATCAGGCCAAGAAAAACAATTCTTTTTTCTCCTTTAAATGATCTACATTAAATGTATAATTATCATGACAGTTTTAGTCCCAGAGGTAAATTTATCTACCAGTACCTAAGCCCAAACAAAACTGGACAAAAACAAAAACAACATGCACAGAATAATTCCTCTCCAGTAGAAATTACTCACACATTCCTATCTGTTGATTCCATTCTCTTAGTTCCTTTAACTAGGTAGGAATGAGGGTTCAGGTTATTGATCTAAACCAACAAAGCTCCAAATATGTTTCCCTTTGTCAAGCAATCTCTTGGAATCTGTTTAAAGGTTTAGCAGCCCCTACTATGCTTTATCAGCCTTACTTCTCTTTTGGAGTCACACTCAACAGGACACATTAGTGTTATCATAGCTTATGCTACTAGGCTAGAATAGGAACATACCCTGAAATGCCATGGTGGGAGACCCACCTTCTAGTTTAGGTATAGTTACTATCTTTGCTAGGAGTATTACTCACGTATTGGAGACTAACCTCATTGTTTTATTTTGGGAATAACAACATATGACATAACAACATAACAACATAACTTATGGCTCACTATGAAGCTGGGCTTATTATTTCTACTCTTTCATCCCAAAAACTCAGTAAAGGAGGCAGACTAATTTAAAAAAAATTTGCTGGACAAATTCATACAGTTGCATACTATTGAAATATACTCATTCATTCACCTGGGGATCAGAGATGCTAGGCTGGAGTTTCTGTTTTTTCAAAGAAAGTTCATCTTTTTCTCCACATTACCAGCAGATATTTCAGGATGATAAAATCAACAAAGATGGCAATCAACAACCACAATTCTATTTTAAATTACACTTTGTTTCTTTTTTAAGTAACAAGAACTTGTTTTCTCTATCACCTCCCCACTTCCACCGAGAAAGAAAAACAAAAAACAAAAACAAAACTCCTATAACAAATATACAGTCAAGCAACACAAATTCCCGTATTTGCCAAGTCCAAAAACATATATCAAATTTTGAGTGCAACCACAATTCCATTTTAGTCCTATGTCAATACCTTCATTATTTTGAAGAGTTGTTCTATGTTCTAAACACCTATCTATATGTCCTAAAAGGTGGCATTACATAATAATTCATCCAAACAAATTATTAGAAGAAACCTTGTTGTGCATATCAATGTGTCATAAAATAAGACTACTAATCTGGAAAGCAATATTTGCTTAAAGCTTTATTAGGCAAACTGACCAACATGGGAAACTTTTACAAAGTTGTTCAAAATGCTTCAGTACTGTGAATATAAGAAACAGAAACATCATGTTTAGTGGCAGTAGGTGTCAGAATGCTGATTAGATTTCAGACGTTGCTAAATACCAAAATTGAGACACATTTTGATTGTTGAAGTAGGGTGAAAGACCTTGCTATTACATGGATTACTCAGGCTCACATAGATTAAGCTAGCTTCTGCTGTTAGGTATTACTTTCCTGGGCACAGAAAAATATAAATTAAGTACCTAATTTAGGACACTTTTCAAAGTGGAAGTACTTAAACTGAACTGGTTTCTGAAAATGTTATATACAATGTCAAACTAGTGGACACACAAGCAGTGAGGTCTGTACTATTGGGGTTGTGATAAAAGCAATTCTAAAAGGAATATTCTCTCCAATTCATTCCCAATCCATTTTCTCCATGACTTTTTGTTTCAGAGTTTTGTTTTGTTTTTTTTTTAATTCACGTAAACCACTGCTGGCAGATTCCAAGTTGTACAAGTTTCAGTTTACCAGAGGTGTTTATACAATAAGAACTAAATATTAGTTAATCACAGCCTTAAGGAATAAACCTCTAGGCAAAGAGCCTTACAGAACAGACAAATATCAAAGCTTCATCAATTTCAATAACATATCTATACTACACAAACAATTCAGCAAGAAACAAAATTCAAAATAACCTCATTCTGTCAAATGATTTACATAGACCTTTCCAGTTTGTGCTAATGAAAGACCAGGTCTTTCCACCATCACACCTTAGAGGAATCCTTGAGCAGAGAGAGGACAGATTTGGCTATATTCCTGTGATCTCTGCACCAAATAGGTTTCAGAGAAATTGATTGACAAAGCAGTAGACCCTTCTCTTTCACCTGGACAGTAAGTTACATGGCTGAGGATGAGTCAGTGATGGTATATGGATGCATCAGGAGGTTGCATAGTACAAATAACCAATTACTATGCTAGTACAAGGAACACGACCATCATAAAAGACTAAAGGTTTGGGAAGACAGATATTCTCAGACAGGCAGTCATTTCAGTGACACTCTTGGTAGCATGCCTTATAATCTTTGTACTGACCTATGTGACTTGAAATCTCTGTTTTAGCCCCACTTCCTTATACTATATCAGTCCTTTAAAATCTAACATTCTAAGGAATTCTAACTCTTTGCCCAACCATACCTTTGGTGTCTATTGACTTAGATCTTAATTTGTATCCCACTTTTCCAACGAAAGGATTGTTCCATGGGCCCAGTGATTACCTTAATCACTATCATTTATTGGCCACAAATGGTCAACAAATATAACAGAATTCGGAGAAACTGGAATAGTGGTGAAAAATTAGTAGAAGGGTAGTAGTAGTAGTAGTAGTAGTAGTAGTAGTAGTAGTAGTAGTAGTAACTGCTAGCATTAATTAGTGCTCTAGGGTTTGCAAAGTTCTTTACAAATGTGAACTCATTTTATCCTCACAGTAACCTTGGGAGATAAGTACTATTACCCCCATTTTACAGATCAGGAAAAGGAGGCAGATAGCAGTCTAATAACTTCCTCAAGATCACTGACTATGAGATGTTTGAGATCAAATTTGAATTCAAATCTGACTCTAGATCCAGTGCTCTATTTTCTGTACTATCACACTGCTCTTATCAACATATAAAGAAAATTTTCTTTAAATAGATTTGAGAAACAAAAAAATCAGAAAAAAAATTACTGCATCTTAACAGACAGTAAACAACTGGCTAATGATGCAATTGTCATTTATAAATCATCTTTCAAAGAAGCAACATAGCTTGGCACACAGATCACTGCACCTGACATTGGGATGGCCCAGATTCAAATTCTGCTTCAGACCCATGCTAGTTGTGAGATCCTGGGCAAGTCACTTACCATCTCAGAATCTCAACTTCCTCATTTCTAAAACAAAATTTGCAAAAGTAAAAGTAATAAAATTAAGAAGTAATAATGCTTGTAAAACATTCAGCAGTTCCCTTTGTGGTTTATGTGATATGATCTCAATGTTCTTCACCATCCTGGTTGCCCTTCTGTGTACTCTACAATAATAATAGCATCTGCATCATGGGCTTATTGTGAGGAACAAAGTATACAATATATAGTATATATTTGCTAATGCATATATTATAGCAAAATAAATAATAAGGCAGCTTGCAAAACGAAGTACTTCAAAATGCCTAATAGTATACATTCAGACTTGCAATAGCAATGATCAAAATCAGTCCCCAATTAGAACAGAAATGTAATTATTAGAGCTTCATCCTGATCCACCTTCAAATTCTATAATTCAATGACAATCTGGAATTTTGGAAGGAATTAAAGTCAAGTTTTGCAACTTCTTTATTTGCTTTAGCTTTAAAAAATAACTTTTATTCATTCTCATGTTGAAATTGTCACATTTCAAACTATTACATGTCTATGTCAGATAAAAACTCTGATCTCCCTGACTCCCAGTCCTGTGTTCCACACTACCTATCCATTTAGTTAATATTTTATTTCACTGGATCTGACCAGAGCAATAATAAAAATTAATAATAATAGTAAAAATTGATGATGTTGTGGAGACTTCCCTTAATTGCAGACCTTCTTCTTGAATTAAGGTTCTTGGCCAACCAAGGATGAATTAGCTTTAATCTGTTGCTTAATGTGATTGAAGGAATTTTTAGAGAAGCAGTTGAAGAATTAGAGAGGCTTATGATAGACCTAGAATCTAGACAGAAGTAACTAATAATTGTTGTTGTTGTTGTTTGTCCTTCATTCTTGAAGATGACTAATGACATCAAGAAGGTGATATCTTGACTTGCAAGTGAATTGGATTTAAGTGACATGGGGCTGTACAAAGTCATCAGCCTCACCCTCTTCTCCAGGGTCACCTGAGTCCAGTGGCAAGACATAGATCAGGATGACTGGAGATGAACCCAGAGGCAGTGGGAGACCTTGGCCTTTTTAAGCTAAGGTCTTTCCCAAGTCTCAGTTTGTCTAAGGCAACATCCATTCAGTGATTTAAGGTTGGGTCAAATAGGAGGCAAAAGATGACCTAACTAATAAATAGGTAAGGAGCCAGATAAAAGAGGTTTGGATAGATGACAGTTTGAAAAGATTTGAGTATTTTAATGGATTTCAAACTCAATATGAGTCAGCAATGTGAAGATCAGTTGAAGAAACAGAAGAGGTTTAGCCTGGAGTAGAGAAGAAGCACACATAACCATAGATTTGCAGAGAATTTCAAAGATCATTCATAAATTTAAAGCTAAACTCACATCCAGGTTTCTTGAATTCAAAGGCAGAACTTTTTCCACAGTCCCACATTGCCTCTTTTATTTGACCATCATAGCAGCTACCAAATTTCACCAAAAATACTGATCTGATCATGATACTCACCTGTTTAGTAAGTTGGCTATTTCCCCTAGGATAAAATACAATATTTTTTGTCATCTAGAGATTTTGAAGGTTAGGTTCTAACCTACAATATAGGTTTGTTGAACATTATTTTCCATGTTCTGCAAACTGAAGGCCCAATGTGCTATTTTTCTTCCCAACAAGTTTCATGGATGTCTAGGTGGCACAATAGATAGAGTGCTGGGCCAAAGTTGGAAAGACCCTAATCCAATTCCAGCCTCAAACACCTGCTAGCTGTATGCCCCTGGGCAAGTCATTTAACTCTGTTTGCCTCAGTTTCCTCATCTATAAAATAAGTTAGAGAAGAAAATGGCAAGTCACTCTAGTATCTCTGACAAAGAAAACATGAAAAAGAGGTTACGAAGAGACAGACACAACCGAAACTACTAAACAAAAATATATATGACATTGCATCTTCTCCTTCTGTTCCATTGTACTGACTTTCCCTCATGCCTGAAACACACTCCAACTTTACTTCTGCTTCCAAGAGTATCTGCCTTCCTTCAAAACTCAACACAAGTGCCAGCTCTACATGAAGCCCATCCCCAGTTGTCCATCCCAATATGACTTTGTATATATTTTATATTTACCTAAATGTATACAAGCCATTTCTCCCATTTAAATGTAAGCTTCTCAAGAGCATGTCATGTTTTCCTTTTCTTTGTATCCTTAATATGGTACTTGGCTCACCATGTGAACTTAATAACTACTTGTTGGCTTAACTTGACCATAGACACTGTAGAATTAAGTAGTTGTTGAATAAAGGAATGAATAGAGTACACCTCTGTGAGGCATATTGCATTCAGTTTGGGGCACCATATTTTAAAAATGATATTGATAAACTGGAGAACATTGAGTAGAAGTCAACCAGGATGGTGAAAGGTTTCTAGTCCATGTCATATGAAAACAAGTGAAAGAATGGGGAATATTGATTGATGAGAATAAAAAAAAAAACTTAGAGAATATGATAGCTGTCTTCAAAACTTTGAAGGACTGGCATATAGAAGATGACTTGTCCTATTGGCTTCAGGAGGGACAACTAGTAGCAATAAATGCTGTTTTCAAGGAAGCAAATTTAGATTTGATGTGAGGGGGGGGAGATTCCTTACAATTAGAGCTGTACAAAAGTGGAAAGTGGAATGGGCTGCCATGAGAGGCAGTGGCTTCTCCCTCATCAGAGGTCTTCAAACTGAGACCAGATGACCACTACTCAGGTGTGTTATATTGAGAGATTTCTTTAAAAAACAAAGGACAAGCACCAGATTCAATGGCTAAGAAATTTTTTTCCAATTACGAATTTCTGTGGTTCCATGGGCAAGTATTATTAATCCCATTTTACAGATGAGGAAACAAAATTTGGAGATGGAAGGGCCCATAAGATTCATCTAATCCATTTCATATTCAAAAGGAATTTCCATTATAACATACCCAACAAGTGTCATCTATTCTCTGCATAAAGATTTATGTGAGGGAGAATCTACTACCTCTTGAGACAATCCATTCTATTTTTTAGAAAGCTCTCATCACAAAGTTTTGTTTTTTTGTTTTTTTTAAATCACATCAAGACTGAATTTACCTTAGAAAACTAAATATCAGAGAGCTAATTAGTGACACGTGCTTAGTAATTGTCAAAATTGTTTTTGAGCTTCTATGTGGCTCATGTAGAGTCACTGGAATTATGGTTGCCAAAAAAATCTCTGAAATCAGTCTTGGAAGAGTCATTAATTAGAAGGTGATGTTGAATTATCTGAAATTAATGACAGTTTGGAGAATAAATCATTGGGGGAGTAAAAGTTTCCTTAAGTTTGACATAAAATAGTGCAACTCTATAGCAAGTTACTAGAATTGACAAAAGGAATTGACAAAAATTATTTTATGCACACACACACATACACACACATATATGTGTGTGTGTGTATGTATATGTATGTGTGTATGTATGTATATATAAAATATATATAGTGATCTAGACTTAAAGATATCATTTATACATATATATGGTGATCTAATCCTCAAAATATTAGCTAAAGAAATAGAGCCAAAGTAATTTAATATGATTTATTTTTGTGTATAATGTTATTAATGTATTATTAACTAATGTAATATTATTAGTCTTCATTAAATTATTACCATATTTATTATAATTCAGTAATGTATTAATTTCTATTAACATATGAATGTGATTATAGATAACATTGCATTATATAATAATCTATAATATCATTAGAATGTAGTAATATGATAGCATAATATATTATGCATAGTTATATAATATATAGTGATTGAGAGTCACATATAATAATATATAGTATAAAAGTATCTAGGTTTTGAAATATTCATAACTTAAAGAAATAGAGCCAAAATTTTATATATCATGTTTACATATTACATATTGCTCTATATTAACATATAGCCTAACATATGATATTCTATTTTATATGATATAGTAATATGTTAGTGTGTGATTATATTACAATATATAGTAATAGCATATGTTTTCCATATATAGTAAACTACACTTCAAAATATTATTTATTTAAAGAATTACAGCCAAAATTTATTGAATGTATATGAAAATCCCACCTTTATTTTTAATTAGTCTAAATATTATTCTTGAAAAATTTTACTGTTTATGATTTAGTGCAAAGGTAAACTTCATCCTGTCATAGAAACAATATACTGCTGAAAATAAATTTTTATTTATTCATTAAAGTATCTATAATTCACTAAGACATATAGATGGGTTTAACTAATCAATACTATCTTTAAGTGTCAGTGCTGTGATCTTCCATCCCAGATTGCATTCACACTTTGAATTATTGGGCTCTAGCTTAATGGAGTTTAATTATATAGTTCTCTTTTTTCCCTCTGTTTGATTAGGGATAATGAAATCAATGAAAGCATGATTACTTCCTCCCTCTAACGACAAAATTTAAGTGCTTAATAAATGCTTGTTGATTCTCTCTAAAACAAATACAGTGCCTTCAGATAGAAACTTACAACATATCAGGGAGAGGGTTTCTCCCCCCTCTCCCATAATTCCATTCTTATTCCACTCTTATATGCCATAAATATGATGCAAGTCACAACATATTTGCAGTTATCATGTTTGTTTTGTTTTGGCTTTCAGCTGAGTTCTGCAGGGACTACACAAAATTTGTCATGGGGATGGGAGAAAACTGCACAGTCTCATGGTAACTTCATGGAAAATGCCTAGAGGGAAGAAATATTTCTTCCCTCACCTACCCATACCATTCATCAGAATTAGGATTAAAGTTTTTAAAAACTAAAGACATGAAAGAATGGTATGATTTTTCCATGTGACTGAATTGCTGGTTAAAGTATTTTCTAAAAACATCTAATATCCTCTTTGCATGCCATATGCATTTATACCTGTTTTCTCCTTGGTTTCTTATCTGTTGACTTTATGATAACAATTCAAAATATCACTAGACTGTAAATCAAGAAACATGGTTTCTAGTCTTGGCTCTATTGTGTATTAATTGTGTCATCTTAAGCAAATTACTTAAGCTTTTTAGATTTCAGTTTAAAATCAGAATTTCCTAATCATTTAATAATATCCCTGAAGGAGACCTCAGATATCACTTAATCCACTTCTTTGATTATAAGGAAATTTAGTTCTACTATTCTGTGATTCCATTATTCCAGCCTACTATGCAAATAGGTGTTATGGAAAATCCACATAATACTGATAGTAATCTCTGGATACTAGCAATGCCAACACTTTTTAAAACAGCATTTACATAAGACATTTGGATCCTCATAGTACCTCACAGTACCTTGTAAGGAAAAACAGTTAGTCATAATCATTACAATATTAGAAATAATAAAACTGAGCCTTGAACAAATTAAATTACTTGCCAAAGGCCACTGTAATTGATCACAGAAGGTCAATCAGAGAATCATACAATTTGCTCTAATACACATCTAGAATGAGTACTCTCCTCCAAAATTTCCCTAACAAATAATCATCCAGCCTCTACTTGAAGATCTTCAGTAACAAGGAACTAATTAACATATAAAGGAGCCCATTGCATGTTTCAAGAGCTTGTATTTTACAAAGTTTTCCTTTATATGGAGCTGAAATCAATTTCTCTGAAGCTCTTAGTTAAAGCCTCCTGGGTCAAAGGAAGTCTTTTCCACATGAAAACTTTTAAATATATGAAGATAGTTATCAAGTCTGTCCTAAATTTTCTCTTCTTCAACCTAAACATCTCTAGTTTCTTCAATGATTCCTTGTTATGTTGTGGTTTCAAGTCCTCTCATGCTCTTAATTTCACTTCTCTGTATGTTTCAGTGATCTCTAGTATTGGGATATGGTGATATATTCCAGATGTGGTATAACCAGGAGTTGACCATGAAAGTTCTGGGTTTGGGAATCTTGGAAACATCGAGAAAATGAGGGACACAATTTAGTACCAGAAAAATTTACTAAAGTAATAGAAAAATATAATGAGGAGAGGGGGAGTCACTTCTAAGGGTGGGAAGAAGGCCCAATAAAATCCTTGTGAAATAGCTACTAGCAGCTTCCAGCTTTATGAGTTTGATCAAGGTAGCAGCTTCCCTAAACCAGTCCAACGCAGATGCTTTCTATGAACCTAAGCTTTGTCTAGGAATAGGTCAATAATTCTGCACCGAAGTAAAAGCAACCTAACACATCCTTGCATTATGAAAAAGAGATAAGTCTATCAAAGTCAGTTCTCACACATTGTGGCTGTTCCTATTTACATTGTTCTCCTGGTTCTGCTCACTTCACTCAGTATCAGTTCATATAAATGTTTCCAGGTTTTTTTCTGAAATCTACCTGCTCATCATTTCTTACACCACAATAGTATTCCATTACATTCATATACCACAACTTGTTGAGGCATTCCCCAACTGATGGGCATCCTCTCAATGTCCAGTTCTTGGCCACCACAGAAAGAGCTGTAATAAATGTTTTTGTACATGTGGGTCCTTTTCTCATTTGTATGATTTCCTTGGGATACAGACCTAGAAGTGTTATTGTTGGGTCAAGGGGTATGCATAGTTTTATAGCCCTTTTACACAGTTCCAAATTGCTCTCCAAAATGGTTGGATCAGTGCACAATTCCACCAACAATGCATTAGTGTTCCAATTTTCCCACACCTTCTCCAACATTTATAATTGTCCTATTTTGTCATGTTAGTCCATCTGATAGGTGTGATGTGAACTTGTCATTTTCTAAGTTAATATGCAGCTGCAGGGAATCTGTAATTTGAGTTTAACATCACTCTTTTAGAAGGCCTTACTTAACTTAAATGAACTTAAGAAGTGGCTTAGATGGCACCATAGGAAGATTTTTGTACAGTTAAAAAACAAACAAAAACTGAAAGATACCCGTCTCAAAAAAAATAGACAATAATAGGTTAATATAATAGTCCCCTGAAGGAGTACCCTTCAAGTTGCCTGAACCCTAATCCTCTAGTTAAATATCAAGGATGATTTCATTACATTTTAGAGGAATATTAGCTTAGCATATACTTGATAGGGACCTTAGTAGATGTTGCTCTGACTACAGACTCTACTAATGTTCCATAAGATCACTTTAGCTTTTTTTGCAATTACATAACATAGTATACTCAAATTAAGCTTTTAGTTTGATAAAATCCTCATGACTTTTTTTATATTACTTCCTTCCTGCTCTACTTGTGTAATTGACTTTCTGAACCAAAGTTCAGAACTTTAAATGTATTACTATTCAATTGCATTTTAACTTTAGTTTCTTGGTCTAGTATGATGAACTATGCTAAGTTTTTTCAGGCAGCTAGGTGGCACAATGGATAGAGAGGTGGGCCTGTAGTCAGGAAGATTCATTTTCCTAAGTTCAAATCTAGCATCAGATACTTAGTAGCTATGTGACCCTGGGCAAGTCATTTAACCCTTTTTGCCTCAATTTCCTCATCTATAAAATGAACCGGAGAAGGAAATGGCAAACCAGTCCAGTACCTTTGCCAAGAAAAGGCCAAATGTGGTCACAAAGAGTCAGATACAACTGAATATGACCATACAACAATGATAAGTTTTACTTATCTTTGTTTACTTATTTCTGTCCATTCTTTTAGAGTAAGGCTTTTTCACTACTTAAATACCATGAGATTTCTTGAGATACATTTCTAGATATTCTATTTAAAAGCTCCAATGACATCATATAATCATGCGATATTACCAGCAAAGAAGATCTGTATACAAGTCAGAAAACCCAAGTTCTCCTAATTCTTTCATTTCCTAGCTTCATTTTGAAAAAAAAAATTCCCATGATTTCCTTGGACCTGCTTAGCTATGTGTATAATGAGTACAATAAGGTTTCTCTGCTACAGCCTTCTATGTTGTGAAAATCAAATGAAATACTATTAAAAAAAAAAGCACTTGGAAATTTTAAAGGGGCCCATAAATATAAGGTATTATTATCATATCAGGACAACAAAGCAATTCTTAATGGTTCTTCTACAGTATTGTTTCACAAACAAATGAGCTTTGGATCATAAAATGTTAGAGATGGCAGGCACGTTAGATATCATCTGGTCTAATCCTCCTCGTTTTACAGATGAGTAAAATGTGATTTCCTCATTGATATGTGAAAATATCTTTTGGAAAATAGCCTTACCTCTAATTAATTTGAGGAAAACAAGGGCAAAAAATCTGATTTGAAAAATAGTTTATTCACTGCAATGCATAAAAGGAAGAAAGAAAAAGAGGCCAGTTTCCTTCCAGATTGATCATAGCTAGAGGAGTCTGATGTCATTCCAGAAGCCTGTAAAACAAAGCAGTACCCATGACCTGTCTCCCTCAAAGTTCATTCACCAAGAACAATTTCTTGGTGAATGAGACAGCCCGGGGTTAAATCTATAAAATAAGTAACCTGGTAATATATCTGTTCTCTTACTGGAAATCTCACATTGTCATTCAGGCTTCTGTTTATATGATCTTTATATATTAAAAGTCAGTATTTTCCTGTGTTTCTAAGTTCAGTAATAAAGCTGATCTTCAACAAATTTTGTTATCATTGTTAATAATTACTTTCTGTGAGTGTAGACATGTGATTGTTTCCCTCTATATAGAAATTAGATTCTGTGGTCATCAATCCCAGATGCCCCTGAGTAATTTGTGTCTGTCTAATTGAATATATAGTATTAGTTTATTATTTATTTCAAGAAAAACTTGGCAAGAATATTCTGTGCCTACAGAGATTACGCTTGCAGAATTACATTCAATTTGATTGGTCCATCTTCTGTTAAAGTCTCATACTATAAAAGCCCCTAAGTCTGAATTTTAAAAGAGCAATTTGGATAAAAGTTATTTAAATGTGAGGTAACAATGTAATAGAGTAATAATCTGGCCTTTATATTTAACTTCTAAAGTGCACACATATGTAATATAATGAAATGTTATTTTCCATAATATAACATATTATCAAGACATATGTGCTTTTCAAAGAACTGTTTGTTTATTTGATCATTTCTGCTACCATCAATTTATGTCTGGTGTAATGCATATGATAAGGTTCACAAAAAAAAATGCTAGCTAGTGACCACAGCAAGAAAGAACATTTGATGTATTTGTAGTATTAAGGTTTCCCACATATCTAGCAAGGAGTGTTCATGTTTGGCAGGAAGGGAGACCAGAATAGACACACATCTAGAATTTCCACCTACCACTCTTCTCCAAGGGACCTTGACTTCAGTTCCTGACAGGAGGGGAAACAAGAGGTTGGGGACAGAGGCTACTTCACTCTCTTTTGAGAGGAGAGGTACTGGGCTAGAATTTATTACTACTAATTACTAATTACTATTAGTAAGTAAGAAAGTAGTCAGGATTAAAGAAGAAAATTTGGGAGCCATCTTCAGGGAGGCACCTGTTGAAGCCTACAGGAGGAAAAGCAAAGGGTAGTAACAAAACTAGTCAAGTGTATAGAATCCAAAGGAAGGAAGAAATTCATAGTGGCCCATGGTATCAATGTCTTTGGAGAAGTAGTATCTATTTTATGCAGTCCAAACTGATTTCCCTTTCAAGAGACAGGGAGTACATGCTTAGGATTTGTTTGCTCTGATGGCCCAGGGTTTGAATTATTGGTTTGACTTCCTTACCCCCGAGTCATAAAAAGTCCAGCATATGCTTTGAAGGCAAAGGCTATTTTTGCCTATTTTTGGTATATGTAGTGTTTAGCATAGTGCTTGGCATATTGTAAGACATTAATAAATGCTTGCCAACTGACTGAGGTATTAGAAGATTATCAAATATGTTTCAGGTAATTAATATACTATATAGATGATATATGATATAATATGATGTAACTTCATGCAAGAGAGTGAAGATAAGATAACAGAAGTTTGGGATCTCTCTCTGCTTAAGGGATAAAGCCTGAATTAAACTATATTTGACTTATGAAAATAAAATGTAAGTAGGTCAGTCATGAAGGTAATAATTGTTCTTCCTTGTTGTAGATTCTAGCTAGCATTTGGTCATGAATTATAACACATATATTCTACTCACAGAAGTAAGATAATGGCAACAGAAATTCTCAAGAAAATGAACAATTTCTTCTTGATAATATGCTATATTATATTATGGAAAATAGCATGACACTCATTGGTAGAGATCACTATCTCATAACTGTATGAAGAGCAGGGAGGAGTAGGAGAGAAGAAAGATCTCTTCAATCTCTGTGCTCTAGCTGGTCTCTTCATACTCTTTAGCTACATGAGAGAAGATAGAAGATAGAAGATAGAAGACACCAACCCCACTTCAGGTTGATGAAAAGAGAAAAAGATTCTAGGAAGAAGCTGGTAATCTCCATCATGTCCCTATCTGCAGTCCTCTCCTATACTAGAAACTTTGGGGGCAATTTCCTGTTTGGATAAGATCTCAAAATCTCTCTCTTAGTTGAGCAAGGCTCACTTTGCTCCTAAAGGGAGAGGTCCTTCAATCTTTATAGTCTGGTACATCCTCTTCTATGTATACTTTCTCTGATTTCTGTTTTGCTATCTACTTGGGTGAATGGGTTTCTTTGCTACTTGATATGTGTGCTCAATGTGGAACTGGTATTTGGTGGGAAAAGAAGCCATTCAAGCCTTGGATATAGAGCTTGAGGTCCTCCTTCCCTATTAATAAATAAGATCAGAAGTTTAGATTGAACCTTAAAATCACATCCCCTAGACTAATGATATTTAAGGGAGCAGATGGACATAATTCTAGCCCAGTACCTCTCCTCTCAAAAGAGAGTGAAGTAGCCTCTGTCCCCAACCTCTTGTTTCCCCTCCTGTCAGGAACTGAAGTCAAGGTCCCTTGGAGAAGAGTGGTAGGTGGAAATTCTAGATGTGTGTCTATTCTGGTCTCCCTTCCTGCCAAACATGAACACTCCTTGCTAGATATGTGGGAAACCTTAATACTACAAATACATCAAATGTTCTTTCTTGCTGTGGTCACTAGCTAGCATTTTTTTTTTTGTGAACCTTATCATATGCATTACACCAGACATAAATTGATGGTAGCAGAAATGATCAAATAAACAAACAGTTCTTTGAAAAGCACATATGTTTTGATAATATGTTATATTATGGAAGTAAGAAAGTGCCATATTTCTAGATGTCCATGGTATATCTTCACATTAATGCACTGCTGTCAATTCAAACCCAATAGGACCAAAATTGAATTTATTACCTTTGCTCCCAGCTAGCTTTCTTTGCTTACTTCTAAGATTCTTTCAGTCTCCCAAATTAGAAACCTTGGAGTTATCTTTTGACTTTTCTTTTTTGTTTATCCCATTTTTAGTTTGTCATTGTTTTGCCATTCCCTCCTTCAAAAGTCTATCAGAGTCTTCCTTTTTTTGACAGTCTCACTTATCACCCTCTTCCTGTTCTGTATTATCACAGTGATTTACTAGATTTTCTTATCCAAGTCAATCAATTTTATAAAACCTAGCAGACAAATTTTCCTAAAATAAACTTTATTGTATTGTTAAAGAAGTTACAAGGACTCTTAATTGCCTAATAGTTGATCACAATTATGGAATCACTGCCCACTACCTTGGTTTCAAAGTCTTTCATAATCTGGTCTAACCTTACTTGATCAAAGTTAGTTTTTACTACCAAATATGTAACTTCAGTTCTGGTCAAATAATTCTATTAATTTCTCACACACCATGATTTTTTTTCAACCTCCATGCCTTTGCTCATGCTGTTCTAAAAGACAGGAAGCCTTACTTTTTCCACTCCACTAACAGATTCATACTTATTCTTCAAGGCATAGGTGAAGTTCCACTTCCTCCATGAAGCCCTTCCTGGCTATTCTAATGCTTCATACTATTTTCTCCTTCTTCTCAGTATTTACTATATTTGGATCAGTATCCTCAAAGTTTTGTATTTGTTTTCCAATTATTTCAAATCCATTACTTTTGTCTCTCCAGTTAAGCTGTAACAACCTTGAGTTCAAGAATGAAATCTTTTGCCATAGTTGTACCCGCCATGGCACAGGGAAAAGAACATATAATTTTGAAATCATAGATCCTGGGTTTAGAACTCAGTTCTGTATGTTACTACATATGTGAATTTAGGCTATTCACATAGCCCTCCTGGGTCTCAGTTGCCTAATTTGCAAAAGTAGGAGTTTTAGTAGGATGATTGTTGAGATCATTTTCCCCCTATTATATCATATTCTATGTAGCACAGGAATGTACAGAGGTCATTAGATTTGAAGTCAGACTCTTTTGATTTGAATTCAGACTCTACCATTTGCCACCTATGAAATTACAAATTATTTCACCTCTCTAATCCTGCTTCCTCAGTGGTGAAATAAGAGGATTAGACTTAATGTTCCCAAAATTTTGGGCCCTTGAATCTCCTTTCAACAATGATTTTTAAAAAAGAAAAGGAAAGAAGAAAGGAAAGGAAAGAAAAAAGTGTACTGAAATCCTAAGAGAATTTAATGTACTATTCATTTTGTTATTTTATTTTTTATTTTATTTTTATTTTCAATTACAAGTTATCTTTCTTATTCTATCTTTTCCCCTGCTCACTGAGATGGTAAGAAATATTATATATATATATATATATATATATATATATATATATATATATATATACACACACATAAAGTCATGCAAACATTTTTATGCTTTAGTGATTTTCTATTTTAAAAGAAAAAAATAAAGAAAGGAAAAATATGCTTCAATCTGTTTCTGTCTGTCAGTTCTCTTTCCAGAGGTAGAGAGATTTTTCCATCATGAGCCCTTTGGAGTTTTGGTGTATCTTTGTATTGATCAAAATTACTGAATATTTCACAATTGTTTATCTTTACAATATTGCTGCTATTATGTGCATTCTTCTGGTTCTGCTCACTTCACTTTTTATGAGTTCATGTAGGTTTTCCCAAGTTTTTTCTGAAATCATTCCCTTCAATAGTATTCTATCATATCATATATTCCATATATCATAACGTGTTCAGTCATTCCCCAATTGATGGACATCTCTTCATTTTCCAATTCTTTGCCACCAGAAAAAAAGAGTAATTATAATTGTTTCCCTCTTTCTTTTATCTCTTTGGAGTGTATATCTAGTAATGGTATTGTTGGATAAAAGGGTATACACAATTTAGATATTACTAATCATTTTGATAAAAACTCCATTTACTCCTATGCTTTCTAGTATTTCAGTAGGAATGAGTGTGGTTTTTTGGGGGTTTTTTGCATCTATTATTACAATCATATGATTTTTACTTTTTTATTATTGATATGGTCATTTGTACTTATAATTTTCCTAATATTGAACCAATCTGACATTCTTGGTAAAAATCCTACCTGGTAATAGCATATGATCTTTGTGACATATTGCTGTAATCTTCTTGCTGGTATTCATCTATAGATTTCTTTTCCTGTTTTTGACCTCCCTGTATCATAGAAAGAATTTGATTGGACACACTTTTGACCTATTTTTTTCCCACTGGTTTACATAGTATTGGAATTAATTGTTCTTTAAATAATCAGTAGAATTTGCTTGTAAATCCATCTGGCCCTGGGATTTTTTTCCTTAGTGATATCATTTATGGCTTATTTCTTTCTTTTATTCTTTTTCTAAGATAGAGTAACATAAATACACTATTTCCTCTTTGGAGTATTTATATTTAACTATTTCATTTAGATTGAAAGTTTTATTGACAGATAGTTGGGCAAAATAGCTCATAAAAATTGCAGTTAGGTGGCAATAGAAAGTGCTAGGTCTGGAGTCAGAAAGTCCTGAATTCAAATCCAGCCTCAGACACTTGCTGTGTGACCCTTGGCAAGTCATTTAACTTCTATTTGCCTCCATTTGTTCACTTGTAAAATTTAGATAGTAATAATATCTACCTCTCAGGGATGTTGTGAGGATCAGATGAGATAATAACTATAAAGCACTCAGCATAGTACCTGACATGTGTATGGTAAGCGCTACATAAATGTTAGCCATTATTATGTTTATTGCTTGTGCATTCAACCTTTTCATTTTTGATACTGGTAATTTGGTTTTCCTCTTTCAATTTTTTCATCAAATTAGCCTAAGATTTATCTATTTTATTGTTTTATTTAATAAAACCAGCTCAAAGTTTTATTTATTAGTTCAACCTTTTTAAAATTTTATTAATTTCTCTTTTGATATTCAGGATTTCTATTTTGGTGATTAATTAGAGATTTTAACTTAAAGTTTCTCTAGTTTTTGTTTTGTTTTTGCTTCATGCTCAATTCATTGATCTATTCTTTCTTTTGTTACTTGATGTAAGCATTTAGAGAAATAAATTAAGTACCACTTTGTATTTTGATTGCATCCCACAAATTTTGTTATGTTGCATCATTATTGTCATCGTAAATAAAATTTATTGTTTCTATAATTTTTTCTTTGACCTAGTAATTCTTTGTGATTATATTAGTTGGTTTTCCATTATTTTTAATCTATACTTTGAAGACTTTTGATTGAACATAATTTTCATTAAACATAATTTTCATTACATTATGACCATAGAAGGGCATTTAACATTTCTGCTTTTCTACATTTGTCTGTGAGATTTTTGTGCCCTAACACATAGTCAATTTCTGTCAAAATTCTTTTGAGATCTATAATATCTAACTATTCTAAAAGTCTATTAATCTCCTTAACCTCATTCTTGTTTATTTTAAGATTAAATTTATATAGGTCTATACTAGTCCTTCACTAGTATAGTTTTACTTTCTGTTTCCTCCAGTAATTCGTTTAACTTTTCCTTCAAGAATTTAGATGCTATGCCATATCTTCAATATTGATATTAATTCATTATCTTTGTTACTTTTAGCAAAATGTAATTTTCCTGTTTATTTCTTTGAATTATGTCTTTTCTTGCTTTTGCTTTGTCTGAGATCATGATTGCTACTCCTGCCTGATTGCTACTCCTGCCTTTTTTACTTCAACTTAAGCAAAATAGTCTTCTGCAACTCCTTATTTTAACTATGTGAATGTCTCTATGGTGTTTTTTTTTTTGTCTTTTGTTAAACAACATATTGTTGGATTCTGATTTTTACTCTAGTCTGCTATCCTCTCACATTATATAGGTGAGCCTACCCCATTCACATTGATAATCATCATAACTACCTCTATTTTACTCCATACTATTCTTTTCTGTTTATTCTTTTTTTTTTTACATTTTCCCCTCCCCAAATGCAGTTTTTCTTCTGATCACTGCCTCTGATGCTTTACCCTCCCTTTAATCACTCCCCTTCCTTTCTCTTAGCTCCTTCACAACTGACTTCATTTTTGGGAAAGATTGATTTCTATACCCAATTGTGTGTGTGTGTGTGTGTGTGTGTGTGTGTATTTCCCTTATTGAACCAGTTCAGATGAATATTGGGTTCAAGTTTTTTCCTGGTACCCACATTCCCCCCTTTATTATACAAACTGTTGTGTGCCTCTTTGTTTCCCCCATTCTTTCTCTCCCTTCCCCCTTTTCTAAATTCTCATTCTTCTATTCTTATCCCTTCTATTCATCATTTGAGATGACGCCAACACAATAGACTCATAACCACACTCTCTAAGTAGGCTCCTTCTGACTGGCCTTCTTAGGACTTATACATGTTATCATCCCATATAGGAATGTAAACAGTTTAATCTTAAGTTCCCTATGATTTTTCACTCATATTTACTTATTTGTGCTCTTCTTGAATCTTGAGTTTGAATGCCAAATTTTCTATCTGACTCTGATCTTTTCATCAAGCTTGAATGTCCTCTATTTGATTAAATATCCACTTCCGCCCTTATTCTCAATTCTGCTGAGTAGGTTATTCTTGTTTGTAATGTTAGCTTCCTTGCCTTCTGGATATCATCTTCCAAGCCCTCTGCTCCTTTATGGCGGTAGCTGCTAAATCCTGTGTAATCTAGAGTATAATCTATGATCTTTGATTTATTTCTTTCTAGATGCTTTCAATATATTTTCCTTGATCTGGAATTTGACCATAACATTCATGGAAGTTTTCATTTTAGGATTTTCATTTTTGCAAATTCTTTAAATTTCCATTTTGCCTATTGCTTCTATGCAACCTGGGGCAGTTTTCCTTGCTAATTTCTTGAAATACAATGTCAAGATCCTCTTTTTTGATTGTGACTTTCAGGTAGTTCAATAATTCTTCATTTATCTCTTTTTTATCTCTTTTGCAGGTCAGTTGTGTTTCCTACAAAATATTTCACATTTTTTTCTACTTATTCAGTGTTTTTACTTTTTTTTCTTGAAGTTTCAAGGAATTATTAGCTTTCACTTGACTAATTCTAATTTTTAAGGAGTTATTTTCTTTCCTGACATTTTGTACCTCTTTAGCAATTAGGCCAATTTTTATTTTTAAGAAGATTTTTTTTTCAGCATTTATTGCACCTCTTTTACTAAGCTATTAAATTATCTTTCCATAATTTTCTTAAATGGTTCTCACTTATTTTCTCAACTTTTCCTCAACCATTCTTATTTGAGTTAAATCTTTTTTTTGCTGCTTTTTTTTATCTTTTTCTTTAGCTCTTCTAGAAATTCTTTTTGGGCTTGTGTTCAATCTGCATTTTTCTTTGAATCTTTGCTTGTAGATGTTTTTTCAAGTCATTGACTTCTGAGTTTGTGTCTTTCTGTCACCAATCTGCATTTTTTTTTAATCTTTGCTTGTAGATGTTTTCAAATCATTGACTTCTGAGTTTATGTCTTTCTGTCACCATAGTATCTGAGGGAGGCAGGCCCTTTTTTGTTGTTTGCTCATTTTCCTAGCCTATTTCTTGACCTTGGGCTTTTTGTTGGAGTTGGGCTCTGCTTACCTTTGGCAGAGGGTGTGGGGTGATGAATGACTTGAGCTTCAGTCTTTTATGTCCTACTGCTTTTCCAACTATGTCTGGGGGCCTCTAAGTTTTCAGTTCTTCCTAAGTGATATGATCTAGGAGAGGTCAGGTCAGTCCCCCTGCTAGTCTGAGCACTTGTCCTTACCCAGGTGTGGCAACATACTCTCTAATGACTACAACAACTCTTCTCTGCCTTTGAACTGTGACCCTGAACTATGTAATGGATTACAGAGCTGCCAAATAGAACTCCATTCTGTACCCAGTGCTAACACAGGGTCCCATGGAATCTCATTATGGCCATATCTTCAGTCCCCTTGTCATTTATGGCCACTTGGCATTCCTGGTGCTGTTATACTTCCAAAGGCTTATAGACAGTGTTGCTTCCCCCGTGCCACACTTTCAGCCAAAGCCCACCTCAGCATCCACAGACTTCTCTTTCTGTCTTCCTAGGCTGCCCTGAGCTAGAAAAAATGACATACTATGATCATTTTCATTGACTTTTCTGCTCAGAATTCAGTTATATGCATTTTTTTTAGATTGTCATAGAAGGATGTGTTGGGAGAGCTCAGCAAGATACTAGTCCCACTCCATCATCTTGATTTCATCTTAATGATACTGTTCTTTATAAAAATTAATGCTTAAGTTACATTAGTTTGCTGTTGTTGTTGTTGTTGTTGTTGTTGTTATCATGAGAACCTCTTGGACCATAGCCAGGAACTACTAAATGGGAACCACTAGACCAGTTCACCTCTGAAGTCCCTTTTAGCTCTAAATCTATGGTCATACAATAATTGCTCAATAACCACATGTTGAAGTCACTGAAATGAAAGGTGTTTTTTATATTACATCACATTGGAGTCACAGTAACAGAGTTTGAAACTTGTTCTTGCTATTTATGATATCTGTGACCTTTGAGAAGTCATGTCCCCTCTCTGAGCCTCAAGTCTTCATCAGCAAAATAAAGAGGCAAGAATCAATGACTTCTAAGTTTCCATACAGTTTTAAATATTATAAGTTTTTTTGTGTTTTTTTTAAGTTTACAAAGCATTTATAGCACAACAACCCTGTGAAGAAGACAGTACACCTAAAATATCCCAATTTTGTAGATGAAAAAAAATTACCTCAGAGTGGTTAGGTAACTTATTCAAAATTTCTCAGACAGTAACTTTCCTATTAAAAACTCAAATGTGGATCTCCTGATTCAGATTTAGATTTGTTTCTATTGCAACACTGTGTCTCCAAACAATTTTACTCTTTAAATGCACTAATTTTGGTAGAGAAGTGTGGGAAATAAAAGATGAATAGAATTTACACACACAGATACACACAGACACACAGACACACACACACACACACACACACACATGGTTTTATTGGTATAAGGGATTCCTAGTAAGAAAACTCCCTCAAACAGTGCAGATCCTTAACTGTTCAGCAACTTTATAGCATTAAGAGTTCACCAGAGACAATAAAAGATTAAGTGATTTGCCCAAGGAAACTAGCCAATATACGTCAGATACAAGATTTGAACCTATGCCTTCCTGACTCTACAGGATTATAATTGGAAGGGATCTCAGAGATCATCAGTGAGCCTGCATCACTTTACAGATGAATAAACTGTGTCTCAAAGAGATGTAATGATTTTCCTATGATCAGATAGATAACAATTAACAGAGTTGTGATTTGAAAACCCAGAGAAAATGCATAATATCAGCAAATATTAAATAGTTGTTGATTGGTTTAGTACACCATGATGTAAGAAAATTATGTATATAAAAATCTCTTCCAAAGAACATTTAGGGGATGCATTTTCAGCTTTCAAAATGACTGCTTTAAAAAGAAAGTGTGACAAGGAAATTTTCAGGAAGACATAACAACTGCTATAGTTTGGGAAATGTTATTATGATATTTTATTTTCACTAGATTGATTTTTTTGAAAAAGATATTTTGATTTTGGTGGGGTATAAATCATGAAATAAATGAAATAATAGTGGAAGCGTGTGAAGAGCATTGGAAAGATTTTAAATTCATAGAAACTTTTTGATTTTTTTGTATATATTTTTCTTCAATTAAAAATATTTGTTAATTATCTACTACATGCAAGATGCCTTGCTATGCACTGGGGATATAAAAACAACTCTGGAATGATCCCTGCCCTCAGATTTGATTTTTATTCTTTTTTTTTTGTTATTTACTTCAGAAATAGTTCAGATCCATGACTCTCCATGCAATGTTTAATCTAAAGCACAGATTATATTATGCCACTAAAGTAGAATTATTAATGTAACTTTAAGGCTAGAGGCATGACTCACTTATCATGATAAATAAGTCAATGTGAGAAAAATTTTTTGAGAGAAATAACTTTCTAATTATTTATAAATAATTGATACAGATAACCCCTGCTCAGTGGAGCTCCCCAATGAACAGTGAAAAGCCAAGAGAACTTTAAATATGTGAAAATGGTGCTGAAAAGTAGATCCAGATGATGGCTTGTAAAGTTCTGTGGTCTTATGAGAAATTTGCTGAAAGCTTATAGCAAATTAAATGCCAGAGCAAATGATCAATGTGTTCATTTTTAATCAATGGCTATTATCTATAGTGCTAATGCCCTATGTTGTGGCTCACTAAATCCACTGAGTCTCTGAATATGGATGTTTTGGCTAATGATCCATTATGTGGCCTATTGGCAATCCTTCCCCTATCCTTTAACTGTAAAACAATCATTTTCTGTAAAGCTTTCATGCTCAGCAGGAACATGCTGAGCGAACTATTGCCAAAATCATTTTCTCTGCTGCCTAATAAAGTGGGAGAGGTCATAACACCAACATGTAAAAGTATTGAGATTCTAAAGTTCATAAAAAAGGAACTTTCAATTGAAAAATTCCATTAGACCATGATACAAGAGTTAAAAATAAAGATATTTTCTTCCACTATCATGCTATCTAATGGCATTTATTAAATGTCTATGGTATAAGTGCCCCTTCCCTTGAATATTACTGAGAGAGGAAAAACAAAAAAAAAGTTCTAAATATTTCTAAACACATGGATGTTTTAGTTATAGCCATTAAAGGGCTTACTTGGTTTCTAGCAGATACAAACACCCATGCCTAGAACTGGGAAGTGATGATCTCCTTGTTCCCTTTGCTATGACTGCTCTTACATACCCTCTGATAGTAGTACTAGATAACTAAGTCTATCCTATGCTCCCAGTTTGGAGTTCACACACCTTACCATGCAATCAATTCCTTACAAATAAACATTAGTGTCAAAGAAGTTGTTTCCCTAAGTGTATGTATACTTTAGTCTTTTAAAGTGTCAGGGCTTCTACCTTTCTATAAATTCATATCTGGCCAAGAATCTCCTCAATAACAAACACCCTTAATAATTGTTCATCCAGCCTTTGCTAGAAACCTATAATAAGGTGGAATTAATCCTATTTGACTTTTGGAGAGCTCTAATTTTTAGGAAGCTTTGTGCAACTGAAATCTGCTTCTGTGGAACTCTCTTCATTTCTCATGTTCTTTCCTCTGGAGCCAAGCAGAGCAATTCACATCCCTCTTCCACATTTCATAGAGTCAGTGAACCTCAGCAGGACATAGAAACTCATTTATGCCAACATATATTCAAAAAAAAGCCCTCACTTTCATCCATTCAACCTACCTGATGGATCATTGTTGTGCTTTCTTTGGAAGATAAAGTTAAGGGATCTCACATCCCTAGGCAACCTGTTACCCGATTAGGTAATTCTAATTGTTAGGAGGTTTCCCCTAATTCCTATCTAAGTTTGGGTTTTTGTAACTTCTATCCATCACTACTACCCTCTGGAGCCAAGCAGAACAAATCTAATCTTTCTTTCATGAAATAGGCCTTCAGACACTTGAAAGCACCTGTCTTAAGTCTAATATTCTTCCCGTAAATATACCCTGTTACTTCTACCAGTTTTCATATGCCGTGATGAAATCATGCCATTGAATAGTGCCCATCTCTATTATGATTACTTGAAATCCATAAAACATCCAAATCTTTTGGGAACAAAATGCTATAAAGCTCTGAATTTTCCATTTTAACTGGTGACATTCTTTTTTTTTCTCTAATACAAAGGTAAGACTTTATATTTATTCCTCTTTGATTAGATACAAATCAGTATTTTGGCCCATCAAAATATTTTTGGATCCTGACTGTCTTTCAGTAGGCTTTGTCATCTTTCTCAGCTTTGTGTCATCCAAAGATTCCATGTGTGCATCATCTATACCCTCACCTCCATCACTGATAAAAATTTTAAATACCATAAGCTCAAGAACAAATGCTATAGTACTCTACTCAAAACCTCCTTCCAAGTCTCTTTCTACCATTAAAGACTGAACTTTGGGTTTTAGCACTCAATATATTCCAAGTCCTACTACTCTCTATTCCACATCTCTTCATTTTGCCCACAGGAATATCATAAAAGAATTTTTTACAATTCTTTGCTAATGTAAACTATTTATAGAATTCTCTTATACTTTTAATCTTGTCAAAAAAGGCATAACCTTTGTAATGAAGTCTATGCTGATTCTTTAGGATTTCCAGTTCCTTTTCTAGATGCTTATTAACCATTCCTGGAGTAAGACCTTCCATAATTTTGCTAGTTTCTTCAATCTGAATCCAAATTGCCCCATTTCTCAAATGAGAATAGCAATAGCACCTACCTCATAAGAATGGTGTAGGGGCAAGTAAGATAAAATATATATAGTACTTTGAAAACCTTAAAAGTACATGCACACACACACACATACACACACACATACATAGACACATGCACATGTGAATTATTAGTGCAATAGTAAAGAGAGTTTTAAGGTTTAAAAAAACTCTACAAATATTATCTCGTTTTCTCTTTACAATTACCCAGGGAGATAGGTGTTATTATCACCCCAGGAAACTGAGTCTTACTCACCCAGGATGACAATGCAAGTAAATGTTTCAGGCCAAATTTGAACTCGGGTCTTGATGACTGACCTTTCAATTCTATGTAGCTAAAATAGGTATGTATATTCCCATGTCCATGGTACATCCTCAAACAAAAATTAAATATGATACAATTTAGTGGTATCAGAACCTAACAAAGATAAGGAGACAACCATAGACATGGCTGTTCTTACATATTATTTCAGTATATCAGTGGGTTGGTGGTTCAAATGTGGGTATTTTGTTCAATGGCATATCCTGTCCATACCTTTCCATCCTGTGCAATTTTTATTCATGCAGATTCCTCTTTTTAAGTTTTGTTTGTTTGTTTGTTTTGGCTTGGTTTGGCTTTGCAAATCCACTTACCTATCTTCTTCAGACTCCTTTTTCTTCACATTTTTGGAAGGTGGGATGACTTCTGCTTTTCTCTAGTCCTGCTATATCTGATCTGTTCTTCAGGATCTTTAAAAAAAATCACCAACTATTAATAATCATGAGGCCAAGAACAAATCCCTGGGGAACTCTACTAGAGACTTCCTTCTTAGTTGACATTAACCCATCATTAATGTCTAGCAAGTAGATATGATTTTTAAAATTATCTTTACTTTAAATTGCAGAAAGGAGAGTGTTTCAAATACCTTTTCCACAAGAGGCAGATTATTAAACCTCCTGCTACTGTTTCTTAAGAAGATCCAAAATTAATTAGAATACTTGATTTTTTGCCAAAGTTGTATGTTACTAATGGGGAAAGGAGAGTATTTTAAGTACTCATTAGAAATAACATTGAATTGAGAATAGCTGTTAATCACATTAACTTTATTAAGGTATATCTTAATTCTTTATCAATTTTCTAAATATTTTAAGATGGTATCTATGATCCTATGATCTACTAGACATGTTTTGAATATTTGATTCTATCATCTGTCTTGGTGAATCAATAAAAGCTAAATATGTGTAGCCCATGAAAGCCCTAAGGATACTTTTTGTAACTTCCACTCACATTGATGAATTGAATTCATGAATCTATGCTGGCTGTATCTCCCTTTCATTGCTCTAGGGGTACCCTGTAATGGATACCCTAGTAATGATCTCTAATGCCCTCATCTAAAGCCCCCATCAGTTTCCCCTAGATTATCAGTTGGAAATAATTTTAGCAAGCCAGCCTTAAGTAGCTTTTGAAGGGAGAATTTACTGTGGCATAGTAATAACAGTTGATATAACCCATCACCAAAAAGTCTTTGACACACTATCCCACAAGTACTTACAGAATACAGGGGAAAGTGACCTCAAATGTAGAGAGCATATATGGCAAAACTCACAGTTCCTGCTTGCTGGAAGTACTTTTCTCCTATTTGTGGAGTATTCCAGAATTTTCCTTTTGGCATGGTATAGTTTTTTTGATGGACTACTTTTAGAAAACTGAGCCTTGTCTGTGCTTGGCAAAACTGATCACTGATCTCGAGATGATAGTAGGACAAAGATGGGGACATGAGAAGTCCAAAGTCTTCTGGAACCTTTGAAGCTCTTAAAATCCTCTTCCAGGCAAAAAGGTAGTGATAGTCTTGGCAAAGGTAGAAATCAAGACTATTCCTTTCTTCCCAAAGACTTCTTCTTAAGGTATGTGCTGTAAGGCCACATTTGTTCCATTTTCTGAAATGAATCCTTGTTAACTCAATTATTAATTTACATACAGTCCTTGATGCTTGACCGATTTCCTCAGGCTATCTGAAAGAAGTATTGAAAGTCATTCTAGTTCAATGACTTCTTTGCATTTAGTCTATAGACTATGAATTATTTGATTGATTAGGTTTAGTAAATCAATTGCTCCATCCTTATACATATTTTTCCTATTTTTCAAAATAGTTAAGAATATTAATCAGAATAAAAAAGACAAGATATTATCATTTCTTTTTCTTTATGGCAAAATCCTTTTTTATGGATCTCACTCAGCTTATCCATTACTCAGTCATCTTCTACATAATCCAGTTTTAAAATTATATGTGTTTTTAAGACTAAGAATAAAAGGACTAAAGACCTGCATGTTTGCACTTTAGAGAAATTCCACACAAAGAACAAAGTCAACACTTGTTTTTCTGTCTTGAGTCCTATGGGATGGGAGGGAAGGTGAATGTTTGTACACATGACACTGTGTTGCTGTAATGACCAAATTCATGTTTAATGTCTTTCTCTGCAACCGCACAGAAATTTGGCTCAAGCTGGATATCATTAAAAAGTAGTAATGCTATCAAGCAGAATTGCCATGAACAAACAGATGCAAAGATAATTGGAATGATAATGCCACTTTCATTTTTTTTAATTTAGCTTTCAATTGGGATTAATTTCAGTAGAATGATATAACCTCAAACTTAAGTCGGTATTATCACTACTTAGAACTATTAGCAAGTTTTCCTTTGACAGGTAGCATGTATTTTTATTGTCCTGAACAAAAATGTTGTTTGAACCTAGAATAATTCAGGAATTTCATTACCAAAATAAAAATAAGTGACATTTCTACAGAAAATTATGAATATAGTTCAAAACTAATATTCCTATATCCCTCAAGGAAGTTAAAATAGATAATCACATATTTGAAATTGCAATTTATGTTAAAGTGCAAAGATCATGTATCTAGTAGCCAAGATATTCTAGCCTCAGCTCTACTACTACCTAACTTTGTTACTTTGGACAAGTCCAATCTGGGCCTGAGTTTCCTCATTAATAAACTGAGGGAGTTAGATCAGGTGAGATCTAACAGGACCCGTCATGCTCTAATGTCCTATGAATTTAAGAGCTGGAAAGCATTTTAAAAATAAACTATGTACTGATGAGGAAACTGAAATTCAGAGGGCTTGCCATTTGTCCAGGGTCAGTCACATAGCTAGTTAGTGCTACAATTATAAATAGTAGTAGCCCACATTCATATATTCCTTTCATTTTTGCAAAGGGCTTTATATATAATTGCTTATTTAAAGAGCAGGGATGGGAGGCATAGCTAAGATGGCAGAGAAAAGGCAGCAACTGACCTGAGCTCTCCCCTAAATCCCTCCAAACACCTTTAAATAATGCCATAAAACAGTTCCTGAAGTGGCAGAACCCATCAAAAGTATGAGGTGAAATAATTTTCCAGCCAAAGACAACTTAGAAGGTCAGCAGGAAAGGTCTGTCAAACCCGGGTGACAATAGAGCACAATCCAGCCAGCATAGATCCAGACCAATAAACCAGGAGCAGGCTTTGTGAGCCACTGAATCAGCAGCAGCAGTGGTTGCTTCTGGAGCTCTTAGCCCACAGAGAGGAAAGGGGTTGAACAACTGAACAAAAGGACATTAGAGGAGTCTCTTTGTTGGCACTGGGGGCAGAACTCTGTTACTTTTCGCATACTCAGATATTGGTCACAGTCCTAGGTGGCAGTCTCAGGATGAGAAGAAGGACTAGCACACTAGAGCTTGCAGCTGAAGAGAAGCAGGGACCCTCATCACAGTTCCAAGGCAGAAAAGAATTCTGGTGGTCACTCACAGACCATGATCCAGGGCAGGAGAGTACGAAATGCACCAGTCCTTAGATCATATCACTTTGGAAGAACTGAAAGATTACAGGTCCCTAGAAGCATCTCTGAAAACAGCTGCACAAAGCCCCAGAAGCTTAAGACAATGCATCCTCCACCCTGGAAGCAGAACCCCAGTTTCACAAAGAGTTAAAAGTCAAGAAATAGAGTGGGAAAATGAGTGAGAAACATGAAAAAATAATAATTGTGACCTTAGAAAGTTACTATGGTAACAGGGAAGATCAAAACACACACTCAGAAGAAGAAAAAAAAGTCAAAGCTCCAACATCCAAACCCCCCAAGGAAAAAGATGAATTGGTCTCAGCACATTGTTCTCAAGCCAAGAACTCAAAAAGGATTTTGAAAATCAAGTAAGAGAGGTAGAAAAAGTTGGGAAGAGAAATGAGAGTGATACAAGAAAATAGTGTAAGTCTATCAGCTTGGTGAAGGAGGCACAAAAAAAATTACTAAGGAAAATAGCACCTAAAAAAACCAGAATAGGCCAAATGGTAAAAGAGGAACAAAAAGCCAATAAAGAGAAGAATGCCATGAAAAGCAGAATTGGCCAAATGGAAAAAGAGGTAAAAAATTCACTGAAAATAATTCCTTAAAAAGGAGATACAAAAACTCACTGAAGAAAATAATTCCTTAAAATTCCTAAAAATTAGAATTAAGCAAATGAAAGTTAATGACTTTATGAGAAATCAAGAAACAATAAAACAAAACCAAAAGAATGAAAAAAACAGAAGATAACATGAAATATCTCATTGGAATAAATAACTAACCTGGAAAATAGATTCAAGAGAGATAATTTTAAAATTATTGGACTACCAGAAAGCCATGATCAAAAAAGAGCCTAAACATCATCTTCAAGAAATTGTCAAGGAAAACTGCCCTGATATTCGAGAACCAGAGTGTAAAATAGAAATTGAAGGAATCCACCAATCATCTCCTAAAGAGATCCCAAAATGAAAACACCCAGAAATATTATGGCCAAATTCTCAAGCTCCCAGGTCAAGGAGAGAATTTTGCAAGCAATCAGAAAGAAACAATTCAAGTACTGTGGAGCCACAGTCAGGATAACACAAGATTTAGCAGTTTCTTCATTAAAGAATTGCAGGACTTAGAAAATGATATGCCAAAGGGCAAAAGAGTTAGGATTACAATCAAGAATCACCTACCCAGCAGAACTGAGTATAATCCTTCATTTAAAAAAATGGAAATTCAATGAAACAGAGAACTTTGAAGCATTCTTGATGAAAAGACTAGAGCTGAATAGAAAATTTGACTTTCAAATACAAGATTCAAGAGAAGCATAAAAAGGTAAACAGGAAAGGAAATCATAAGGGACTTAATAAGATGAAACTGTTTACATTCCTACATGGGAAGATGATACTAATAACTCATAAGAATTTTCTTAATATTAGGACAAGGCACAGATGTGAGTTGAATAAGAAAGGATGATATCTAAAAAACAAAATAAAATTAAGTGGTAAGAGGAATGCACTGGGGGAAAGGGGGGTAGAATGGGTAAATTTCATTTCACATAAAAGAGGCAAGAAAAAGCTTTTCCAGATGAAGGGAAGATGGGTGGTTGGATGAGGGGAGTGAGTGAACCTTACTGTCATCAGAATTGACTCAAAGAGGGAATGACATTCATACTCAATTGGATATATAAATCTATCTTACCCTACAGGAAAAGTAGAAAGGAAAGGGGATAAGAGAATGGATGGGGGAGAAGGTTGATAGAAGGGAGAAGAGATTGGGGGAGGCAGTAATCAGAAGCAAAACACTTTTGAGGAGTGACAGGGTGAAAGGAGAGAGAGAATAGAATAAACTGGGTGTGTCGGGGGGGGAATAGGATGGAGGGAAATACAGTTAGCAATAGTAACTGTGAAAAAGATTTTGAACCAAGTTTCTCTCATCAAGGCCTTGTTTCTCATATATATAGAAAACTGAATCAAATTTATAAAAATAGGAGCTATTCCCCAAGAAATGATCAAAAGATATGAAGTTTTCAGATTAAGTTACCAAAGCTATTTATAGTCATATGAGAAGGTACTCTAAATTACTATTGATTGGAGGAACACAAATTGAAACAAGTTTGAAGTACTACCTTAAACCTATTAGATTGGCTAATAGGACAGAAAAGGAGAATGATAAATGTTGGAGGGGACATGGGAAAAATGAGACATTAATGCACTGTTGGTTGAGTTGTGAACTGATTCAACCATTTTTAGAGCAATTAAGAACTATGCCCAAAAGGCTATAAAACCATTCATACCCTTTGATCTAGCAGTGCAACTACTACATTTATATCCAAAAAGAGATAAAATCCAAAAAGGATGCTCATCTATGAACACAGACACAAACACAGACACATCCAAATTGAGGTGGGAATATTAGGGTAATCAGCTTAACTATCTCCTCTTCAGCTTCCTTTAACTCCTGCTGATAAGAGTCTTTCTCCTTCTTAACAATAAATAAGAGTAGAGGAAGTGTGTTTTGATGTCTTGTCCATAAGCAGCTGTTGAAAATTCACTTCCTTTAATACACCCATAATGTTGCAACTGAATTATATCTGGAATTCATATTGAGCTTTGGAACACATATTAGTTATAACTAAACTCTAAAGCACCAAATCTTTCCATTATGGTGTGTAAAAGATCTAATCAGCAGTGCAACTTTTCCAACAATATCTCATATATTCTTGATACCATAGAATTCATCTAAATGACTACACATAG
Source organism: Vombatus ursinus (assembly GCF_900497805.2). Lineage (NCBI taxonomy): Eukaryota > Metazoa > Chordata > Mammalia > Diprotodontia > Vombatidae > Vombatus > Vombatus ursinus. Next base: position 13,579,014 of record NW_020954583.1, read on the forward strand.
GCATATGAATGTAGGAATAGGTACATAGAATTATATTGCTACATAATCTAATCTTTCAACAATTTGTTAAGCACCTATCATGTATAACTTAAAAGTCATAATTAGCTATTTCTCTATACATCATTTTTTTCAGTTGGTTTACACCCAATTGATGCATTCCAATGAACATACAGATTTTAACATCTCTTAGTTAACCATATATTTCAACTTGAAAGCTAAAGCCAACCATGAATTGAATGAATAGTTCAAGAAATTCAGAAATACGGTTTTTTTCCCACTGATTTTATTACATGTTTTCATCATGTCTTCTTTCCCTGCCTATACACTCCAATTTCTTCAAGCACTGGTCATTAGAAACCTAACATTAATTAATGCGAGGATGCATTGAATTTGGAGTTTAGTTAGGTTTTTTTTAATTTTATACAGTACTAAATAATTAACCATTATGTCTTTAAGTTATTCAAATTTTGTTCCTCATCAACTCAATAGGTAGTTAAAGTTATTTGTAAATATCCAAAAATTGCTGATTTTTAGAAAATCTTTTTAAGTAACAGAAGGCAGATTTTAGAGTACCTACACATATAATATGTTCTCAATATAATAATTTGTATTATTTTTTACTGTAGTCTACAACATTCATTTGCCACTTACCTACGCTTTTTCTCCTAAGAAGACAAATCTGTTCTTTATTCAGAATGGTGTTTCTAACATGAATATTACTAAAGATAAATGGTATTAGTAATCACTTGTACTTCATAATTTAGTGAAAATGTCCAATTATGGTTCCTGAGAATAGATAATGAAATATTTTCCTCTCCTCTTCTTAAAAAGTTACATGACTGGAGGAGTAAAATGTAACATAAGGCATTAGACTTGGTCATTTTATTGCTGAAATTTGCAAAAACTATTTTCTTCTTTGCAAAGGAGAGTTGAATTGATGTGAGAAAGTTAGTTGGATAATACTGTGCAATAAAAAACAAAGATTATCAATAATCTTAAAATGTAACAATAAAGATCGAAGAAAGATACAATGTTTAGCAAAGAAAACAGATTTCTTTGTTGTTGAGAATGTGCACATTAATTTTGTTTTCAATATCTAGAATTATTAGGCTTTAGACAGATTGGTAACAGTGACAGGGAAGGAAAATTTATTGATGTTATAAATGCCCACAAGCATCAACATCTGTGGTGCCTTGTAATGAAGCAGTTGGTGCTCATTTGGCATTACTCACTATTGGAAGGATCGTCTTGTAAAAGGTAAGCTTCTTGATGTGTTCCACAGGCTATCATTCTGAGCATCTTATTGGCACCTACATACTGTTGAAACCAGCATCATACTTTGTTCATGGCACAGTGCCATTCTCACAGATGGGCATAAGTGTTGGCATGCCAGAGAGACAATATTTGCATGACATTCAAGTGTTAGGCATTAGAATTCCCTCCAGGAGTGCAAAATTGGCAATTCTTGAAGACTTTTTTTTTTACTCTGTATAACTTACATTGGTCATTATTATCTAGTTCATAAGTGGACATAGTTGAAATAAATGTGAGAAATGATGTATCTCCTTTGCCACAGTGAAATTCTAGACTTCTAAAAATTAAAGACAGACAATGGTGTAGATATATACTAAAGTAAGTCACCTTAAAATACTTTTATGACTGATCTAAATTTGCTCTGAAATGGTTTAGTTGACCAGATAAAAAACACTTGCATCTTATTAGAATCATGAGGAATCTAGGAGGTAATTTGCCAGGAACAGCTATTGTGAATTGAGTAAATTAGTATTAAATAAAAAAAAATTAGAGATGAAGAAGAGCTTTTTATGATTATTTTTCTGCATGGAAGAGAAGACTATACATTTTAACCAGAATAATCTTCAGAGATTGACAAGGAGCACATTTATTCCAAGTCACTTTGTATTATGTGTGAAGAGTGCCCCAGCTGTGTCACGGGTGAGGTTAAAAGGTGTTAGTGCTTGCATCTTCTAAATGAGCATGGTAAATACAAGTGAACAATTAAGGAAGAAATTTGGCTTACTGTCTACTCATGCTGTGTTTTATTGTGGTATTGCCAGCTTTTCTGAGGGAAAATGTAGGAGCAAATTAAACAGCTTTATGAACTCACAGGAGGAGCAGTTGTTCTAGTGGCTTTCATACAAATGTCTAATTAATTCTTGAAGTCACCTAAATTGTTCTTTTGTGATCTGTGAATACGAATCTGTGAGGGAACCTTTGTGGATGAAATGAAGTGAAGGTGGAATGAGGATCTGATGATTAACTGGCAGCACTCAGTTGTTGTGGCCAATAAATTGAAGCTATTTTCCTCATTAATATTACATTAGTGAGCTAATGAAACATTTGGGTGAATATTTTATAAATAATACATTGCTACTTTGAATATTAAATTATGTTAATTGGTGTGTCTAGTTTTTTTTCAGTACTCCATATACAGATATCATATAAATATATAAATTCAAATGCATATATATAAATTCAAAAATAAAGGAGAAACTCTTCAAAGTATCTGTCATTTTAAAATGTGATTTTTAAAACAATATACATTCTTATCAGTGATAAATACTAATGCTTTGCAAAGATATTTATTAAAACATTTGGAAGTTGTTCTTCAACTTATTCTGGCATGGATAGTTATGAATTGTCAACTTGCTGCTGAACTTGGACCTTTATTAAGATTCCCACTGCTAGACTGGCAACTTAATAGAAGGAAACTACTGAGTTTTGTCTTTGGTATTCTTGATTTCTCTTCCTGAATTATTGTTATTTTGTGGTGATCTCCACAAAGGCTTCTCTTTATACTCCAAGACTTCCTAGGAAGTCCCTCAAAATGTTGGTACTTATCACTGACCTTGGTATCCAAAGTAATTTTCTTTAGTATAAGATGACTATTGTACATATACCACCTGAGGGTATCCGCCTCACTTATATAAAAGGACACACCAAGTTGAAAATATTTTATGACTCTGTATCCACTGAGCATCATAGGAGCTTAGGGAGCCCCACCAAATGTTTACAGTTGCACATTAACCAAAAGATATTTAAAACAAAGTCATTTAATCAATAATAGCTAATATAAAAGCTAGCATTTACATAGCCCTTTAAAATTTGCAAAGTGCTTTATATATGTTATTTCATTTGATCTTCATAACAACTCTGTGAGGTAGGTGCTATTGTTATCTCCATTTTACAAATGAAGAAACTGAGACTGTGAGAAGTCAAGTGACTTACCCAGGATCACAAAGCTAGTTAGTGCCTGAGGGACAATTGGAACTCAGATCTTCCTGAGCCTATTCCCACTACATCACCTAGCTACATCTACTGTAACAAATACATTCTGACTCATTCTTCCAGAACCAAGTTGCTGTGTTGCCCAGAGAGGGGGCTCACTTAGCATAATCTCTATACAACTTCCTATTTAACATGCCATGTTCACATCCAGATGTGGCATGACTGCTGAATAAGTCCTCATCATAGGTACAGGTGGCTGATTCCCAAGAGTCTGTCCTAAAGGCCATTCCTTGTTCCTTAGAGCATCAGTGCTAATCTGACTGAAAAATTCTGACACTGAGACAATAAGATGGTGGGATACCCATGCTCTGGGACCCCTAAAAGTAAGCTGTTTCAGGAGGCACCATGGTCTTCCAAGGGAGAAAGCCCAAGGCTAAACTAAAGTCTTTTGGAATGTGTCCCCAGTTCTGAAGACACTACCAATCTAGAAAGATTTCTCAGAACCACATGGCTAGCAGATTATTACACAGTTAAAGATGGTCTACACATGTTCCACAGTCTCTACAAGCCATTACTGTTACATATCAAAACATTTCTCCTAGGAGAACCTTAACCTCTTTATATGGGGATATGCCATCAGAGCTGCCTTGCATATGCACTAGACCTCCCTTTTAAAAATATTACAGCAAAATAAAGTATCAAGAAAACATTTTCCACAACAACTTGGGTAACACTTCCACAAATACAAATAACATCAATGTGAAGAGAGGACATACATGAGAAACATGAATGGAGAGGCACATGTAAAGAACATGTGTTGTCAGGGTACACAGGGGTATATATGGTCAGGGTACTATGTGAAGGAACACATGTATGGAACATGTGTGGCCAGAGCATGCATAAGGAAGGGCAATGTATTCCTCTAACATAACAGTCGGGCTATCAATGTTTTCTGGTGCTATCATTTTGCTACTTCTCTAGGTCTGCTCCTTCCTGGTCTTGTATGACTTACTAGTCTTTACCAGGCATATAGCCTCTGAAGTTCTGTGGGCATGGTAGATAGACTCTGCTGTTATTGCTTCTTCTGGTGGATATTATTCTTTGTTGTCGTTGTTGTTGTTGTTGAGTAATTTCAGACATATCTGATTCTTTGTGACCTCATTTGGGGGTTTCTTGGCAAAGATACTGAGTGGTTTGCAATTTCCATCTCCTATTACTCTCTACTGGTCTCATAATGTCACTACTTATGTATTGCTGGCCTCCTTGTTGTTCCTTTCAGAGGACACTCCATCTCTCATTGCCATTCATTTTCATTGGCTTTCCTCCAGGGTTGAAATTCTCACCCTCTGTGTATTATCTTCAATTCCTGCATGTTGTCTCCCCCATTATACCATGAGCCCCTTAGGAGCAAGGATTGTCTTTTTCTTTTTGTTGTATCTTCAGTGCTTAGTGCAATGCCTGCTACATAGTAAATCCTTAATGAATGCTTGTCTACTGACTAATTGTTGGTATTGTCACTGCTAGTGACTATTGGTAAATGCCAGGCATGCTGCACTAGGCACAAGATTTTGGAATTTCTCTTTGTTTCTAGTTCCTACCTTGGCTATATTCCTGAAATAAAGTGCTTCTCTTTCTCACATGTGAAAAAAAAATGGTGTCTCATATCTCTCCTTTAACTTAGATACAGGAAGTTTTTCAGTATACCACTTACTTGAAAGGTAGTACCATCATATACTAAGTAATCAATCTAAGGAGGAAAAAAAGTTAAGCAGCTTTTCCTTCACTAAGAAAGGTTTATCTGTTCACAGAGCTTTGGCTAAAATGAGTGTTTCCTCTCTAGAAGAATACTTATCTCAAGAGCTATACATTTTGGAAAACAGATTACTATCTTATATTATACTATCATATATTATATTACTATCTTATATTATACTATCATATATTATATTACTGTATTACTATCTATTATTATATTATCATATAAGATATACTATCATATATTATCTTATACTTACAGATTGTTTGGAAAACCTTACTACTTGTGTGCAAGCATGTGTATATTTAACCTTGTCTTTTTGACAACTAAAGAGGAGTTGTCCACAGTCTCCTTCAAACATGGGTTTGGAAATTCCTTGTGGTTATCTGTTTAATATCCGTTTTCCAAATTGTATTTAATCAACATCAGTTTAAAGGCCAGCAGTCCAACAAACTGTCTAGATCTCTTGGGTCCAGGATTCCCCAGTTTGTCAATCCTAAAATTTTCTTAGCTTCCTATTCAAATGAACAAGAAAGGTCAATGCATACGTATAAATTGTTGGTTAAGTCCAGGAGGCAATGGCATTGCCTATCTAGAAGTATTCCAGACTTTAGTATTTATATGTAGTTGGCAACAAGCTGCTAAATGTGCATATTTATAATTCAATAAGCCAGATAATAGAAACACATTTTTTCATGAGAATGTGCATTTAGATTGACATATGTGCCTTAATTCCTTTACTGTAGATGTGATGAATATGATTGGGAGGGGTTGTCATTATTTCTTTTATTAAATCTAGTAATGATAAAAATTGGTAGAATCAATGTTATAATGTTTCCCAAAGTATCACTGATTTTCAATTCTATGAAATTCAACAAATATTTTTCAATTTTTACGTATATAAAATTGTGCTAGGCCTAAAACACAGATGAAAATGACATAATACCTGCCCTCAAGGAGGGCAAGTATTCTGTTGAGTAATATAGCATTCACAATGGTAATTAAATATATGACAAAGTGCAAAAAAATGCCCAGTAAATATGGGGCTATTTGAAGACTTCATAGAGCCTTATAAGTTAATAAAGGTTATGATAATGATTTTAGGTCATCTGCATATTTATTTTCCTGATAGGTTGATGTATTTATGATATGTTTGAGTTGTCACAGTAAGAATATTTAGTTGACTAGGTAACTTGAAGTTTGAAAATATCAGCTTCCAAAAATGTTATACTGTTTTATAACATTTCTAGCTACCAAAAATTTTTGTGACTTGAGAACACATAGTAATATAAAATTCCAGAATGTGTTATGTATGTAAGATTTCTACATTTAATCCACTTAAAAACCAAATAAAATGCATATGAAAGGCAAGAAACTCCCAATTTTCATAGTATATTTGATACTTACTTGAGCTGAAATACTTTAGGTACTGTTATAGCCAGACAGTTGACCTTAAAGTACTTTCTTTCAAAGTCTTTAAGCAATTAAAACTTGTTAATTACCTTTAATTAGTTAAACAAGAGTTGACAGTGCTAAAATTTTAGCATTATATTTTAGGATTTCATTCTTGTACTTTTGGTAATTGAACTCCAAAATATCTGCTTTGTTGCTGATTATAAGCACAACCTATATTTAAATTGTGTCTTCATAAGATGTCATAGCTCTTTTTATTTTTTTTCTTTTACTAGCTCCTATCAGGTGGTACACAGTATAATTGAGAAAAACTATCATTTTGCCTGTGTGTTCCAGTTCTTCTAGCTCAAACATTGCACTGAAGTTCATATCTTCTGATCTCTGTTTTTTGGGGGTTTTTTGTTTTTGTTTTTTACCAAAGAGACTATAAGACCAAGACCTGAGCAGAATTGCTTCATGTGGCTTGCATTTTTCAGCTGTTTGGGAGATTGAACCCTACAGTTCTTTCACATTTCCAAGTCCTTATGACTCACTTCTCCCATCATACCCATCTGAAAAGAAATGAGTGACTCCATTTGGTTTCCCTTCCCTCTCCATCAATCTAAGTCACTCCAGTTGAGCTATAAGATGATAAATGTCTCAGGTCACTTTAATTACCAGCTTAATTAAATTCAATAAGCACCAGTACTTAGCACAGTGCCTTGCACATGATTTGTTGTTAAGTCATTTCAATTGTGTCCTATAGGTGCTTAATAATTGTTTGTTGACTTATTAAATGTTTGTGATATGTAGTCAGTGTGGAGGAAAAGGTTGGCTATCAATGTTTGAGAATTCTTTTTTTGCTTTTGAAGAAATTATCTCCAAATATAGACTACAGATAGGTATCCTTCATCTTTCAATACTGTTTAGAGCATTTAATTGTTTTAATAAACATAATTCTTTGGTCAAGATGTTTTGCTCAATTTGAATGTCAAAAGCAGGAAATAGAACTTCAACTGATAGGCTTTTTCAGCTGTCATGAAGAAAGAGTTGCAATTTCAGATGCAGAGAATGAACTCATATTTGTATAGGCAAATTTACATTTGTATACTTTTTTTATCTCACTGGAGTGCATAAGTGCTGGACTTGAAGTCACAAAGACATGCCTTTGAATGCTACTTCAGCCGTATGACCCTGGGGAGGTGACTAAAATTTTTTTGTCCTCAGACTTCCCCAACTATAAAATGGGAATATTAGTAGCATCTACCTTACCAGAGACAGTGCTTCTGTGTAATTAATAATCAACATATTAGGCTAGCTGATAATCAATAAATTGATGGTCAAAGGTTTCTCCAAGTAACCAAAGACCTCTAATGGAGACAGTGAATGCCTTAAATATTTTTTTTTAAAGAGAATGCTCCTGACAAGAGAAATCAACCTTGACTGGTGAACAATTAATGAGGAGGTGAGCTAAAATCTTTAGTTTCTCCTGCTGAAAACAGGGCTCAATCAAGAGAGTCAGCCACCTTCAGCAAGCTATACAAAGGGAACCATCTCTACCCAAACCACTCTGGTTGGTGTTCACCTTCATGAGCTGGGTTACCCTAAACTACAATGGTGGAGTGCAAGGCCATAGACTTGATGCTTTCTGGCTGGAATTGACCTAGATTAGATTCTGTTTACATTCTAAACATAAGTAAGGTCACTAGTTGGGTGGGGTCCCACTTAAGATTGAGGAACAAGTTCCCTGAGGATGTGAGCAATCTCATCTATCAGCAATGTCCTTCAGAGACTGACTACTGATTTACAGGAGCTAATCCCTGGATGAAGAAATAAAGAGAAAAAGCCTTAATCCTAATTTAATAATTTGTTATTAATATAATAGAAAAATAATTTCCCTCCAGTTATTGTGAAGATCAAATTATATAATATTTATAAAGGACTTGGTAAACCCTTGTTTACATGTAAATGTCATGTAAATGTGATTCATTATTATTATTATTATTATTAAATGAACTATGGTTCATTATAGTTACTAATATCTAAAGCATAACCACACTGTGACTGACTTGCAGTAGGAACAGCACCAGTGCTGAACAATAGGAAAAATCTAAGAACTATTTTTTAGAAGTCATAAATGATTTCATAGCTGTTATTTGGTGAGGGAGCTCAGACATATGAGTACCTTACACAGTTCCCACATTTGGTTTGCTTTTTGCTAACTCAAGATGCCTTCCAGAAGTTTATATTAAATGGCATCTGTCTTTATATTAAATGGTACCTGATTTGTTTGTTTTTTCTTACTTGTTTTGTCAGTTATATTGTACATATAAATGCTGAAGATTTTTTTTTTGGTGGGATTATGCTTTACTTGCTCTTTTGCTGAATCTATTTCTTCTCTCAATTTTTAAAAATTTATTCTCTTAGGAACCATATCATCAGCAAGCAGAAAGTCTTCCAGAAATGCACCCCTTTCTTGATACTTTGTATATTCATAATATATCTTTTTTTCTAATTCCTACCTAGATTTCTAGGATCTGTTGATAACAAGAACCTGGAATTCCCCATACATTCTTGCTCATTTAAAATAAAAATCTGACTTGCCCATATAAGGCTATGTCTTAATACCATAATAATCTCTGAAAAAGTATGGAAATGAGAGATGGAATACTGTGCATGAGGAAAATCCATTAGGGCCCTTTGGCTGGAAGATAGGCTGAGGAAAGAGGATGAATGTGTAGCAAGTCTAGAAAGATGGGCTGGAACTGTACTGTGAAGAGCCTTAAACACCAAGTAGAGAAGTCTATATTATGTCCTAGAGAAAGCAGGGAGCCACTAAAGCTTTTAGAGGAAGAAAGTCACATGCTCAGGCTTGTGCTTTAGGAACATCATTTAGGCAGCTTGGTGGAGGATGTGACCATCCCTGTGTGTGACTGAGGTGAAGTTTCTACTATTTTCTTTTCCTAAATAATACTGTTAATTACTGTATAATTATAATTATTATTATAACATTTGAGATCAGTTTATTTAAGTTTACATTCCTTGGTGCCATTTTCATTATTTCTCTAATGTTATTTCCCCTTTGGTCCATGAATTTCATGGTTGTATTTAATTCTATAATGTATAACAATAGTGTTTTGAATGGTATAATAAATATATAGTATATCACCATATAGTACATGGGGCACAACCTAACCATGAACATTGAATACATCTCAAATTGTTTCATCCTTCCTTATTTTAGAAACATTTTTATAATTGTATCTATGTACCATGAATCTTTTTTGGTAGATTAATTATAAGATCCAGTTTATTATTATATTAAATGTCACTTCTCTGCTTTTGTCCTTACTATAATTTACATCTAAAAATGCTAATGATTTTGTGTGACTTTTATGTACTCCTTGCTCTTTTTCTGAAGCTATTTCTTATATGGATTATTTTTATTCTTTTAGGACAATGTTTTGTCAGCAAACAAATATCTTAGTCTCCTTTTTGACAATGCTTATTGTTTTCCTTTTTTCCCCTTGACATTTTTTCTTTAATTTATTTATTTTTAGTTTTCAACATTCACTTTCATAAGATTTTGAGTTCCAAATTTTCTTCCCATTTCTCCCCTCAGCCCACCCCAAGATGGAATACAATTTGATATAGTCTCTGCATATACATTCGTATTGAGCCTAGTTTCACATTAGTCACGTTGTAAAGAAGAATTAGTACCAATGGGAGAAACCATGAGAAAGAAGAAACAAACAAAAAAAAAAAGAAAAATATATATGTAGAGAGAGAGCAAATATTTTGCTTTGATCTGCATTCAGACTCTATAGTTCATTTTCTGGAGGTGGACAGCATTTTCCATCATGAGTCCTTTGGAGTGGTCTTGGATCCTCACATTGCTAAGAAGTGATGAGTCTATCAAAGTTGGTCATCACATTCTGGCTGTTATTGTGTACAATGTTCTCCTGGTTCTGCTCACTTCACTCAGCATTAGTTCATTCAAGTTTTTCCAGGTTTTTCTGAAGTCTGCCTGCTCATAATTTCTAATAGCACAATAGTATACCATTACATTCATATACCACAACTTGTTCAGCTATTCTCCCCTTGACATTTCTATAATTAGCAGTAAGCAACTATTTCTAGAAGTTAAATTATAATAGCATAAATACATTTACTTTACCCTCATTCTTAGTGGAAAAATTTTTAATGTTTCTCTGTTATAAATAACTAACTCAATATGAAGCAATTTTTTTTACTATTTAGGGAAAATTAGTGGTTTATTTGCTATTTAAAATCATAGTTATTTATGCAAATATCTTATTCTCCTCATTAGACTATAAGGTTTTTTGGGCAAAAATCTTGTCATATTTGGTTTTTGCCAGGGCTTAGCACAATGGCTGCACATTATAGATCTTTAATGAATGTTTGCTGAATTTGTTTGAATACAGAAAAGAAAGAAATTACCATTCACACAAAGGTCAAGGACATGTTAGGAAAAAAATGAATGAAGCAAGGGATGTTGTTAACATAAAGAAGGATGACTAGGAGGTAAAACAAAGAAAGAGGAAAGTGGGTAAGGTAAAACATGACCACTGTGTAAGAACACCAATCAGCTTGATAGTTGATACAGATTTTTAGTCACTGTAAGTCTCTGAGGGCATCACATTTGGGCAAGGTTGGTTTTTTGTTGTTGTTTTTCCAGAAGGAATTTGGACTCAAGGAGGACTGTAGTCTTTTTCATTATCATTGGTTCTGTGTCTCCATATTAGATTGGGATAATCTCTAAAGGAAAATCCTTTGAGATTGAATCACACTCTTCCAAGTTACATATGACTTTAATATAAATTAATACTTTTATCTACCTAAAAAGTCTTATTTTTTCACTCTTTCTTTGTGGAGATAAAAATAGCTTTCCATTAACTTTTAGCCAAAATACCACCTCTGGAACCTTCTTTGATTGTACTGACAGAGCCTCATTAGAGTGCTTTGTTAAATTGCCAAATTGCTTGTGAAGTCATTCTAAGTGTATTGTGTTTAAGATCCATCTCTTCATTTACAAGATCCGTCATGAATTTCCTCATCTCTCTGCCCTCATTTCCACCCACTATTCTTCTTAAATTTGCTCCACTTTTCTATCTACCTTTAGCAACACATTTTCCTTTCCCTCTTTTAAATTGCTTATTGAGCCCACATGTTCCTTATGGACTTCAATTGCTAATCTTTGTATATTGGAGGACCAGCCTGTTATTTGATAGAAAGGGTATCTCAATTGTCATTAATGAATGTTTGTTTTAAATTATAAGATGAATTTGCATATATGTGTTTATATATTTCAAGTATAATTTGGATTTTCTTAAGTAATTCACAGCAAATGAGCAAAAAGAAAATGTTTTTTTCCCTATGTACTTTTTTTCAGATTTACCTTTTAAATAAAGTGTGATAATTAAATGTTCCTGTGAACTGTATTAAAGTTGGGGTGGTAGAATGTAATTTTTAAAATCTACTTCTAAATCTTTTCATTCTTAAACTACCCTTACAGCTTCCTACTTTTCTACAGGCCTCTTAATCATTTCCTGCCAATCTATACCCCAAGGCCACTAATTAGCCTTCCTTAAAAGGCTTTTCAAAAGTCAATGGCCTGTTCCAGTGCCCTCCTCAAACCCACACCAAGAATATTTGAGAAAAAAAAATCCAAAATCCTAAACTTGACGTCCCAGCCCCTACATAATATGTTGGCAGCATGCATTTTCTGTCTTTCTTACTCTAGCCTCCACTCAAGTGCTTTTTGCTCGAATCAAACTGGATTACTTAGTATCCCCAATCTCATCCTTCACTATCCTGCAGCCACACCTTTGCTCAAATAATTTTCTATGCCTAGAATGCCTTCAATTCTCCTCTGTCTCCATATGTTAACAACCTACCAGTCTTTTAATGTCTTCCATAAAGCCTTTCTCTATTAACCCCTTTAAAGTAATGATATTAATCAGATACTTTTTTCTTTACTTTTCTTCAGAGTTTTTTTGTCTATTTTCTTTCACAGAATGACTTACATGGAAATGTGTTTTACATGACTACACATGTGCAACCCATGCATGCCTACTCATACAATGTGACTCTTTTCCATTTTCCTACCATAACCCTGTTTACATTGGCTTCACTTAGCTTGAGAATGTCTTTGTTTTCTCTTTACATCAAAAGGATACCAAAAAAACTATTTCTCACTTTCTCTGAGTGATTAACCCTTAATATTTTTCAAAAACACATTTCTCTGATGAAATTCCAAATCTGGACCCCCAAATATGTGTGTATATACATGCAATTGTATCTTACACTGATATTTCTTCAAGTACCTATCTCTCTTAGTGTTTGTCCATAGCTCTTATGAAACAAGATAATTTCTATAGTGGTAGAAATTAGCTTCTGTCTATCTCAGCTACAAGGCTGATTTGTTTGTTGTTTGATTTGGTTTTTCAAGAAAAACTCTACAGTTATTTTTGTTCACTTATCAAACAGGTAGCATTGATAGATTTTATAGAATCCTAACAATAGATGTAGGTGTTTTTAAAATGTTTGATTTTAGTTCAGGCAGTTGATGACAGGTCCTATTTCATGTGTCATAGTACTTCTACATAAAGACATTGTATTATTAGCTTGGACCCATAACTTGCTTTCTGAGTCCCACACGGTTGTAAGTGTCAGTTCTTTCAAGATACTTAATGCCTCCCACAGCTGTATGTCAGTTGTAATGCATAGTTTTACACCTCTATTGGGTAACTGTGGTATTATTCCATAGCAACCTTACAAGGTCTGTAAAGGTATGCTGGAGTGTGGTCTGCTGGAAACTATGCAAAGCTAAGAGAAAATGGCAAAGAAAGGGGAAAAAACTTATAAAAATGAGAATGTTTTACTTATGTTTTGCTTTTTAATTGGCAAGTTTTTTTTTATTCTGTAATGATTATCACACCCTGGTAAACACATATGATCTTCATCTCCTAAGATAGATTTTCATACTGAAGAGAAAATTTTCAAAAATAATATTTAAAATGTAATTAGAGGTTATTCTTCCCTATCACAATCTTCCAGAAAGTAAGTAGCTAGTATATTTTTAAAATTTAAAAACTTCATAAATAGGTAATTAGAAATTAAGAAGAGGTAGATCTATACTGAAGGTACCTAGATGGCAGAGTAGACAGAGTGATAGACCTGAAGTCAGGAAGATGAGTCTTCCTGAGTTCAAATCTGTATTCAGACTCTTTCTAGCTATGTGATCCTGGGCAAGTCACTTAACCCTGTTTGACTCAGTTCCTCATCTGTAAAATGAGCTGGAGAAAGAAATGGCAAACCAATCCAATGGTTTGCCAAGAAAACCTCAAATGGCATCAAATGGCATATGAAGAGTTCAGACACAACTGAAACAACAGAACAATAACAAAGACCTATACTGACCAACATTTGAAGGAGTGATTAGAGAAATAAGAGCATTGTACTTGGAATTAGGAAGACCAATTCAAAACTGGGATCAATTTCTACCTCAGTCATTTAGTAACTCTGTGACCCTGTGCAAATCACTTAACTTTTCTGTGTCTTCAGTTTTGTTGTCCTTAAATTGAGAAGGTTGAACTCACTGACCTCTAAAGTTCCTTCCAGATCTAAATCTATGATCACATGAACTCAGAGAATTATTCAAGTTCAAGAAAGTTTGAGTATAAGAGACCTCAATTCAGAAGTTCATTTAGCTACTTGCTTTCACCATTTTTCCAGTAAGAAATTAAATCTTTCCAAACTGCTAATTCTCATTCTGAGTGCAGAAGAGTTTCAAAGTCTGTCAGTCACAGCTGTAAATGTGTATAATAGCAGCCACAGTTATTTCACAGTAATTTAGAAGACCACTTTCAGTGTGAATGACTCTGTCTAAGTATTCTCACAGAAAACTTGTACCAAATAAAATTGCTCTTTGAATTTTGAATTCAGGAAGTATTGCTCAGGTTTTTAACAGCCGTTGAAGAAAGAAAATTTTTATAGAGTAAGAGATGAGGGAAGATAAAAAGAATAAGCACAAAACCAGTTGAAAATGCAGTAAAATAATTCCACATTGCTTATTTGCAGTATTTTCAAAATTCCCTGCTGTTAACCTGCTGAAAACATCTAAGTTGTTTTCAAAGATGCTTTTATACTAACACAACATTTTCACATGTAAAACAACATCAAAGACACATTGTTTTGGTGGTATAAGAAGCTGTTTACTAGGCTGAATGGGTCAAGAGTATTTTATTTTAACAATAAACAACTCCACTGTGCTGTATAATAGCTAAATTAATAAAAACCTGCCTTTAAGTGCCTGTTGCAAAGACATAGTTGCATACACAAATAAAACATCTGCTGACTACCTTATATACCTGGTTATGATTGTTTAAGTTTCCATGAAAGATGAAACTACTTTAGTAGTCTGCTTTGTTTCAGGGATTCTCTAGTTAGTAATATAAAGTGAGGAATAAAATGAGGAAATATACAGTATTTAAAAATATTTGCCATTGTCATGGAGGACATACAGCAAAGTCTCCAAATGGAAAAGGAATCCTCTATAAATGAGGAGGTCTTATAGATGTTCCATTTTGCAAATGACATAATGCAGGTTCAGTTATATGCAACAAGCAGTTACTAAGCATTGACTGTGGTTAATATTGTACTAGGAGATGTAAAGACAAAAACAACCCTTATCTTGCTCTCAATGAGGCTACAGGTTTTCCTCTATGATAATCATAACCATTCAAAGAGAATGTCAAAAAAATGCATACAGGAAAAATCAAAGTGATGAGAATGATTCACAGTCCATTGACTTTGTCTATCTGTAAATACTTCATAGACAGACACTACAGATAAACAGTAAGTTGAGCAGATGATCACTGAACAACATCATCTCTGTATCTATCATTAAATTTTATATAATCATAATATGATTATGAGAGACAACCTGATGAAGAACTCCCCAAATTATACTTTGCCCCTCAGAAATACAACCTATATTTATTTTGATATAAATCAATCAACAAGGATTTATTAAGCACCTGGTATGTTTCAGAAACTTTGCTGTGTGCACATGATATAAACACATAATAGTAATAATGATGAAAATAATTATACTAATTCTCACTCCAAAGACACATATTCTAGTAAGAGATAACAACTACATGTAAAAATATATACATCATGAATGTAAAGTTAATAAATACATAAATATGTATGTATATGTATACATAATAGATAATACAAGGTAATTTGGGAATGGTTGCATTAGAAATTTTAGAGTTTTAAATAGCTCAGCTAGAATTCCATTACCTCCACTAGATTTATTGTTAGCAATATTTCCTAAGACCCACTTGTCTTCTTTCTCCTAGATATCTGGCTCTATATTAATAACCACACCATCACGGTTATCATTAATGTTAAATTCTTTTCTTTATAGTTCTTTTTTGTATTCTTGCCACTTTTAAAGAGCTTTTGAATCTCCTCTGCTTCTGTTCAATCCCTACCATTTTTGTCTTTTATCATGCTCATTTTTACATGAAACTTTATCTTGATGTCTCTAATTTTCTTGAAAAGATTTCTTGTCTTTGTTTTCTACCTTGCCTATTGTTTTCTTCTATTTTTTTGCTTTACTTATTTAAGAAAGCCTTCTTATCTCTCCTTGCTATTCTCTGAAATACTGCATTCAGTTGGATATATCTTCCCTTTCTCCTTTACCTTTTGCTTTCCTTCTTTCCTCAGCTATATGTAAAGCCTTATTAGATACCTATTTTGTTTTCTTGCTCTTCTCTTTCTATAGAAAGTCTTTTGTTAGTGACTCCTGTACAATATTATAGCAAACCTCTGTCCATAGTTCTTCAGGTCCTCTATCTACCAGATCTAATTTTTAAATCTATTCATCACTTCTACTTCATATTCATAAAGGGTATTATTTAGGTCATCTATATGGTCTGATGGTTTTCCCTACTTCCTTCAATTTAAGTCTGAATTTTGTAATGAGCACCTCATGATCTGATCCACGTCAGCTCCAAGTCTTGTTTTAACTGATTGTATAGAACAAAGTAGCCACTCTGAGGAGTGGCCAGATTAGTAGGAAACAAACCAGGAGAGAGTAGTTGTCATGAAAACCCAGAGAAGAGAAAAAACATCCAGAAGGAAAAAGTTGTTAACAGTGTCAAATTTAGCATATTGGTTGAGAAGGATTAGGCCTGAAAATATCAAATTGGGCAATTAAGACTTCATTAGTAACTTGGGAAAGAGTAGATTCAGCTATGTGATAAAGTTGGAAATTAGATTGCAAAGAATCAAAGAACAAGTGAAAGGAATTAGTGGAGGTAGTGAGTGTAGACAGCTTCTTCAGGATTTCCTTAGAGAAGAGAGGAGAGATAGACAATAATAACTTTAGGGAATGGAAGGGTTTAGTCAAAGTTTTTAAGGATATGGAATGCTTGGGAATTTTTTGAAAGCAGTAGAAAAGGAACTAGGAGCAAGGGAGTGGGAGAGGGAGAGAGAGAGAGAGAGAGAGAGAGAGAGAGAGAGAGAGAGAGAGAGAAGGAGGATTGAAAATGTAAACTTGGGGAAATGAGAAGCAGAGAGTAATGTCAAAGGCTTTTGAGGTAGAGAGACTGGAGAAGAGGGAGCTCATGTAAAAACACATTAATTTTATTAGTAAAGAAAGAGGTAAAGTCCACAGGGAGAGGTAGTTGTGGGAGTGTTAAACAGGTAAGAGGTTTATAATAGCTTCTTTAAAAAAGTGAGAAAGCAAATCAATTAGGAAGGACTAAAAGGACTGCCTTGATGCAGTGAGGCTTCAACCTTGGATAATATAAATTTGTAATGTACTGAGTCACAACAATTGTGACACTCTCTTTTCTTACAGGGACCCCTTCTCAACCGTTCTTAATTCTAGTGCCCTCACTATGTCAATAATTTCCTTTTTATCCCGAATGTAGATTGTACATGTTTGTTTGTTGTCTATTAAAATAGACAACAAAATAGAAAATCTATTTTAATAGATTGTGAGCTCCTTGAAGCCTTTTACTTCTTTTTGTATCCACAACTGCTTAGCACAGTGTCTGATAGATAGTAGGAACTTCAATAAATACTTATTGACTAATAACTCTGGCTTAATGCAGCAGCTTGTGAGTAGGAACAGAAACAGGAATAGAGGAAATAATCTAAAGCTGAGGTGCAGAATGGACTGTTTTGTGCCTGCTCCTCCTCTGGAGAAGGGGAGGAGGAGGCAGATAGTGGTTATCCTAATCACCACCATCCCCATCCCCACCATTACCATTGCCCCTTGAAGAGGAGCCATATTATAGATCCTTGATGGGACCTAGATCTGAAAATAAAGGATTTTGAAGTGCTTAAAAATTTAAAAAGTAGTGGTTAGAACATATTATATTGTCTCATCATTGAAAATTTCCAAATATCATCATTTTACTATTCCTCAGGTTGTGCCTGGAGATGGAACTCTGCCATTGGCAGAGACTGAACATTTTACATGGCCCAGGTACAGAAGTAAAGAAATAAGCAAAGAGAAATGGTTTGATCATCAGGCTAAAGGGTTTGATGAAGGTCTAGGTTCCCAAATTATACAGTGCTCTTGAAAGAACATATGTGTTTTTATGTCCCAATATATGAGACCAGCACTCCTCACACAATTTCCTCAGATTAGCTGCAGTTGGAAAATACCCACATCAGAATGAATTCCTTTCTGAACAGCATTTCTTAAGAAGGTAGAAGATCAGAAGAGGATCCTGAAAAGATGGTATAGTAGGTCAGAAAACTTTCAGCTTTTCAAATTTCCTCCACAAAACAAAATTTAAAAATAAAAATAAAAACCCAGAACATTGCCTCAGAGTGATCATAAAGCAGCAGAAATAAACGGGAGTCCAGATAAAGTAGTTATCCTCCTAAGACAACTTGAGAAGACTTCAAGAAAGACTCTACCTCCAGGGGCTGATGTTCAGCCTGAGTGAAGTGCAAAGACCTCCAGGCCAAAACTCTTTGGAATCAAAAAACAACAAACCCTGGGGGCAGCTGGGTTGGATGGCAGTCTCATCCTTAGGGACTTTCACCTTAAGACAGTGTGGGGGGTCAGACATCTGAGTAGGAAAAGAATGAAGGATCTTTCACTTTTGAAGGATGCCAAGCACAACTGTGCTGATTTGACATGATCTGGGGCTGTGGTTGTGGGGGAGGAGGAGCTAGTATATGCCTAGTGAGTATGGTAGAAAAGGTGAAAGGACCCTGCTGTGTGTAGGCACATACTACAAGGGAGCAAAATCAATGGTTTCTGTTCCAGGTCACAGTGCAGGTGGAAGAATGGGGGTGGGGGTTAACTGTGATTTCTGGATGGAGAGGAGAGCCCAAGGATGGGCCCCAGACAAAACTTGGAAAAAAAGAGTAAGAAGGACCTGAGGCTTGGGGCATCATTCCCCACACCTCTGGATTAGAACTTGATTATAATTATAGCTGCTAAAAACAAAATAAAACACAATAAACACAAAAATGAGTAAGCAAAGGAGAAAGAACACAACCATAGATAGCTACTATGAGGATAGAAAAAAATCTGGGTTCATATTCTAAGGAAGATAGTGGAGCTAAAAAAGCCACTCCTTTGTCAATGAGAAATGTTAAATGGTCCACAGACCAAAAATAGTTCTTGGAAGAACTTGAAAAGGACTTAAAAATTAAAGAACAGAGATCTAGGGAAAATTAGATTAAAAATAAGAGCAATCCAAGAAAATAAAAAAAAATATGAAAAGAAAGTCAACTGACTGTAAATAGAAAATTATAAATTTAAGGAAGAAAAGAATTCCTTGAGAACTCGAATTAGACAAGGGAAGCTAATGACATTCTAAGACAGCAAGAAATAATAAAATCAAAAGAATGAAAAAAGTAGGAGAGAATAGGCAACATTGCATCAGAAAAACAACTGATCTGGAGAACAGATTGAGGAGAGACAATATAAGAACAGTTAGACTACCTGAAAGATACAATTAAAAAGAACATCTTCATACAAAATTATAAGAAATTGTCAAGGAAAATTGCCTTGAAGTTTTAGAACAAGAAGACAAAGCAGAAATTTAAAAAAAAATCCACCAATCACCACCTGAAAGAGATCCCAGGAAGAAAACTTACAGAAATAGCATAGCCAAGTTTCAAAGCTCCCAGGTTAAGGAGAAAATATCACAAGCAACAAGAAAAAAAATTAAATATAGTGGATCTACAATAGGATTACATAAGACCTAGCAGCTACTATGTTAAAGAACCATAGGTCTTGGAATATTGTATTTCATGGAGCTAAAGAGCTGAGTTTATGACCAAGGGTAACTTACCCAGCAAAACTGAATATAATCCTGAATAGGAAAAAAATGGATATTTAATGAACTGCAAGACTTGCAGGTATTTGAGACCAAAAAAAACAAAAACAAAAACAAAAACAAAACAAAACAAAGAGAAAAAAACAACCCAGAACTTAATGAAAAATTTAACATAAGATCCAGTAAACATACAAGGTAAACATTAAAGCCCACTTGTAAGAGACTCAATAAGGTCAAACTGTTTACTTCTCATATGTGAAAATGCTATTTGTATTCTTATGACATCATTATTTGGATACTTGAAAGAAAGGCTTGAGCTGAGCTGTGATTGTTGGGGTGATTCTAAAAAAATAAAACTTTGTATGGAGAAATAAAAAGGAATAATCATCTCAAACAAATGAAGCATGAAAGGAAGAATTGAAACAGAAGAAGCAAGTGGGAGGAGGGTGGGGAGTGCTGGAACCTGACTTTCATCAGAAATGGGTTAAAGAAGGGTATGTGTGTATACATACATACACACACATACCCAGAAGAATATAAAAGACTTCTAAATTTAGAAGGAAATAAGAGAGAGGAGTTAGAATGTGGGGAGAGGATAAGGGAGGGACTCTTGGAGGGGTAGGTAGGTTAAGGAATAGGAGGGCAAGGTGAGGGTAGAAGTAAACTAGAGGAGTAAGGGCAAATAGGGTAAGAAAGATAGTGAGGAAAAATAATAAGGAGGAAGATACACAACATGTAATTATAGCTCAGAAAGTGAATGGGATGAATTTACTCATAAAACAGAAATGGATAGTGGATTGAAAATCAGAATTCAACAATGTGTTGCTTTCAGAAAACACAATAAAAATGAGAGATGCACAAAAAGATAAAATAAAGGGCTGAAATATAATTTGTTAAAAGCAGGGGGTAGTAATCATAATCTCACTCAAAGTTAAAGATAAAATAGATCTAATTAAAAGAGAAAAATAAGGAAACTATATTATGTATCACCATTTTATTCAGTATTGTTTTAAACCATTCAAAATAACTAGACAGTATAAAATATCTGAGAGTTTACCTACCAAAACTGACACAGGAACTATGTGAACATAAACATAAAGTACTTTTTATACAAATAAAGTCAGATTTAAATAATTTGAATAATATTTATTTTTTCATGGATAGGTAAAGACAATATAATAAAAATGACAATTTTACCTAACTAATCTGTTTATTCAATGCTATCCTAATTAAATTGCTAAAAATATATTAAAAATAATAATAAAGTTCATTTGGAAGAACAAAAGATTAGGAATTTCAAGGAAATGGGGTGGGGGAGTAAAAAAATGAGATTAAGTGGTATCAGACCTTAAAACTATGTTATAAGGTGAGAGCATTGTTGAAGTGTAAAATGGATAATTTCAATTATTTTAAATTAAATTTTTCTTGTATAAATGAAACCAATGTAACCAAGAATGAAAGGAATGCAGAAAATGGGGGGGGGGAACTTCTATAGACAGTCTCTCATATATAATGTGATTATGTTGGAATGCTGCTGTGGTGTAGGAAATGATAAGCTGGTTGATTTTAAAAAAAAATAGAAAAACTTGGACATATGAAAGAAGCTATCCACTTCCAGAGAAAAAGATGACAAGTGGAAACGTGAGTAGGGTTGTCTAACATATGTGTATGTGTGTATATATGTATATGTATATATATATACATATATATGTTTATAGATATCTATGTATATATGTATACATGTTTGTGTATATGTGTATATGTGCATATAAATATACATGTGTGTATCCACATTTAATTGTAACCTTCTTTAGGGTGGGGTGGGAGAGGAAGCAAGAAAAAAATAAAGTAAAAAGTGTGCAGCAGAGAACAAAAGAAAACCTAGAAGGAATTAAGGAAAAGTTTTGTAGTTTTGAAAACAATATGTAGTATTTATTATATAGATTTTCTCAAAGTGAAAATTTATTGTTTTATATTAAATCCTCTCATTTTCTGCTGTGTGCATGGAAATATTCTCCCTCCCTTTTCTCATTTTGTATTTGTTTAAAATGAATTTTAAAATTTACAAAAAAGAAAGAAAATCATCAAATAATTTGCCAAAATAGAATAGAATCTAAAGAGAGGAGGAGAAGGAGGAGGAGGAGAAGAAGAAGAACAAGAAGAACAAGAAGAACAAGAACAAGAACAAGAACAAGAACAAGAACAAGAACAAACAAGAACTTGTAGTAGTAGATCATGCCAAAGAGAAATACCAATCCTTCTAACTTTAATATTTACACATACCATTTCTTAGGAATTAATATCTCAAATGATGATCCATTTAATAATCTGAAATAATTACTTATTGAATTTTCTAATCTGTTCTAAGCAGTAATTTTGAGGATCTAGTTTTTTTTAATTTTTAAAAATCATTATAAAGGAAATTACAATGGCATATACAAATACATGGTTTATCTCACTTAGCATTCAGGATTCTTCCCTTCCTATTTTATAAATACAGGTACCATTATCAATATACATATTTTTCCTCCACTGATAATCTAACCTCACATGGAATTTTTCATCATTGAATGCCACTATTGATGCTTTTGGAGTTAAAAAAAATACTATTGATGCTTTTTGCTTTAATATAAGATTCATTTCAGAATGTGCCCTCTCTGTCCTCCCTACCAAGAACCTTCACATCTATTAAGGTATTTTTAATAAATAAATTGTTAGGCATACCAACCAACACATCAAATATGAGCACACATCAAACTTAACCCCTCCATTTTTCTATCTTTTCTCCGGCTTGACAGTTATAACTACACATCATGTTTTATTGTAATTTCTATTTATATTATTGTAATCTCTGTGTGAGGCAACTAGGTGGCCTGGAATCAGGAGGACCTGAATTCAAATCCAGATTCAAAATCAGACACTTAGCTGTGTGACCCTGGGCAAATCACTGAAGAAGAAAATAGCAAACCACTCCAGTATTTTTGCCAAGAAAACTTCAAGGAGGGTATGGTCCATGGAGTTACAATGATTAGCACATGACTGGCTCCACAATATTTGAATTGTTTCTTTCTGGCTGCTTGAATATTTTATTCTTGATTTGGGAAATTTGGAATTTGGCTATAATATTCCTGGTAGTTTTCATTTTGGGATCTCTTTCAAGAGGTAATCAGTGGATCCTTTCAATTTCTATTTTACTCTCAGGTTCTAGAAGACTGGGCAGTTTTACTTCATAATTTCTTGAAAGATGATGTATAGGCTCTTTTTTTATCATCACTTTCTAGTAGTTCAATAATTCTTAAGTTGTTTTTCCAATTAGATATTTCACATTTTCTTCTATTTTTTCATTCTACTGATTTTGTTTGGTAGTTTCTTGATGTCTCATGAGGTCATTAGCTTCCACTTACCCAATTCTAATTTTAAAGGACTTACTTTTTTAAAATTATTTTATTTATCTTTCATTTTCAACATTCAATTCCATAAGATTTTGAGTTTTAAATTTTCTTCCCCTTCCTCCTTCCTCCCTGCCCCAAAATGGCATGCAATCTGATGTAGGCTGTACATATACAATCATATTGAACAGATTTTGACATTAGTTGTGTTGTAAAGAAGAGTTAGAACCAATGAGAGGAAGCATGAGAAAGAAGTAAAACAAAACAATAGAGAGAGAGAGAGAGCAAACAGTATGCTTCCATTTGCATTCAGACTCCAAAGTTCTTTTTCTGGATGTGGATAGATGAGATATGGTACCTCAGAATAATTTGATTTACATTTCTCTAATCCATAATGATTTAGACCATTTTTTCATATGACTATAGATAGCTTTAATTTCTTCATCTGAAAACTGCCTGTTCTTATCCTTTGACCATTTATCAATTGGGAAATGACTTGTATTCTTACAAATTTGACTCAGGTCTCTATATATTTGAGAAATGAAATCTTTTTCAAACACTGGCTGTAAAAATTGTTTCTCAGCTTCCCTTCTAATCTTGTTTGCATTGGCTTTGTTCATGCAAAATCTTTTCAATTTAATATAATCAAAATCATCCATTTTGCATTTCATAATATTCTCTATTTCTTGTTTGGTCATAAATTCTTCCCTTCTCCATAAATTTGGCAGATAAACTATTCCTTGCTCTCATAGTTTGCTTATAGTATCAGCCTTTATTTCTAAATAGTGAACCCATTTTGACTTTATCTTAGTATATGGTGTACAATGTTGGCCTATGCCTAGTGTCTGCCATACTGTTTCCTAGTTTTCCCAGCAGTTTTTTTATTTGATTTGATTTGATAAATCTTTGGATTTATCAAACAGTAGATTACTATAGCCACTAACCATTGTGTCTTGTGTACCTAACCTGATCCACCACTCTGTTTCTTAGTCAGTACTAAGTAGTTTGATGATTGTTGCTTTATAATACAATTTAATATCAGATATGGGCCACCTTACCTTGCATTTTTTTCTTTGATTCCCCTGGTATTCTGAACCTTTTTTTTCTTCTAAATAAATTTTGTTATTGTTTTTTCTAGTTCTATAAAATAATTTTTGGTAGTTCAATTGGTATGGCACTGAATAAGTAAATTAATTTAGGTAGAATTGCCATTTTTATTATATTACCTCAGCCTATTCATGAGCAACTGATATTTTCCCAAGTATTTAGATCTGACTTGCTTTGTGTGAAAAGTGTTTTGTAATTGTGTTCATATACTTCCTGGGTTTGTTTTGGCAGGTAGACTGCCAAATATTTTATAAGATCTACAGTAACTTTAAGTGAAATTTCTCTTTCTATCTCTTGCTGTTAGGCCTTGTTAGTAATATATACAAATGCTGATGATTTATGTAGATTTATTTAATATCCTGCAAATTTGCTAAAGTTGTTTATTACTTCAAGTATTTTTTTACTTGCTTCTCTCGGATTTTCTAAGTGTACCATCATATCATCTGCAAAGAGTGACAGTTTTATTTCTTCACTGCCTATTCTAATTCCTTCAATTTCTGTTTCTTCTCTTATTGCTAAAGCTAACATTTCCAGTATGATATTGAACAACAGTGGTGATGATGGGCATCCTTATTTCACCCCTGATTTTGTTGGGAATTCTTTTAGCTTATCCCCATTACATATAATGTTTGTTGATGGTTTTCAATAGATGATACTTATCATTTCAAGGAAGACTCCATCTATTCCTCTGCTCTCTAATGTTTTTAATAGAAATAGGTGTTGATTTTTGTCAAAAAATTTTTCTACATCTATAGAGATAATCATATGATTTCTGTTAGTTTTGTTGTTGATATGGTCAATTAGCTAATAGTTTTCCTAATATTGAACCACTCCTACATTCCTGTTATAAATCTTACCTGGTCATGATGTATTATCCCTGAAGTAAGTTACTATAATCTCTTTGCTAATATTTTATTTAAAATTTTTGCATCCATATTCATTACAGAAATTGGTCTGTAATTTTCTTTTTCTGTTTTGGCTCTTCCCAGTTTAAGTATCAGCAACATATTTTTATCATAGAAAAAATTTGGTTAAGACTCCTTCTTTGACTATTTTCCCAAATAGTGTATATAGTATTGGAATTGATTGTTCTTTCAATATTTGGTAGAATTCACTTATAAATCCATCTGACCCTGGAGATTTTTTTCTTAGGGAGTTCATGTACTTTTTATTGTATCATGATCTGAAAAGGATGCATTTAATACTTCTGCTTTTCTGTATAGGATTGTGAGGTTTTTATGCCTCACATGGTCAATTTTTGTATAGGTGCCATGTGCTGCTATCCAGGCTCTTTTTTTCATCATGGCTTTCAGGTAGACCAATAATTTTTAAATTATCTCTCCTACACCTATTTTCCAGGTCAGTTGTTTTTCCAATGCAGTATTTTACATTTTCTTCTATTTTTTTTCATTCTTTTGATTTTTGATGTCTCATAAAGTCATTAGCTTCCATTTGTCCAATTCTAATTTTTAACAAGTTGTTTTCTCCAATTAGCTTTTGTACCTCCTTTTCCATTTGACCCATTTTACTTTTTAAGGAGTTCTTCTCTTCAGTGAGTTTTTGTGCCTCATTTTCCATTTGGCCAACTCTGCTTTTTAAGGAATTGTTTTCTTCAGTGAGCTTTTTTTTTTCCATTTAGCCAATTGTATTTTTAAAGGACTTGTTCTCTATAGTCAATTTTTGTCCTTTCTTTTCCAAGCTATTAACTCTCTCTTGCATATCTCTCATTTCTTTTCCCAATTTTTCTTCTACCTTTTTTATTTGATTTTTTACATCCTTCTAGAGCTTTTCCAAGAACACTTTTTGGGCTTGAGACCACTTCATATTCCCCTTTGAGGTTTCAGATGTGGGTATATTGGCAATGTTGTACTCTCCCGAATTTGTGTTTTAATCTCCCCTGTCCCCATAGTAAGAATCTATGGTCATTATCTGTTTCTGCTTTTTGCTTATGATATATGCCTATGGCTTTTACAATTGAGCTCTCCTGCTGGAGTGCAAGGGGCATTGAACCAAGCTTCTTGTGCTGGGAGCCAGGGACCTGGTCCCTGGCTTTGTGGCTTGGGGCTTCAGGTGCTGGCAGCTGGAAGCTGTAGAGGTCTGGTAGCTTACCTGGTGCTGAGGTGAGGTCACTTCACTGAAGCTCTCAGGGTGGAGGGTGGGAGGTCTGGCCCCTGGAGAATGGCTGCTCTGAAGCACTAGAAGGTTTGGCTGCTAGAGAATGCCTGCCTGCCTGGAGTTGTACTTCCTGGAGTTGTGCTCTAGAAGGTTTGGCTGCTTGAGTCTGCTATTTCCCCTGTCTGTTCCAAGGCACTCAGGGGGTCCTGGTGTTGACACTTGTCTGCTCCACTGCCCTGGGTCTCAGGACTTCTCACTGGTTTTGCCAAGGTGGGTCTTGCTGCTGGCTTGCTAGGATGCCTCCCATCCTATACTGTTCTTCTTCCACCAGAGCAAGAGAGATCTTTCTAATTAATTCCCCAAGCTCCCTGTGTTAAAAGACTGTTGCATCCCATCCTTCTGCTGGCTCAGCTATTCCAGGGTTTTTCCTGGGGTGATATTTTCTGGGTTTTTAGAGGTCAATAAGGGAGAGTGAGATGACTTTTTTTTTACTCCACCATCTTACTTTCTTCAGTGAGCTTTTGTACCTCTTTTTGTTTTTGACCAATTCTGCTTTTTAAGGAGTTTTCTTCTTCAGTGAATTTTTGATACGGTCAATTATACTTTTTAAGGAATTCTCTTTGGTGTATTTTTATGCCTCTTTTGCCATTTGGCCTATTCTATTTTTAAGGTTTTATTTCCTAAGGTGTTATTTGGGTTTTTTTGTTTTGTTTTGTTTTGCTTTTGTTGTTTTTTTTCTTGGTGTATGTGCCTCCTTTACCAAGATGTTGACTCTTTTTTTTTCGTTATTTTCTTTCATCACTGTCATTTCTTTTCCCATTTTTTCCTCTACCTCTCTTATTTGATTTTTAAAATCTTTTTTGAGCTTTTTATAGGACTTCCTTTTGTTCATGAGACCAATTCATATTTTTCTTGGGGGAAAGGAGGTTAGATTTAGCAGTTTTGACTTTATTGTCTTCTTCTGAATTTGTATTTTGATCTTCTTTGCCACCAGAATAACTTTCTACATTCAGATTAATTTTTTGTTGTTATTTGCTCATTTTTCCAGCTTATTTCTTGACTTTTAACTTTATATTAAAGTTGGACTCTTCTACCAAGGTGGAGGGGGCACTGCCTCAAGCTTCAAGGTTTTTGTGTTGCTGCTTTCAGAGCTAGTTCTGGGCATCTGTAAGTTTTAAATTCTTCCAAGATGGTATAAAGGTATATTTACTACTGTCCTGGCATGTGCTCTAGTCTATGAGCAACCATAAACACTCTTTTCTACCCTGGAACTGTGACCAGGATCCCTTCTCTCCTCTGGCCATAAACTCTGGTATGCTAGTGCTCTTCCTCACACTGGGACTGTGACCAACGACCTGTGTCTATGTGTCATCAAAGCAACAGAGTCCTATACCCAGTACCAGCAAAGGGACCCCTGTAATCTCCTGACCAGTTGTCTTACCCAGTTAACATCTGTGGGCTGAGAACTCCAGAAGCCATTGCCACTAATTCTGTTGCCCCCAAGGCCTGCTGCTGGCTCTCCTTGCACCTGGCCTTGGTGACTACTTGCTGCCTTTTGCAGAGGTATGAGGCTTTACTACTAGCCTGTGCTGGGTCTCTGTCCTCATTGCTGACTTGAGCTGGGTCATGGGTCCTTGCTGCTAGCTAGCAAACACAGCCTGGCCTGGACTGCATTCCATACTTACCCCAGTACAACAGACCATTCCTACCAACCTTCTAAGTTTTCCTGGGCTGGAAAAGTGTTTCAACCCTGTCCTTTTGTTGGTTCTGCCATTACAGAATTTGTTTGGAGGAGTTATTCTAAATTGTTTTTAGGGGAATTTGGGAGAGCTCAGGAAGTCTCTGCTTTTTCTCCACCATCTTGGTTCTGCCTCTCCACACACTGTGTATATTGTTTGACTGATTATGCTTACTTCACCTTGAATCAGTTTGGATGAATCTTCCCATGTTTCCCTAAACTACTCATATTCATCATTTATTATGGCATGATAATATTCTACAAATTCATGTACAACAATTGGTTTATTTAACTACTTGTTCCTCAATTGATGGGCATTCAATGCTACTATCATTATTTTTGGTACTTAGGATTTTTCTTTCAGATTTTTAGTTCCTTGGCATATATGCCTAACTGTGGAGCCTCTGGATCAAAGGATATAGACATTTTACTCATTTTTTTTCTAATAATATCCAATTGTTTTGCTACAGTCCCTCTAATATTGTTTTTCTTTTTTTTTTGCCTATTTTTTCAATTTGCTGAGAGTGAAGTAAAACATCAGAATAACTTTAATTTTTATTTCTCTTAATTTAACCTTAGTTATTTGGAGCAGTTTTCTGTGTGGTTGGTAATAGTTTGCAACTCTTCTTTTGATAAGTTTTCATTCATATCCTTTGCTCTTTTATCTTTTAGAAAATGGCTCTTGGTTTTATATAATTATGTTGATTATCAGGCCTTTATCTGACATATTTGATACAAATTATTTTCCCAGTTAAGTTTCTCTTCTTATCCTAGTTGCACTTTATTCATGAAAAAGCTTTTAATTTCATGAGACTATAATTGTCTACTTCATCATTTATCTCTTTTGATAAGAAATTGGTTTCTCTCACACCCATAGTTATCAAAGGAACCTTCATTTTTCTCTAACTTTTTTATGATTTGACATGTCATAATGAGTTAGTATGTCTACCAGTAATTTGTGGTGGAATATGCTATAAGATACTAGTTTAAACTAATTTTTTTTCAAATTATTTTCTACTTTTTCCTAGTCAAAAATCTGGTTGAACAGTCTTTCTCCAAGTAGTTTATGTTCTAGGGTTTATCAAATACTGGATTATTATTAGATTATTTTTAGAATATTAGATATATTATTAGATTATTTTTGAATTTTGCTTATTTTGTTTTTTTCCCACTGATCTATATTTCTATTTTCAATTAGTATCAAATAACTTTGATAATTACTACTTAATAATAATTTAGCTTTCCTTCTTAGGTCATTATTGATTTAAAATTCTTAAGGTTCCCTTAAATTATTCTGGTTGGATTTATCTCATCACCAGATTTCCTACAGTAATTTTTCAATATATGAGTTTTAAATCAGATTTCAAGCAACCAAAGATTTTATTAAACTATTTCACTTAAGAGCTGCATTCTTACTTTTATCTGTAAATATGTAAATTATAAGAACATATAGAAAAAGGATAGATGGAACAACACATATCTGTGTAAACCTTAACCTTGCTGAGTTTTAGTTCCTTCAAATGTAACTTTAGGGGGTTGGATTAAATGGCCTGTCAGGTCCCTTTTACTTTAGATCAGGGGTTCTAAATCTGGGTTATTTGGTTCCATGGATGAATCTTCAAGGACGTTGTGAACATGGACAGGAAAAATGCAACTTTGTTTCTATTGACTTTTAACTGAAATTTAGCCTTTCCATCAATTATTTTAAAACATTATTCTGAGAAGGGGTCTCTATGTCTCACCTAACTTCTAAAGGGATCCATGACTCAAAAAAGATTAAGAAATTCTGCTCTTTATCAATGACTCTATGGTAAATTCTGACTTTCAAGTTTAAATTTAAGCCCAGTAAAACATTATGATGAGAATATCATGAAGTAAATGTTTTTTATAAGGTAGCTATGTGTCCATTTTTGTTCATTGTTAGGTATCTGGAGTCTAAACTGATATATTTTTATATATTTAAAAGTTTATTTTAAAAGCATTATACATTATTAATTCAGATATGGAGCTGGACATATTAACCTACTCTTATATTTAATTAGTAGATACTAAAGGATTCCAATGATATGTTTTCTTTTCAGTCCCAGAAAACCTGAATGAATGAAATTATCTTTAAAATTTAATTTAACAACACAAATCACTATTTCATGACATCACTATGGTTTTTTCCCCTTTTCCTAAGGATGGTAACTTATCAACTGACTCACAGTCATATTCAAAGCAAGATATAGTGCTACTTAAAATGAAAACCCAAATCCCTATATAATTTAAAATATATAATTTCTTTCTCTCTGGAAGACAAACATAGTTCTTTTGCAAGATCAAGTAGAAAGAAAACCAACAAATGTATTGCAAACTTAGTTGCTATATATAAATAAAATTACTTTCCAAAGTCCAACAGATTGGACCTAGATTTTCACTATGTAGACAATGCATTTTATCTTATAGGCAACAAGTACTCGCTGAAGGTTTTGGATCAAGGAAATGGCATTTTCAGATCAATTAAGTCAAATGGACAGAAGCCCTTTTGACTAAAGGGAAAAGAAAACCTAATAAAATTCACTTCCCCTATAGAAGTTAAGATTTATATACAAAAATGATTTGTATTTATCTTTTATCCCCATGATGTATTCCTTATTTTATGGGTGTTTATATTGCCTCATTTTGTTTACATGCACTTCAGGATTAAATTTAAAACATTTTTGAAGATCTATTAGAGAAATGTTATTTACACTTTATATCTTTTTAACTTCATTTCAAAAATATAACATTTATATTCATACCAGTATAATATAAGCATTATCATTAAGCACTCAAAATCAACTTTACCACAAAATGTAACAGTGATATATTTTATGAACATGCCTATATTTAATTTAATGAGAAAATTATCTTATTGAAAGTAGATGTTTTCTATTATTTTATTAATACCAAAACATTGTTTGCAATACGTTTGTTGGTTTCTTTTCTACTTGATCTTGCAAAGGAACTATGTTTGTCTTCCAGAGAGAAGGAAATTATATATTTTAAATTATATAAGGGTTTGAGTTTTCATTTTAAGTAGCAATATATCTTGCATTCTTATTACTATATCTTTTGGTCAAGGCATTTTTAAAATCATCATATTACATAACATTTATAATAATAATGGACATTTATGTAATTCTCAGGTATAAAAAGTACTTTTTGTTTGAATTTACCAGTATTTGATTTTTTCCCATGATATTTAATATTTTAATAGTGTACTTTATTTTGAAATTCATATAGAAGATGAAGAAGAGACATACAGATGGTTTCACTGTCATCTTGACTTGTGAAGGAAAAAATAGCAACTTAACTAGAAAAATGTAAGTTAGAAGTCTACTGTGGTAATATTTTGTTGTTGTTGTTATTGTTGTTGTTGTTGTTGTTGTTGTTGTTGTTGTTGTTGTTGTTGTTGTTTTAGCCACACATGGAATATCAGAAACAAATACAGTTGTTTTTTGGACATTTCTAAATACTTAATGTTTTAACATTTTTGTATTGTATACAATATGAGCAAAGTGACAAGTTATTTTTAAAAGAAGACTGGGGTAGAGATGGCAATATAGAGTTTGTCTTGGATAAAGCAAAAGCAAAAGTTTTTAAAATGATAAAATAACAACAGAAAAAAAACATGTAGGGGAAGAAAGTAAACTCATGATGTCATTCCATTTTTTGATTCTTAACCTAACCTATTCATATTATTGTGTTAACTGATGAAGGAGAAGAAATGTCAGACTCACAAGTCAAATTGCTATTTTCATTTATCTCTCAGTCCAGTATTGATATTCTACAAAAGTGAATTTTCCAAATAACTGAAATTTGCCAACATTTAAAAAATTGACTATTTAAAATATTCTCAATATTTATTATTTTCATATGTGATATTTTTGTAATGCTGATACACCACAGTCATTCACTAGCTGTTAAACATTCACTTTGAGCAAGTCACTTGACTTGTCTGGGTCTTAGTTTCCATACCTGTACAGTGAAGGGATTGTATTTGTGATCTCAAAGGTCCCTTATAATTTTAAGACCATAATCTGTGATCTAGATCCTAGACCAGGGGTGGGGAACCTGGGGCCTTAAGGACACATATGGCCTTCTAAGTCCTTGGGTGCAACCTTTTGATTGAGTCCAAGTTTTAAAGAACAAATCCTTTTATTAATGGGATTTGTTAAGTGAAGTTTGGATTTAGTCAAAGGACAGCATTTCAGAACCTACTGGGCCACATGTGGCCTCAACGTCACAGGATCCCCATCCCTGGCCTAGACCATAGTTGTTTCCAATTATTTGTAATTATATTTAATGCTGTTATATGTTTTTAAACATGTTTCTTTTTATATATCATTATAAATTGTCAATAATAAGATAATTGAATTAAAAGATATTATTAGTTTTGCTTCTTGTTGTTTACTTCGAGATTGTCCTACACAAATCCCCAACACATTAATTCTTAACACTAAATTTGCTTTTTTTGTTAAAGCAAAATTTTAAAGTTTTGCAAAGTATTCCCCAAAATTATAATTTGAATATTCAAATTATTATATTGATATAACTGTCAGTTGTGCTGCTTTCATGATATTATGTAAGTAAAAGATTCATTTCATTTGTGACAATACTTGCAAAAAATAATATGATAGAGTACAAACTGAAAGAATAGATCTGATGTCACTAAACAACCTCTTAATCTAGGAATTTCCTTTTAGTTATCCTGTGAGAAACACATTGGATAAAGAGTTCTACTGATTGCCTTTGAAAGTCTGAGAGACTGATCTCTGCTACTCAGAGAAGATGTCTTAATGGAAATGTAAATATTATCACCAAAAGCCTTAATCAAAAGCCCTAGAAAATATTTTCTTAAGGATGGTTCTCAGACATTCTTATAATGAATACATCCTGGTGCTAAATCCTTTGTGAAATAAAGGAGATTTTGATATAAAATTCAAATTCAAATTTCAATATTCCATTTCAAAGGCAATGAAATGTGAGACTGCTTTTTAGCTTCCTGGGAAATGAACCTGAACAGGCAGGAAATGCGGCCTCCAAATATTAGATAAGGCTTTCTGAATTCTAATAAAGCAGTTTTCTTTGTCTAAAGTTTTCTTTGACAATCATATATTAAACACCAAAAATTACTCTACCATGTTAATGAATTTCTTATTATTCTGTTTCATAAGATGGCACTGAAATAACACATAGCTATAGAATGTATATACATCATGTGTGATCATGATCATAAGTGTAATTACATTTTAAGTGTGATTTCATGATTATAAATAATAATTACATTACTATTTCTTAACTATTTGTCATACAAAGAGCAGCCAAGTGAAAAGAGAATTGCTTTCTTTGCAGTGAATACGGATGTTCCAAACTCTTGTAGATTCTTAATGCTCTCTCTTCTCTTTGTATTAGAACTCAGTTCCTTTCTAAGGCTAGAAATACAATTGAGCCTTCTCCATTCCAAGTTCTTTATCAAATGTAAGGGTCACTGGGGATATGATAGCTTTTCAAAGACAAATCAGTTTTGAAAAACAGAAAATTGCTTCTTCAGCTCATTCACATGATCCATTTTAAAATATGTACATATTATATATATGGAGAGACAGACAGACAGAAACAGAGGAAAGAGAAATAGAGAGAGATGCTGAATCAGTGATCCATTGTTCCCAGACCTGCTTATCAATCAATGTTTGGGGGCAAGCATCACCCAATCCCCTGTCATTTGTCATATGTACCCACCCATATGTACCTGGAAATTGTCGGATATCTGCTATCTTTAGGAAGAACTGAGAGCCAAGGGCCCAAACTCTTTTGCTGATATGGACCTATCTGAATTGTCTTTATCTCATTACAAAAGTTACCAATAAAAGCTGGCCCCACCTTGAAGCTATCTCTGATCTCCAGTGATCAACAGGTCAATGTGCTGTTACCTTGAGGTATTTATAATAAGCTCCTTTAAATTCTCTCGCACTCAGAGAGCCTGCATTCTAATGAGGAAGATATCATGTTCATGTACAAGCATATATAGAATATATACAAAAGGAATACAAGGTACTTTGGGGAGGGGTTACACCAATAGTGAGGGGGCCAGGAAAGGCTTCATGCAGAAGGTGGTGCTTGAGACATGTCTTGAAGGAAATCAGACATTACAAGAGGGAGACATGAGTAGGAAGTGCATTTTAACCACAAATACAGGGTCCTAATAGTGACTTCAGTAGGCTTGAGGAAAAGTAAAACATAAGGAAGATACAGTGAATGGTTAACATAGTTAACGTATTTGTTATGTTAACAATATTTGTTAACATAGTTAACAAATTATCATTTAGTCTTTGTTTAAAAATCTTTTGTGGGAAGAAATCCACAATGTTCCAAGACAATCATTACACTTTTTGATCACTCTGATTATTAGAGAGGCTTTTTTTCCCCTTTTACATCACACCTAAATATGCTCCCTTTTAATTTCCTCTCCTTGTTCTACCCGTTCATAATGGTTCCAGTGTATATTCCATTTCATCACAGAGAATATCTGAATCAGTATGAACAAGTCCCCA
Source organism: Vombatus ursinus (assembly GCF_900497805.2). NCBI lineage: Eukaryota > Metazoa > Chordata > Mammalia > Diprotodontia > Vombatidae > Vombatus > Vombatus ursinus. The sequence goes on from NW_020954583.1 coordinate 13,613,684, forward strand.
TTTTCAAATTGACCTAATTAAATATGATTGCAGGTCTAGTTGACTTAGAAAAGAGGTTCTTAACCTTTTTTTTTATCACAGACCCCTTTGACAGTCTGGAGAAGCTTGAATCTGGTGGAGTGCTTTCTAATAATATTTTTACATGAAAATTAAATACAAGGATTACAAAGGGAGCCACTTTATTGAAATACAGTTATTAAAAACAAAATAAGATTCACAATTCCCAAACACTTCACCTAGAAGATTAGGAAACACAGCTTCTAAGAGTAAATTCACTTCATAGAGGTCAACTGTTTTCTTCCAGAGCACAGTTCCAAAATGCCAAAGTTCAAAACCGCCTAATAAAGCCTCCTATTAGTTGATATCCTGCCTTTCTGCTAGATAGTTTGAAGCATTCCCCTGCATTGCTTTTAAACCTTTGGTGGCTTGTGTTATTTAGAGGGTCATTATCTTGTGAATGTCATGGGAAAGGTGAGGCAAAATTTACCCAGCTTTTCTATGCTCTTTTTTTCTTATTCTCAGACCCCGTTTAACTGTAAAGAGGGAAAATAAAGACATAATTAGATCAAAAAAGGTAAGGGAGAATCCACAAAGAACTATTAGCTTTTTTTAAGTAATCAAAAACCCAGAATATACTCTCTTCTATCTTCTCAACTTCTTTTAAATTCTTACTTCTGATACTCATTGTTCTTCTTTCCTTCCCCCTGAGAAGAATTACTGAGGTGTTAGGAGTCAAATCATACCCCAAAGCACTTTGTGTTTGAATACTACATAGGACTATATCAGAAAAATAAGAGCAATATTACCATAAAAGATTTTCTTTAGATAGTACTCATTTTACAATTCAGCACATAAAACATTATAAATACTGGAATTTAAAATACATTTAAGATCCACTACATTGAATAATATTTCTTTTAAACCAGAAATTACTAATATTAATTTTATAGAGAGCTATCAGTTAAAGTGTGAAGAATGCTACACAAATATACATTCATGTTTGTGTTCGTGTGTGTGTTTGGTTGTTTTTTTTTAATTAGTTTTCAAGATCTCTCAGTATGGTTAAAAAGCAGCATGGTCTAGTAAATTAAGGGTGTCCTTTGAATCAGGAAGATCTGGGTTCATGTTCTCTTCTTAGAAGTTAGATGTCTATCTGAAGGCAAGTCAAAAGCTCTCATGGACAACTTTCTACAAACCTCTATCCTCTGCATACCCATCTAAGTTTCAGTGGAGTTCCTGATCTACTTTTCTAGAGGGATTTCCCTACAAAGATGAAGGCACAAATTGACATCAATAGCAACCACAAAACACAAATTATTGTGGTTTTCACATTATAAAATTGAGCAGTTCTTGCAAATGAAAAAATCTCTGAGCTCCCTAAAGTTTTCTTCAAATCTGCACAAGTTGTCCTACTTTCTATTAAAACCTCGAATTCTGCCTTCCCTCTATTCCCTGCCCCCACCAAGTTTCTAAATAACTTCCAATGCAGGTAGTAGGAACCAAATCATTAAATGTTTAGGGAACTTGAAGGAGAACACTATTAAAAAAGTTTTAATTTAATACTTCCACTTCATGTAAAAGTACTGGCATAATAGCTTTTTATTCTTCAAGTTCATAGCCCAATTGCTTCAAATAATCCAGGAAGAATTTGAAGCATAGCAATTCACAGTTGGTAGGGGAGCATTGACTCAGACTCTCATTCCACTTCTCACTTACATCCCCTCCATGTACCCCTTCATTTCAGTGGGTGGAGATAATAAAATGACAAGGAGAATGCTAAAGGACAAAACCAAATCCAATTGACTTTAGGTCTGTAGGTATTGAAGCTATATATAAGTAGAATAAAATTAGAGTAAATTACCCAACAAGAGTTCTTTCCTATGAAATCTTGGGCTAATGCCAAGAATATTTTGGTTATATAAGAGACAATTTCAAAAAGTTAGTTTCATTTCCACTCATGATTTTAAAATTTTTCCTACCTACTTTTCCCTAGTAAAGAATCTTCCTCAGGGAAGCTTTTAAAATCTTTTTCATTCTTTCTCTCTTTCTTTTTCTTTCTTTCTTTTACTTTCTTCTTCCTTTCCTTTTCTCCTCTTTCTTTTTGTTTCTTTTTCTTTACTCTTTTATTTATAGTTTATTGTGAGTACCATACTCACTATTACATAAAGCTATACAGTGAAATTGCCTCTTTAGGATATTTCCAGAGTATACAGAAACTTCAAAATGCCATTTTAAAATAAACACTCTGAAACTATGCAATGGAATCATAGCATTATTAACTATAGTTTATATAAAATAAAGGAAAATATTAGTGTAGTAACACTACAAAAATGAACAGGTATAGCTTGTTGAAGCCTGAAATTTCACTAACTGTTTTTACATAAACAAAGTTTAAATTCCGATGTAAAAATAATTTAAAATATCTATTAGGCAAAAAAAAATTATTCTTATCTTGCCCAATGTAACTGTGTTTGGGGTTGGACATGTTCAATTTCTGATAAGTAGCTAGTCTTTTAGCTGCCCTCACTTTTAAGTATACAGAGTCCCTCTTCCCTAACTACTTCCTTCGGAAATTCAACTTGACTTTTCTTTAATCAATACACCTTCATTCAGTCCCTCATTCAGGATCAATTCTTGTTTTTGACTACCTGGAGAGAACAATAGGATCAAAACTGCTTGAGGCTAACTGCCTCTGAAGGAAGCATTCTATTGCTTACCAAGTCTCTTTTTCCCAAACTTATCCTTTACATAAAAGTTTCAGGCTTTAGCCAGAGTCAATGATTCATATTCTGGATTGTTGATTTTTTAACCCCTCCTTGGGAAGTCTATGAAATATAGCAATTAATAAGTTTCTTTCTCATATAGTTCAGGATTCCCAGGCAGGGAATTGAACAGCTTCCAACAATTCAGGCAAAGCATCTGTTTTGTCCATCTGTCTTTCTCTTATACTTTATCACTGTCTGTCTCTGTCTTTATCTTTATATCTATCTTTCTTCATCTCTGTATTTCTCTCTAGTTTTTTCTGTCTGTTTCTGTCTTTCTCTGTCTCTCTGCTGCTTTCTGTCTCTCAGTCTGTTTCTCTGCATAACATGTCACACTGACTCTCTTTTTATAACTGCCTAATTCACAAATAATGATAGACCCAAACCAGAAGCAATTATGACTGTTCAAAACTTTATCTAAGCTGGCAGTCAAACTAATTAAACAGAAAACTGTGAATAGTTTTTAAGTGAAACTATGGGATTTAACATCTCCCACCACCTCCCATAGAGAAGGAGGAGAGGAAGGAAGAGACAGGAACATCTTTATCTCTTTATCAAAACTCAATGAGAGAATATTCCACAATTAGTCTGCTTCAGATGTGGCTTCATGCTGTTCCATTGGGTTTGTAGTAAAATACATAACTCCTGCAACAATAGAACCTCATCCATAGCTCAAACATCAGCCATACTGACTACCTTCTATCTTCTCCCTTTCAAATCTCCTACTCAAACTCAAATTTGCTAAATTTTAATCATATCTGTGCCTCACTTATCCTAATGTTTCTCCTTCAGGACAAGAGGACATAAATAATTCTGTCCTTTAAAGTCCAGTTAGTTAATCCCTCATTCTATTCCAGCAGAACTTTATTCCTCACTATGAATTAATCTGTCAGAAAGTGGTAATGTATTGTAGCAGGGACTAAAAAAATTCCTCCTTTTACCTTTTTGTTTTATTAATTACATTTTCTTTGTGTTAAATTTTTTTACTTAAGTCAAGTTATTTATAACATGTGGATTCTATTGTGAAGGCAGAATGATAGTCTGTTCAAATGATTCAGAAAAGTATTTAGATAGAGTCAAGTGGTCCATTGAAACAGCAGAATTTTTCAGTGGAATGAGCAATGGATTTGGTGATTTGGTGTCAGGGGATCAGACTTTGATGATTTCTAGCTCTGCTGCATACTGCCTGTGTGACTTTATTCAAGTGACTAAACTTCTTTGGGCCTCACTTTCCTCATCTTTATAATAAGGAGTTGGCCTAAATGATCTCTAAGGTCCACTCCATATAAGTTATTTGATGTGCAAAATTCCCATCCTTTCTTGAAGCCCATAAGTGAGGCATGTAGAAGTAGTGATGGGGAACAGGATTGAGAAGGGAATAAGTATTTTTTCTGCACCTACTATCTGCCAGTCACTGTTCTAGGTGTTTTTTCACAAATATTATCTCATTCTATCCTCACAACAACTTTACAAGGTACATGCTATTATTTTCCTCATTTTACAGTTGAAGAAACTGAGGCAAAAGATGTTAATGACTTGCCCAAAGTTACACAGCTGCTAAATGTATGTGAGAAGAGTTGAATTCAAGTCTTTCTGACTCAAGGTCAAGTGCTCTGTATCCACTGTGCCATCAGCTGCCTATTCGCTATGCCCTGTATAGCTGAGAGGCATTTCTTTCTTCAATATTTATAGAGTGCGTGTTTCCTGGGAAACAAGGAAAATCTAATATGACTTCTCCAAATTATCAAACCAGACTTCAAGTTTTAAAAACAAAAGTACTTTTTCATGTTGATTCTTAATTTTGTTCTCACGTAGAATAAAAACATAAGAATATCAAACTCCTAACCAGATATTACTCAGTTTGTCCTTCAAAAATCATATCTTTGCATGATGATGAAAATATATGACTTTATCTGAGCAACTAAAAAGCTGAGTATTGCTATTGTTTTTTTGAGTCAATCAAAAAAAATCTTGGTTCGCCCAAGATTGCACAGCTAGTAAGCATCTGAGGCCAGATTTGAAATCAGGTCCTCCTAACTGGAGGGCTGGTGTTCTATTCATTGTGCCACCTAGCTACCTCTTGAGAATTATTATTAATAAATTGAAACTTTGTAAAAATAGTAATCAATGAGGTGTTTGAAAACTGGATAGCTTTGCAATCTCTTTATATGGATTCTTTCATTAAAAAAGAAATAAATGTCTCAATTCCTCAAATTTGTGCTTGACTGCAATTTCAAAGGCCTCCCCTGAAATGATTTATTCTTCTCTCTCTCTCTCTTTTTTCTTTCTCTCTTTCAATAGATATATATAGCCTATTTTTAAAGTATTTCTTAATATTTTAGACAGTTTCCAAAATCTCTCATTAAAACTATTTGCCATTTTATATAGCCACTTAGTTATGTCTTGTTTTTTATGTACTAACTCATTCTAAGTAAATCAGAGAAAGTTCACCTGTTCCTCTTAAATGAGCAGAATATATCAATTTAAGAAAGGTGAATAGATGCTTAAGATAATCTTTAAAAAAAACCTGTGAACTCATATCTACTATGTATGGAATAAACATTGTACCCAATGGTGCTTTTTATTGCTAGTTATTTAGAATTGCTAGTATAATTCAAAGATAGCCCTATCACAGTTGAGAAATGAAGTCATTCTAAGTTCATGCTATGATAATAAAGCATTGTAATATGTGTAAAACCATACACATGATCACAGTCCAGTCCTCTCTCTATAGATCTCATCTAGCATATATGAACATAAAACAGCAAGCAAAAATAAAGGCAAAACCTAACAATGAGAATGTCCATTAGCTCTGAAATTGTAAATGTAAATAAGACTAAATTCTTCACACAATATTGCTCTCTAGTGCTGTTTGTTGAGTTCATGTATCTTGAAATCCTTTTCCCATAGACTTTTAGAATCTAAAGTGTTTGAAATAACCTTAGAGGCCATCCAATCCATTTATCCTCTTAATCCTGAAATAAATCAAATCCATACAGTACTATGTTGAATCATGCTGAACTGTCATCAGATGATTTCATTTTAATTGTTAATATTATAGTAATAATAGTATTATGATAATCTTATTTGCATGTTTCTTGTTTGCAAAATGGGTTTATGACATATTTGGCAGCACTCAATAGATTACAAAATATAATTATGCCATCCCACTTGATGAACAACCTAAAGAAATATGGAGATGTTCTTTTCCATGTGTTTTTGACCAATATCTTATCTATTCAAGACAAGCATGAATAGGCCATCATCTGCTTCATTGAAGGGAAAAACCCACATTACTGAGATAACATAGCCATCTTAGTATTTGAATACGTTTGATAATTAATGACAATAATAATAATAATGCTTTCATATTTTCAATGTGCTTTACATATACTATCTCACTATACTTTGTGATGTAGCCACTACAGACACTATATCCTTATTTTATGGATAAGGTAAGTGAGACTCAAAGATGATAAATAGCTTGTCCAGGATTACACAGGAAGTGTCAGAAGCAAGATTTGAATGTAGGCTTTCCTGGTTCCAAATCCAGTATTCTATCAACTGCCTCAAACTGTTAAAAAGAAAAGTTTCATATAACATTTAGTAACTATATTTATTATCATTAATAAGAATTGTCCTTTTTTTCCTTTAGAAGTAGGAATGGATTACTGCATCATACACATTTTCCATCATTTAGCACTCCTTTTGACCAAGGGCATGTTTTTATAGGATAGTTATCAAAGATTAAGGATTCAGTAGATAGCCATTGAATAGTTGTATTTTTTAATCACTTAACTAATCCGTAGTAGGGATTAGATTTATTATCTTAACCTTAGTAAAATAATAAACTAACCAAATGAGTTAGCTAGATGTTAATGGCTGCTATTTGATTTGCTCATTTAATTTTCCATTTTCTCTCAGATTAGAAAGTTTTACTCCTAGTAAGCAGTAGTGACTTCACTTATTAGAAATAAGATTTCCTAGCATGATGCTTTGTCATTTCACCCCACTGTAGCTGATACATCCTTGTCATTTCTGTAAATTCTGATGTTTCAAAAGCTATCTCTGCCAAATCCCTGCTGTCACCTAGAATCCTCCTTTAAAACCAAAAGCAGTATTTGCAGAGCTAATGTCAAAAGCAAATCATTTATTGTTGCCTGTGTTATCCAGTAAGCCTTCTGTTCAAAGATAGTCTTTATGAGTGTTGGGATATAAAATGTATGTTAGAGAAGTCTTGTTCCGTGGAAGTCTTGAATCATGAACACTGTACCTGATGGATAATAAGAAAAAAAAGTAAAGAGCTGTCATAGAGACCCTTCAGAAAAGTCATTATTTCCTGACAGCAAAAGGTGTTGTGATGGACACTATGACTGCCCTTGGGGAGCATATTGTACTTATGGGTAGAAGAGACAGAATTATGCAACAAGCTAGTGTATTCAGGAACTTTGGAAAGAAGAATAGGCATCTTTTTGAAGTCCATCAAAAAAAAAAGGCCCCCAGTACAAATATATCACAAACACATGCTTTGCCTTCTCTCTACTTCTCCTTCACTATCTATTTTTCTTTCACAAATACCCTGGAGCATTGGCACTATCATTGTCTTATACAAAGTCTCTCAGCAAATTAACATATAATAAGTAGTCCTTTTCAGGCATGTAAGTTTTTGCCAAAGAAAAAGAAGTGAGCCGGGAGCTTATCATTCCAATTATTTTTTTTTCTTTTTCAAATAAATGAGAGAGATGGTAAGATCTTTTCACCTACTTATAAACTGAAGAGAAGCAGCTTGGCATAGCGAATAAAGAGGCAGCCTTGGATCCAAAAAGACATGGGTTCAAGTCCCTCCTTTGATATACACTGGCTGTGTAACCCTGGACAATCTCAGTTCTTTAAGTATTTCTTTAAAACTATAAGACACATAAATTTGCGTTTGTAGGTGGAGTGTCCTCACTTGGTGATTCTTAGTGCTAATGAAATCCTGACGGGGAATAGTCCTTATCCCTCATAGAGTGAAATGTTAGTTAAAATGGGTAGTGGTGAAAATGTGATGATATCAGATATTACCTTAAAGGCCTGTTACAGTATCCTTATTTCATTGCCATAACCATTCATGCTCTCATGCATTAATTAAGCACATGACAATGTTTTGGACTTTTTTCAAGGCAAGTTAGCCTTGGATCTTAAACTTTGGAAGTAGATTTCATTTGGGATTTCTCTGAAGGCAAAGGAAATTCATATTTTAACATTTTTCTTACAAAAAGCTTAGAATTAAGTTGGCTTAAATAAGAGTCAAATAGGATGAATATGAATGGGTGAGTTGAAATCTGCTTTGTTGAATTGATGAGGTTGTAGATGCATTGCAGTACTGTAGCTTGGAAGTAAAATTAACATTTGTAGAACTTAAATCTTTGAATAAGTAAGAAATATTGAAAGTTTCTATGCCTGGAAATATATGTATGTATGTATATAGAGAAAGAGAGAAAGAGAGAGTGCTATCATAATTATAAATTACTGTACTTTCACTATATTACATAGAAGCTAACTTTTGGGTGTTAAACATAGCAATATAAACTAAAAGCACAGAAAAAAATTGGCAAATACTCAATTATTTGAACATAGGAAACAATATCCTTTTTGCAAAATAAACACATACTATAAACATCCCATTTTGAAAATGGAATTACAAACTAAATTGTCAATGAGTAAGCAAACAATTCTGTTGAGCACCTTCTATAATTAGTGGCAAGAATATGAAAAGGTGTGTATTATATAGTTTCTTCCTTTAAGAGACTTTTGGTCTTTGTTGAAGATATGATACATATACACATGGACAGTTAACTTACATTTCAGGGTAATAAAGGACAAGTGACAGATGAGTAAGGATATAGACATTAAGTTCTATAAGGAATAATTTCTCCTCAAATGATCAAGGAAGGTTTTATGGATTTGACTTGGACCTTAGAGTATGAATATGATTTGGCTAGGTAAGGAGGAATATAGGAGAGGATGTTTCATATAGGGAAAAATATCCCTAAATATGAGAAAGTATACTAACCAAAAATGGAAGATGATTTGGATGGACTTTAGTTTGCCCAAAGCAGAGGACTTCTGAAAAAGAGTAGAAACCTGGAAGAACATTCAATAGTGAAATGAAGAAAGAAACTCATTTAAGCATACAAAAGCAAATTTTGATATTCTAGAATCAGGACAGCTCTTTGGACACGTAGGAGTAAAACTATGGCATTTCTAATAGTTTTAGGGCACAAAAATGTGTCAACAATACCAGTGTTGTTTAGACCCAGGCATGTACAGCTAGCCACATATCATTATTACCAAACCAACTAAGAGCATTGTAAAGAATAGATGATATTTTATTTTCAATAGCATGTTGATTTTTTATTTTCTTTTCATTGCTTCCATTTGCTTGATAGATACATGTTTTATGTTTGATCATGAATTTTTCACATTCTTATTACTAGTAGAAGACAAATGTTATTATAATCTTTTTTGGGGGGGTGAGAAAATTGGGGTTAAGTGATGTTGCCAAAGTCATCCAGCTAGTGAGTGTTACGTGTCTAAGGCCAGATTTGAACTCAAATCCTCCTGAATGCAGGTCCGGTGCTCTATCCACTGTATCAGCTGGCTGCCCCATTCTGACAGTCTTAATCAATCATATTGTTGAAGGATATTGTCACATATCTTTCTTTGAGAGACAGTGTTAAGAGAGAAATCATTGTACAATCTTAAATTTCTTACTCAGATCTCCCTCTATTGGGACTTTTTGTTATCAGAAGTAATAGTAATAAAGCTTTAAGTTATCTAAGTATTGTCCTTTGTTGAGGACACAAAGCCTTACCTAAAAATTGTGACATCAGCTTACTGTATAACTTAGTTTGAAATTCAAATTCCTTTAAGAATATGGAACTTAATTTTCAGACACATTCTTCTCTCCTATTCCCATGATAGATACCTCATTCCTTTCTTGCCCCACCATAGATGTCTCTCATTTTGTGTCTGTTTTTCAAATTATTTCAGACATGTGAGACAACTGAGGAGCCCAATCAGGTACAGTGTCCAAAGAGTCTATTTAATTGAAATATTTACTTTTGCATTTAAAAAAAAGGTATAAGCGATATGATGGGAAAGAATACTGGATTCGGACCCAGGAATATTTAGTTCAAATCTCTGTCCTTTGACTTACTATCTCTGTGAACTTAAGCAAGTTACTTCAACATCTAAGAGCCTGAGGACTATATTGAGGTTCAAGTAAGCTAAAATATGAGAAAATATATATTGTCTCATAAATGTTATCCAAATTATGCATTTTTAATATCATAGACTATGATGGAAAATACAAAATGTAAACATTCAAGAGTAAAATTATCTTAGATAATAATCCTTCCATTCTCATAATAGTATAAGTATATAGTATATATAAGTGTATATATGTAAGTATAAATATATATATATACATATATATATATACATATATATATATATACGTATATATATATATATATAAGTAACTGGTTTTCCAGTTTGTTTTTAGTCTCTTTTGCTAGCTTGTTATCTGGCCCATACCCTCTAACTGTTAATGTTCCTCAAAGCTCTATCTTGCGTCCTTTACACTTTTCTGCCTTAGTAACTTCATCAGCTCTGATGTATTTAATGACTACCTCTATGCAAATGAAACACACACACACATATGTGTGTGTAAATATGTACCCATGTATATATGTATATACACATGCATATATATGTATACATATATGTGTATCTGTGTGTGTGTCTGTGCGTGTGTGTGTCTATGTCTGTGTCTGTGTCCATACCCAGTCTGTCCCCTGAGCTTCAGATTCACATCACCAACTGCCTACTGGACATTTCAAAAGGGTTATTCTAAAGAATTTTCAAGCTCAACTTGTCTAAAACAGAGCTCATTTTCTTCCAAACTTCTGTATTTCTATCAAAGGCACCACAATTCTTTCAGCCTTTCAAGTTTGTAATCTCAGTATCATGCTTGACTCCTCACTGCCTCTGACTACTCATAGCTAATTGGTTGCCAAATCTTACCATTTCTTCTTCAACAATAACAACTCTTTATCCCATACTTATATTTTCTATTTAAAAGCCACCACTTTGTTTCAAGCCTTCATTACCTCTCTAGCCCAGACTATTACTGTAGCCTCTTAATTAGTCTTCCTGCATCATGTCTCTCCTCAGTCTAATATATCTCCCCCACAGTTGCCAATTCGATTTCCTTAAGTATAAATCTGACTGTATTCTCCCACCTACTTAATAAACTTTATTGGTTTCCTATTGCTTCTAGGATCATATACAACCTCTTTCTATTTGGCTTTTAAAAAACCTTTACAATGTTGACCCATGGTACTGTATCTCTCCAGACTTAGAACACTTTAATTCCCTTCCCACGATGTACTATCCAGGCAAACTTGCCTTTATTCTGTCCCTCACACTGAGTGTTTTCCACTCTGGAATGCACTCCCTCCTCTCCTCTGCCCCATAGAATACCTCTCTCTCTTCAAGATGCAGTTCAAGTACCATCTTCTCTCTTTTCTAAACCACCCAATGTCTACTTTCCTCCTACTCTAACTACATTGTATTTAATCTGTATGAAACTTCCTCATCTGTAAAATGGGGATAAAAACAATATCTACCTCCCAGGACTGTTGTGAGGATTAAATGATATAATATTTGTTTTGTTTTTTAGGCAATTGGGGTTAATTGACTTGCCCAGGGTCACACAGCTACTAAGTGCCAAGTGTTTGATATGAGGTGGGATTTGAACTCAGGTCCTCCTGACTTCAGGGCCAGTGCCCTATCCACTGCACCACCTAGCTGCCCCTAAATGATGTAATATTTGTAAAGAACTTAACAAACTCTAAAGCACTATCTAATGCTAGCCATTTTTATTGCTATTGTTATATATCTATTTTGTATGTGATTAATTTATCTTGAATATATTTATATAATGGTTGTGTGGGAGTATCCACTCACATTCTAATGATTCATAATTGTCATACATGGAATGTGGACAATTTTCCTTTGTTGAGTCTCTTACAAAATTCTCTATGAATATTTTTAAATAGTGGGGCTTTTTTTATTTCACTGATTATCGCTGTTTTTCAGGTTATTATACTCATAACTTTCTACTGTCCTCCTACCTAGAAGTTTAGAAATGAATTTACATTTTAAACTTATGTTGCCCTTGGCTATAATAAATCCCTGTTTGGCAAAGAGAACAAGTGTTTGCTAGCAAGGCTCTTTTGTTTTCCTTGTTTAAGGAATGATTAATATTGGCTAAACTTCCAAAATTTGAATAACATATGATTCTGACAAGTGAGTTTTTGAAAAAGCAAGATGTAGGGAAGAATACTTCATTTGTTTAAATGAAAAGAAAAATCAGCGAGGGCAAAATGGCATAGCAAACATTGGACATAGGGACACATGGCAGCTGAAATTTATTCATTTCTTACAGATCAATCATGAGACTCTGATGCCGGAAGTGATACTGAACAAAGCTAACAATTGTGGAGCCCATCTCAAAGGAAAATGCCTTTCCATGCCTAATTTCTTGATTTCACTGTTTCTCTCAGTCCATCCATTATGTTTATTCTGTGTTTGATGCATACTTTGACCTTCAGCTTCTTTTATACCATCTTCATCATGACTGGAATATACCAAATTCACAAACCTCTTTTATAGTTTGAAAGGACAATATTTTTAGTTGAGTAAAAAGCAGTAAGTAGGAAAAAATGGAAAGCTAGTGAATATCATCCCTGAAGAAATCTCTATTTGCTTTACAAGGGCGTGGTAATGTATGATGAAAAAGATAATACTGAATTCTCATATGTTTTCAAAACATTATCCAAAAGCAAATCAATTTTTAGTCAAATATTGCTTGGAGGAGTGGGGTAGGTATGGATCAAACCTGTATGCAGTAGCTAGATGCATGATACCTTCTTTGGAGAAAAAGTTCTAGGCTGGTAGACTCACTAACTTATCTAACTACATGGTATGAACTTACAATTTAGAAAATGAAAAATTGTAACTTTTAGGTTTTGTTATTCAAAAAGAATTGTTTTAAATGATGTTCCCCATTGCATTGATCAGTTGCATAAAAGGATTTTAGTTGCTTTTCTTGTTTTTTGTTTGTTTTGTTTTGTTTTAGCATCATATGGCTATTGACTGTGGAATCAGGTTGCAGTCATTCAAAGCAATGACTGTTGCAAAATAATGATTGTAGATTGAAAACACTAGATGTTCATGAGTATACAATATGAAATAGATTTCCATAAATGGGTCATCCCTACATTCACATATGTATCTTTATGTATAAGATGAGAAGGTTGGATTAATCTCTAAATTTAAAAATCTAACTTATAGCATCTATAGTAAATACGAAACTGAGAGTGCATACAAAAAAAATTGGCTTTATGTTTTAAGTGCAAATGTCTGCTACCTTATTAGGTCATTAAAATTACTAAAGTGTATGATGTAGTTCTAGCACTGAAAATGCACAAAGATCATTGATTTGTCATAAAGACATCTTATTAAGGCAATTAAGATAAACACAAAAATGAACCATCTGTATATTTCCCCCCCAAAAAAAGTTTATCATTTCAAATTCATTTATTATGAGAAAGAATAATAAAGTGACTATAAAATATTGTGTTTTATTTTTAGGATAGACATCAGTTCATAATAAAAATTTACATGGTATGTTTGATGAGCACATATAAATCATACAATTTGTTGGGCAAAGACAGAGCACTAAAAATAAGAAAAAAATCATAAGCACTATATTGAGTTTTTTTATTATACAACTATTTCTATTTTTAATCAGGTTACATTAAAAATTTTCTTAACTAGAAATGCAATGTGATGTGTTAGATAGGTATGGATTGAAGATTAATGAGTTTAGTGGTTTCTCAGTTTCATCACCTGTAACATGAAAGACATACAATTTGACTTAGAGATAATTTTTGGAGGATTTTTTTTTGCAAAGTTCTCTGTAAATTTGTTTTCTCTTTTAGTGGCTATGACTGTTTTATGATATTATGCTACTCACATTCTTCCACCACCCTCCTACACAAAATTGAAATCTATATTTTTTCTATATGTTGTAATTGTTCTGGTATTGTATTGTAAAGAGTTTGGAAGCATTGACTCTAATAAAAAATAAATATTTTCTATTTCAAATCTTCTTCAAAGGAACTATATTTTAATTTCCATTGACAGGTACAAGTATTCAAATACTTAAATAGAACATGAGAAAAGATAACTAGAATAATAGGCATGCAAGATAAAATTTAAAATCAAAATATTATAGACATAAATCTAAAGTTCTATTGTTTATCAACTCTTAAACATGTTCCTCCACTCCCCAAAAAAGATCATGAAATTAGAGCTCTAACATTGACTTGCTTCTCTTTTCTGTTTTCTTATAAGTGAATGAATAATCCTGTGCAATTCAAATAGGATTGATGATATTCTTCTCAGTCATTTATAAATGCTCAAGTTTGATGAGAATATGTCTGGTAACTTGAATCTGACATTTCTCTATGAAAAAATACCAAAAGTTCTATTTCTTGTCTATGTCTTGATCTTGCTTGTTCAGGGAAATTTTTTTTGAGCAACTTTAATGAAAATGTTGCTTAGATTCTTTTCTTTCTTTCAATTTTTTTCTGCTACTTCAATGATTTTTAAAGTGTCTTTCTGAACTCATTCTTCTTGATCTCATATTGTTTGTATTCCCTACAGCATAGTGGATGCTTCTCTCAAAAGAGACTTAGCAAAGGACCCACATAGACTAGGTTCAGTTTTGGGAGGAACCTAATCCCAAAGAGATCAAGGCTTTTTCTTGCACTTTCAACTTCATATTGTTCCCACCATGGAGTTCCAAGAAAAAAACCTCTTAAATAAAGCTAGGTAAAGTTCTAATTTAGGGACTCCAAAAGTGTGTCTATGGAGTCTTTTTTTTGAAAATACCCACTTTACAAAATATAGAGCAGATTTAAGATATTTCCTCCTCCACAACAGAAATGCTGAAAACACAAAATTCATAAGCATTTGAATATTTGAAAATATTTGAAACAAAGAAATATTTTTTGGATTACTAGACAGAAATATTTCATATTCAGCTCACATTTGTACCATCCAAGCAACTGAATTTGAGCCAACCAATTCATATCTTGATACCCGCTGGGAGATAGCCTCCTCCTTTGAGAAGCTGTTTGGTTTCAGGAAGCACCTCCCACTGCCAGTCAACACTCAGAAAATCCTTAATGAATCTCCTTTCAGATTGAGAAAGGGACTGCCAAGACTAGAAATGTTCATTTATTTTTATTACTGTTCAGTCACTTGTACTTGGGAAAAGAAATACAAAGCAGAAGAAACAATTAGAGACTTCACATCCAGTCTTGGGCTAACCTAGAAAAAACATATTGTTCCCACTGCCATGTACTGGTAAATGTCATAACACTTGCTGCAAAGGAGAATGGCAGAACCCCTGACCTCTACCCCTGGCAAAGTCATATGCAACATACTCAAAATAGAAGAGTAGATATACAAACAAACACAGAGAGACAGAGACAGAAAGACAGAGACAAAAAAGCAGTGAGAGAAGCAGAAACAAAGAGAAAATAGGACAGACAGATGGAAACTTTAGCCTGTCCTTTAAAGACTACCAAGTAGACAAATCTTGGAGTAGCATTCACTCTTCTTTGGAATAGACAACCTGTAATAGTTAGCAAGGAACCGGTCATGTCTGACATATCCTTCATCAGTAGCCAGAATATATGAATCCTCCATAGTGCCAAAACATGCAGTCCCAGCTATATGAGACTCTCTAAAACAACCAACTGTTAAAGTTCCTTACAAAGTTTGCAAGATTTTGCCCACTTGAGTGGTCATTTGAACTTGTCTTTTGGTGCATTTTCTGATGCTTCTTCTAATTTGCTTTTCATTGTGAGACTTGTATTTCCCATTGATTCAATACTTTTATTCAAAATTTCCTCTCTTTTCTCTATGGAGCACATTTGTGTTCTCAGCCTGTCTTCCATTTTTACTAGTGATAAATTGCTCATTGCAGCTTTTTTTTTTAAATTAACAACATATATTCCTTTATTCCCTATGTTTTCCATATGTATAATACTTTAATTATGTATAATAATTTAATGTATATGTATAACAATTTAATGTATGTTAGTCTATATCTAGCTTCATTTCATGAGCAATTTTTGAAAATAAATTGTTATTTTTTCCCTACAATTAGTTCTATCTTGAAGCTTTTAATCATTTTTTTTGTCATATAATTGTTTATACTTACTAGTTTCCTTGTGATTTCACTTTCCTTATTTGAAAAGCTACTCTCTTTCAAGTCTTGCTGAAAGTTCAATGCTCTGATGCTTTAATTTCCTATCTTATTTATCTATTTTTAAGATGGGGTTATTTAAGTATTTTACTTCCTCTTCTGTTAATCTGGGCAGTTTATATTTTTGTAAATATGTATTCATTTCACTAAGATTGTCAAATTTGTTGGCATACAGTTGGGCAAAATAGTTCCTAATTATTGTTTTAATTTCCTCTCCCTTGGTGGTAGCTTCACCCTTTTCATTCTTGATACTAGTAATTTGGTTTTCTTCTTTCTTTTTTTTTAATTAAATTAACCAAAGGTTTATCTATTTTGTTGGTTTTTTCATAAAACCAGCTCTTAGTTTTATTTATTAGTTCTATAGTTTTCTTAATTTCAATTTTATTAATTTTTCCTTTGGTTTTCAATATTTCTAATTTGGTGTTTAATTGAGGATTTTTAATTTATTCTTTTTCTAGTTTTTTTAGTTGTATGCCCAATTCATTGATCTCCTCTTTTTCTATTTTATTTATGTAAGCATTTAGAGATATAAAACTTCCCCTAAGAACTGCTTTCACTGCATCCCATAAGTTTTGGTATATTGTCTCATTATTATCGTTCTCTTGAATGAAATTATTGTTTCTATGATTTGTTGTTTGACCCAATCATTTTTTAGGATTAGATTATTTACTTTCTAATTATTTTTTAGTCTATCTTTCCATGGCCCTTTATTCCATATAATTTTTATTGCATCATGATCTGAAAAGGATACATTTAATATTTCTGCCTTTCTACATTGGATTGTCAGGTTTTTATGTCCTAGTACGTGGTCAATTTTTGTGTATGTGCCATGTACTGCTGAGAAAAAGGTATATTCCTAGTTCAAATCCTGCTTCAGACCAAACATTTGACACTTACTAGCTGTGTGACCTTGGGCAAGTCACTTAACCCCAATTGCCTTTAAAAAAAAAAGTATATTCCTTTCTAACCCCATTCAGTTTTCTCCAGAGGTCTACCATACCTAACTTTTCTAATGTTCTATTCACCTCCTTAATTTCTTTCTTGTCTATTTTGTGGTTAGATTTATCTAGTTTAGAGAGGGGGAAGTTGAGGTCCCCCACTAGTATAGTTTTGCTGTCTATTTCTTCCTGTAACTCCTTGAACTTCTCTAAGAATTTGGATGCCATACCATTTGGTGCATTTATGTTTAGAAATGATATTACTTCATTGTCTATGGTGTCTTTTAGCAGGATGTAGTTTTCTTCCTTATCTCTTTTGATAAGATCTATTTTGTTTTTGCTTTGTCTGAGATCAGGATTGCTACCCCTGCTTTTTTTTTTTTACTTCAACTGAAGCATATATATTACACTCCAGTCTATTACCTTTACCCTGTGTGTGTCACTCTTTTTCAAATCTGTTTCCTGTAAATAACATATTGTAGGATTATGGTTTTTAATCCATTCTGCTATCCATTTAAGTTTCATGTAAGAGTTCATCCCATTTACATTCACAGTTCTGATTACTATCTGTCTTTTTCTCCATCTTTTCCTCCCATTTATGCTTTTCTTTCTCCTTTCTCCTTTCCCCCCCTCACTAATGTTTTGCTTTTGACCACCTCATCTTTCACTCCCTCCTCCCTTCTATTAGCCCTTTCCCTTTTCTTCCCCTTTACCCTTACTGCTTCTTCCCTCCCTACTACTCCCCCTCCCTTTTCTTTCCTCTTTTCCTTCCTACTGCCTATAGGGCAAGTTAGATTTCTATACCTAACTGATTATGTTATTCCCTTCTTGAGTCAAATCTGATAAAAGTAAGGTTCAAACAATGCCCATCCCCCTCCCTTCTTTCCCTCTGCTGTAATGGGTTTTTGTGTCCTTTCCTGTAATGTAATTTACCCTTGTCTGCCTCCTCCTTTCTTAGTACATTTTCTTAGATCAGACTAATCCACTTACTTGGATTTATTTAACCCACTTGATTAGAATTATTTTATCATTACATCAAAGTTAACTTATATCCACCCCCTTTATGTATACTCCTTTAACATGGTGTAATAACAATACAGTTGTCAAGAGTTGCAAGCGTCATCTTCCCTTGTAGGGATGTAAACAATTTGCCCTTATTAACAGCTTATTGTATCTTTCTGTCCCATTTACCTTTTTATGTCTCTCTTGAATCTTGTACTTGAAGATCAAATTTTTTGTTGAGCTCTGGTCTTTTTAACAGGAAAGTTTGGAAGTCCCCTATTTCATTGAATATCCATCTTCTCCCCTGAAAGATGATGCTCATTTTTGCTGAATAGTTGATCCTTGGCTGTAATCCAAGTTTCTTTGCCTTATGGAATATCATGTTCCATGCCCTATGGTCTTTTAATGTAGAAGCTGCAAGGACCTTTGTAATCCTGACTGTGGTTCCATGAGATTTAAATTGTTTCTTTCTGGCTGCTTGCAGTATTTTCTTTTTGACTTGGTAATTTTGGAATTTGGCTATTATATTCCTTGGCATTTTCAATTTCAGATCTCTTTCAGGAGGTGAGAGGTGGATTCTTTCCATGGCTATTTGACCTTCTGGTTCTAGGACAGGGCAATTTTCTTTTATGATTCCTGAAAGATACTGTCCAGGCTCTTTTTTTCATTGTGATTTTCAGGTAGACCAATAATTTTTAAATTGTCTCTCCTGGATCAATTTTCCAGGTCAGTTGTTTTATCAATGAGATATTTTATGTTTTCATCTATTTTTTCTTTTTTTGTTTCTGTTTGACTGATTCTTGCTGTCTCATAGAGTCATTAGTTTCCATTGCTCAATTCTAATTTTTAACAAACTGTTTTCTTCTGTTAGATTTTTTACTTCCTTCCCCAATTGGCCAATTGTATTTTTAAGGGATTTGTTTTCTTCAGTGTACTTTTTGTCCAGTTGGTCAATTGTGTTTCTTAGGGACTTGTTTTCTTCAGTGCACTTTTTTTTCCAATTGGCCCATTGTATTTTTTAAGGACTCTTCTACCTCTCTCATTTGACTTTTAAAATCCTTCTTGAGCTCTTCTAAGAAGGCTTTTTGGACTTCAGACCAGTTCATATTCCTTTTTGAGGTTGCAGATGTGGACTTGTTGACAATGTTGTCCTCTTCAGAATTTTTGTCTTGATCTTCACTCTTCTCATAATATGAATCTATGATATGTTTCTTTTTGCTCATGGTGTTTCTTTATTCCCTGGCTTTTAAAGAGATTGAGCTCTCCTGCTGGGAGCAGAGGGCACTGACCCAAGCTTCTTATGTTGGGAGCCTAGGTCTTGGTCACTGGCTTTGTATGCTGGGGCCTCCGGTGTTGGCAATTGGAGGCTGTAGGGTTCTGGTAGCTTACCTGGTGTTGGGCTGGAATCAGCAAGGCTGGAACCCTCAAGCAACTCTAGGTTGCCTGCTTTTCCTTTCCTTTAGCTTTCTTCAGCTCCTTTCAGATGAATGTTGCAGGGTGTTTATCCCCCCGGGGCCCTTTGTAATGCTGCTCCCTTATTTTTGCTGAGGCACTGGCAGACCCGTTTGCTGTACAATGAGGAGGCACCAGCATCACCTCCTGGTGTGCTAAAATGGGTCTTTCCACTAGCTGGCTGGGGTGTCTCCCATTCAGTACTGCTTCCCTTCCCCCAGGGCAAGAGGGGCCTTTCCCGTTAATCCCTCAAGCTACCTGGGCTACTATACTGCTGCTCCCCATCTTTCTTCTAGTTCAGCTGTTCCAGGGTTTTTCCTGGGGTGATATTTTCTGGGCTTTCAGAGGTTGATAGGGTAGGGTGAGAGTGACTACCTTTTTACTCCACCATCCTGGCTCCTGGAAGAGGAAATCCTTATTTATCTACTTTTGAAGGAGGGAGGAAATCTTTACTTATCTTTGCCAAGGAATTCAAGAGTAGTACTTCATGATGTTTGTCTTTGCAGAATTGCCAGAAGTCAATTCTTCTTCAAAGAATCTGAATTAAAGAATTCTTGGAGAGAAAATGTAGTGCTAAAATTTCTGTCTCAAGTCTATTAATAATGTTTATGTCAAACTAAAAAGGATGGAGATACAGAATAAATTTATTTTAAAAAAAAGACACCTCTATTATTAAATGCCTGAGTATTAATGGTGCCTGGCATTTTCTTATTGCCACTAATTCCTCAGCTCTGAATTAATTCCACTATCTTCTTCCTACACACTACTTTATAGGTTGAAAAACAGAACTGCAGGAAGTCACTTAAGTATGCTGACTGGGTCCATTGTAAATTCATGTTATCTAACTTCAACAGAGTCCTCATTGAAGCTAGATAATACTTTTATTCTTCCCTAATCCACTCCTCTTATTCCTCACAGAAGCATTTAAGACCCTTTTCTCCCTCAGAGATTCTATGCCTAGATTTCTTCCCTCTCTTTCCTGCAGACCTCACCTATTACTTTACTGAGAAAATTGAGGCCATTCAATATGAGTTCCATTTCTCTTCAACTCAAAACATGTTAATATCATAACTCATTCTCTTCCTTTCCCCTAGTCTCTGACAATGAGATGGCCTTTCTCCATGCCCAAGCCAATCTCTCTACATGTGCACTTGATCCCATCACCTCTTATCTGTTCCAGCACATTCCATCCTCAGTCATCCCCTCTTTATTTCTTTCTAAACTTCAACCTCTTCCTGGTTACTGGTTCCTTCCCTGCTGCTTTCAAATATTCCTAATACTCTCTGATCCCTCCCCCCAAAAAAAAGAGGGGGGAAAGAAAAAGGAAGAATCCTTCACCATACCTCAACATCCCCTTAAGATATCATCCTATGTCTCTTGTCCCTGTCACAGCCAATCTGTTAAACAAAGTTGTCTTCATTTATAGCCCTCACATCTTCTCTTATTTACACTTTTTTCTGTTGCAATCTGGTTTCTGACTTCATTCTAATGAAATAGCTTTCTCTTAAGTTGCCAGTGACCTATTAATTGCCAAATCTGATAGTCTTTTTTTATCCTAATCCTTCTTAATCTATCTGCTGCATTTGATATCATTCACCTCCCTCTTCCAAAATTTGACCCCTTCTCACTATTCACAGAGTTGCAACCTTAGTTCAAGTCCTTATCACCTCTTCCCTAGATTATTGCAACAGCTTCTTGAAATTGTTGTCCTTGCCTCAAGTCTCTCTTCACTTCATTCTATCTTCCACATGACTACCAAAGTGATTTTACTTAAGGTTAGATTTGTCCAAGTCCCTGTACTTCTCAATAGACTCCATTGTCTTTCAATAACCTATAGAACCACTCAGAATCGTATAGTTCTTCCCAATTTTCTCTCAAACTGCTGATTGCATCTTTTCCTGTGGTACAACAATGTTCCATTGCATTTATATACTGCAGTTTATTTAGTTATCTCCCATAGGTCAGCACTCCATTAATTTCCAGGTTTTTGTTTTATTTTGTTTTGTTTTGTTTTGCTACCATGAAAAGAACTGCTTAACATATTTTTGTATGTGGAGACCCCTTTCTTCTTTTTAAAATTCCTTTAAAGTATATCCAGCAGCATAAATTGATTTGTGCATTTTTAGTTGAAAAGGTAAAAATAGAGATAGAATGAAAATGTTTATTTATAACTAAAATAATAATACAATTTTTATGTCAACTGACATATCTAGTCCTTCTAGTATTTTAAGAAGTACCAAATTGTTTTGATGATTCCTCCTTTTAAATAGAGTTTGAGATCTACTACTAATAGGCCCTCTTCTTTTTGACATTTTTTCCCCTGATTTTCCTTGAAATTTCTCAGGTCATTAAAAGCATTGTGCAATTCAGTCCACTGTGTGTCTGCTGCTATTCCTGAAGTCAATTCTACAGAACAAGATGCCCCTCCCAGGATAAGTTCATCCCTTCTAAATTCACTACCATGCTGCTAACTCAAGCCTTGATTGACAGCACCACCTTCAGCCTCCTCTCCCCTTTGGTTGGAAGGCTGTAGAGCAGGGTACCAGACTCTTCCCAATGCTTCCTTTCACAGAGGACAGAAACTGGACCCTCAACTCCCTCCACTTTGCATATGCTGCCCTGCCTGATTTCAACTCAACAAAACAAAATGCTCCCTGATGTGTCTCCCCCAAATTGCTCCCCTTTTACTGCCTCTTTTTGTGTGTGGTTTTCCCCTTTAGATTGTAAGCTCTTGCAGGAAAGCTCTTGGCACATCATAGGCACTCAATAAATATTTTTTGGATTGGATTGGATTAGATTGGATTAGATTGGATTGGATTGCAGTTTCCCAAATGAAATTTGAGCTACTCTCCTCCTCACCAACTATTCTTCCTATATTTGACACACAGTAAGATAAATGAGAGCTACAGCATGTGATCTACCTGCTTCATTGTTTTTCTTTAAAAAAAAAACTATATTCAGATTTTTTCTGGAAAGATAAAGTTTTTTAAGGAATAGGAAAATATTAATCTTTACAATATTAAGTCTCCAATAAAATATTTGTTTACATAAAGTATAGCTATAGAAAGCTTCAGTATGCTCTCCAGATGTTTTTGTTTCTGTGGGCTGTATATAAGGTAATAATTTATTGGCAGAAAAAAATCAAAGAAAATTTTTTTTTCTGAAAAATATAATTACCTTTATGATTATAGGGGTAGGGAACCTGTGGCCTCAAGGCCACAGGTGGCCCTGTAGGTCCTCAAATGCAACCTTTTGACTGAATCCAAACTTCACAGAACACCCCTGAAACCAATCAAGATACTTGTGGATTTTGACTTTATCTTCTGATGTACTACCTGTCCCTCCTGGTGATGTGTCATCTGCCAATTTTATGAGTATACCATCTATACGTTAACTCAAATTATTGACAAAAATAAGTTAAGGAAATAAATGAAATATTCTTCTAACATAATGATTAACTTAGAAACAAGTAAAACTTTATTTCAGGATAGATAGTCTAGACTTCTCCTCCCTCAAAGAGCAAGATTTACACAAAAATTTTTATACATTACAAAAGGGAAAATTGCTATCAATTTGGACAGTTAAGAGCTTATAAAGAAAAAAAAGAATGGAAAACATTCAAAAGAATGGGACTTCAAATAAGATGAAGCTGTAGTAACTCCTTTGAATTATTTATGACTCTGCATTTAGAAAAAGGAGGCATCTTAAGTTTAAAATAACATCAGGAATCACTGGCAACAATTGTCCTATGACAGTGGTGTGCTTGACACCATTGGGTAGCCAAGACAATGTGGTTTACCCACTACCATCCAGCAACAGCCAAACCCAGTGATGAGCCAACATAGCTGAGCAAAAGAGCAATTTATCTGTCACTCATACTCACTTTGGAGCACCAAGGACCCCTTAGAGACAGAAACAGCATCAAGGCCCACTATTCTGGAACTGTTAGTTGGCTTGGTCACATGTATTCTGTATGCATATCCTTTGCTACCACTGCACTTTAAGCTCATTCTCTCCCTATTTATTTTTGGAAAAGCACACTTCTGATTAAAATACTTTCTTACTATTGTTTTTTACTGACATTTGAATAAATGTTTTGTCTAATGACTTAATCTACTAGCTGATTATTAAGGGGAAGAATAGTGATGGGGGCTCATGAGTTAGTATCACAATAACCCTGGAATTAGTAGCAGCCACCCCTCTGGGGTCCAATCTGTTAGGTTGAGAGGAAGTTGAATGACTATAATTGTTCTATTCTTTTCTTATTTACTCCACCTTCTAGACTTGCCAAAAATCTTATTCTTACCCTTTTTGAATCTGTCACCTTAGGGTCTACTCAATGACCATTCTTGGTTTTCCTTTTATATCATTGTTAATTATTGGTCCTGCTTCTGTTTCAACTTACAAAGTAGAATCTGAACCAGCATGTTGGTCTAAGAGGCTGTTTTCTTCCAAATTATCCTCAATTTTACTATTGCTAGGTTTATATCCCAAAGACATAAAAAGAGGGGGGAAGGACCTATTTGTACAAAAATATTTATAGCAGCTCTTTTTGTGGTGGCTAAGAATTGGTAATTGAAGGGGTATCCATTAATTGGGGAATGACTAAACAAGCTGTGGCATATTGTGATGGAATATTATTGTGCTACAAGAAATGACAAACAGAATGACTTTGGAAAAATCTGGAAAGACTTACATGAACTGATACAAAGTGAAGTGAGCAGAACAGGACAACATTGTACACAATATTGTACAACAATATTGTACAATGAAGAACTATGAATGATTTAGCTATTCTCAGCAATATGATGATCTAAGACAATTCCAAAGGACTAATGGTGAAATATACTCTCTGCCTCCAAAAAAAACTGATTCTATTTGAATCTAGACTGAAACATGCTATTTTTTACTTTCTTTCTTTCATTCTTTTTTATTTAAGTCTCCATGTGCAAAATTACTAATGTTGAAATGTTTTAGATAATTGCACATGTATAACCTGTATTTGATTGCTTACCATTTCAGGGAGTGGGAAGGGGAGGATAGAATTTGGAACTCAAAACTTTAAAAAAAAGTGCAAATGTTAAAATTTGTTTTAACATATAATTGGAGGAAAATAACATATTATAAATTGTTATTAAAAATTACCCTCAATTTCTCCAACATGTTGTTATTATTTCTCCTCCCAAAATTCAACCTTTAACCTATTTCATTCATTCAAACCCCTCCAAATCACCTATGTGATTTCCTTCTCCTTATTTTGCCTAAGTACTCTCTTCTCCAACTTCTCCCACATCATCTCCCAAGAAGTAAAAGAGAAAGTACATTTTGGGGACCTATTGCTTATCTCATTCATTTTTCAAATCCCAGGTGAAACCTGGTAACTCTGATACATGACACTACTTCAATGGCACCATCAACTTTCTCACACGCTTTCAATTTCATCATCATAGAATAATTTTGTAAGATTTTTAGAGAGTAAGATATCAACATAGAACAGTTTTGGGAATTTTTTAGACAGAAGGAATGCATGCTTATGTACATTAAAAGTAGAAGGTGCCCCATTTCCCTTTCCAGGTATCCTCCTTTCCTTTTACCCCAGAAATTTGTATAGTCCTTTTGACTCACAGTACTCTAGATGAAGGGATGGCTAGGTGGCACAGTAAATAGAGTTCTGCACCTACATTCAAGATTCAGATTTGGACTGAGATGCTTACTAGCTGTGTGACCCTGGGCAAATCACTTAATCCTGTTTGCCTCAGTATCCTCCTCTGTAAAATGAGCTGGAGAAGGAAATGGTAAAATACTCCAATATCTTTGCCAAGAAAACTCCAAATGGAGTTATGAAGAATTGGATATGACTGAAATGACTGAACAATAGAAGCAAACTCTAAATGAAGCTCCATTTAGGCAGGAAGTCAGGTTTTAATGTTTTCTACTGTTCACTTCCTTAGCACTACTCCAGGCAGGTCTTCACAAGTCCATTGTAATTGATATCCACTCTGGACTATTGAAGTTGGTTAGTTTCTTGGTTGTGTCAAATCATTGAAATTATACACTAGTCCCTCAGCTAATCATGTTAGATGACTTAGATAAAAGTCAAAGTGTCTCAGTGCTATTTTAAATTTTCTGTTCTTACCATAACACTACTCTAATACTCAAAGAGTTTTTTAGGTGTCTGAGAAAATACTTTTACTCACCTTTCTTGACCAAATGACTGCTTCCAATTCTTGACTGTCTTAGGGTAAATCCATGCCTTTTAGCTCCTTATTTTCCATGTGTCCAGGTAATATACCTCCAGGTCAACTTCTACCCAGATTTATTTTTATTTCAGATGGGGACTTTCTCTTTTCTTTTACTTGTTTTTTCTATTTTTCATCTTCTTTTGGGGAAGCTAGGTAGGCTTATATCAAATGTCCCAAATGGCTTCTTGAAGAAGGAAATGACTAAAAGAGATAAATGGTATTATGTGACTCATAGTCAGTAGAGCCACCCTGCCTTCATGGGAAAGATTCTTATTCTCCATACAAATATAATAGAAAAGATAGTGTTACGTGTTCAGGACAAGCAAGGAATCACACTATCTCGACATACTGAGGAAGAGACTCATTTCTCCTGTAATAAAAAAAAGTATTGGTGATGATGAAATAATAATAACAATAACTAGTAATAGAGACATGATCATTAGGGTTTTCCAGAGGGAAAACTGAGCAGATTAAGATTTTGAGAGATTTTGAGAAATTAAAAATCAAGTTGTTGGTAATATATCTAAGATAAAAGCCATCCACAACATGTCCAAGAAATTTAACTCTGTGGAGAGTCTAACTAGATGTGGCAGGCAGTAAAATAAAGAAATGGTTTATTTCTTGAATTTCATTACTGATTTTGGGGTAATGAGAAATTGCTAAATCTTTCTTATCATTACCATCACATTTCTTTTACTCACCATGAAAAATCCAATATAGTTATACCAATTATAGGGTTTTTTTTCCTCATTGTTAAGCAGCAAAAAATACAAAGTTGTGTCCACATTGAATTCTGAGTCTTTCAACTCATATATAATCAATCACTAAATTCTGTATTTTCTTCCTTTGAAATATTTCTTGTGTTAATTTCTTTTTGTTTGTACTAAGAACAAACTAGTCTACACACCCATTATTTCATATTTAAATTACTTAATTAGTTTACTAACTACTCTGCCTTACTCTAGTCTCTTCAAATTTCAGTCTATTCTGCACAGTTTAGTACTTTAAATTATCCTGTACACTATTACCAGACTAATATCCTAAAACATCACTTTGATGATATCATTGCCATGATCCAAAATATTCATTGCCTACCTTGAGTCTTGAGAATAAAGTCCAATTTCTTCAAACTGATTTCTTAAGTACTATACATTTCTTCTTCCTCATTCTACCATATAGTATTCCACAACTTCCTAATGCTAATCCTCAGCTTTTATCAAATAGTTAATTGATCAATAAACACATTAAGAACTAAACAATTTCTATACTCAATGTATGTATAATCTGTATGTACACTTAAGTATATTCTAAACAAATTTCTACAAAATATGCAAGGCAGTTAAATTCAATGTAGTCAAGGAAGGAAGGTAGAAGAAGTTGAGGGAAGATCCTGCTGATTACTTTTCATGTTAGGTAGAAATCTTAGTTTTCATCCTGAGTTAGGTAGTCAAACAACCCTATTGTTTTTCTTCATGCATAGATACAAGGAAAATAAAAATACTTTTAAATTTATAAAATACAAATATTTTGGAAAACTAAACATGGCCCATTCTACTTTATCATAATATTAAGATTTAAAATCATGAAACTACAGAATTAAGAAGTTGGGAAGACTTTTAGAAATCATCTTTCCAAATCCTTTCTATTAGAGTTAAGGAAGCTAAGAATCAAGTTCCTATATTTTGTTTGAGCAATATGTAGAAAGGTTGTTTGTCTCTGTGCTTGATGAATAGTGAACCTAAATGACCAAAATTTTCCAAATGGCAACCATGAAAGTCAAAGCCACCACCTAGACAGCAAATATGATGAATATATGGTAAAAAAAAAAAAAAAGGAAGGCAGTAAATGGTAATTATGAACATTAAAACAGTAAGGAGGTGGGCAATGAAATAGAATAAGGAAAAGAATGAAAATTAGATACCTAGAGGAAGGGAATAGGAGAAAAGAGAATTATTCAGGGCATTTGGTTGAATTTATAGGAGATAAAGGGAATGAGGGAATCAAATCACATTCAAAGAAATGAAAAGGGGAAAATAAGTTCAGTTTTGGGAAGTGGCATAATTTTAGCCACATTTTAAGATTTTTTTTTCATTTTTGCAACAATTTGGGTAGGGGAGGGAAGAACACCCTTAGGTAAAATCTATGGAATTTTGGAGGTAATATGTGCATAGGATGAGATAGGATGGGATCCCAAACTACAGTGGTGTGTATTTCAGTATGTATAATTCCAATGATGATAGATATGAAAGTTGATGTAAACTGAAGAGGAAAAAAAAAGTAAATTTGCTGAGCTAGGTTAGACTCAAAAACTGAACCTATACAAGGTTTCAGGTCATACATCTCTCATAAAAAAAAAGTGATCTTAATATGTGTAATGTGCTGACTTTTAGTACCAAAGGTTTTAAATGCACACAACATATTTTTGGCATATTTTGGAAAAATTTTTCCTATTCATTTTTATCATAATCAGAAAAATATATGTAGTTGAATTTGAAAAATGAGATATTTATTTCATTTGGATTTATGTTTACTTACTGACAAAATATATTTATTCTTCACTGCATATTAAAATTTCAAAACAATTCTGGAATATGGAGGCCAAAAGAAAATTAAAATTAATGAGCAGTAGAGTACGAAGCCTGGAGTCAGAAAGAATCATCTTCCTGAATTCAAATCTGGCCTCAGAGACTTGCTAGCTGTGTGACTATGAGCAAGTCACCTTTTTTTTTTATTTTATTGTTTGTTTGTGCTTTTTTTTTGCTCAAGTTTCCTCATTTGTAAAATGAGCTGGAGAAAGAAAATGGCAAATTGTTCCATTATCTTTGTCAATAAAACCCCAAATCAGGTCACAAAGATTTGGACATGACTGAAAAATACATGAATAATAACAATAGAAAAACAAATGTATGGACCAGTTAAATAAGCAAGACCCAAAAGTCAATGGATGGATGTTATTAGAATATAAAAGATAAAAAAATTACAGAACATTAAAGAAGAACAGAAAATTGTATTTTCCACAACCAATATTAGGAAAAGAATACATAAAATAAATAGAGAAGATTACAAAAGACAAAATGGACTACTTTGATAATAAATTATTGAAAAATGAAAAAGTTTTTGCACAAACAAAATTAAAACAAGAAGAAAAGTTGTTAATTATGGAAAGAACTGCATCTAGCATCTCTGACAAAAGTGTGAAGTCTGAAATATATAAGAAATTAACATAAATATATGTATGCATATGTATGTATAGGTTCATAGGATGGCAAAGATAATGTATTATGGAAATATATGGAGATATGCACATTAATAGCTTGTTTGAAGTATTGGGGATTCACAGGTCATATGACCACAAATCTTCAGAGGCTATATAATTCAACATACTCATTTTACAGATCAGGAAACTGAGGCTCAAGGAAGTTAAGTCCAAGGTCACATGGATTATAAGCATTAGAACTGAATTTTTATAAGTCCAGAGTCAATACCCGTCTAAATATAACATGCTGCTTCTAATTAGTCTGGAATTATGTTTGGAATTATGCAAGAAATGTTACTAAACTGTTCATGCCCTTTGACATTTAAATCATAACACTGAGCATATATCCCAGAGGGATCAATGACAGAAAGAAAGGTTCCATGTATATCAAAATATTTATAAAATCAACTTTAAAAATTACAAAAAGTGTCCATGCATTGGTGAGTGGAAGAATAAAGCACAGGCTATAGATGTAATAGATTGTTTACACTATCATAAAGAAAAATAATTGTGGATTTCAGAGCAACATGGAAAGACACGTATGAACTGATTTAGAGCAACTGAAGCAGAGCAAAGAGAAAAATATGTGATGAATATAATAAACTTAATGAAGAAAAAACTAAAAGAATAAAATACATTGGTAAATGTTAGTTCCTGATGAATAATGTTGGAATATACTTCCTTCATATCTTTCGAGAAATGGTGAAATAAGGGTACCGATTATTACATATTCTGGCAACCAAGGCTGCTTTTTTTTTAATGATTCTACTTAAGTGTTTTTGTTTTGTTTTTGTAAGAAAGAATAAAATAGGAAATATATTTATTGAGAAGTGGTTGTTGTATAAGAAAAAATATGTAGCAATAAAACATTTGATTTTAAAAATACAATCAATCAAATGCTTACTATAGCTTCTTTGCCTCATCTTTCTCTGAAACTTAGGAAATTTGACCTTGACCAGTCTCCTCTAAGGTATTCTCTTTTTCCTTAGCATTTATGTACTTCTCTCCTATTTATTCTTTTTTTCTCTCAAGTACGCTTATTTCATCATCATATATATCTCAGACAGAAGTCATCTCTGTAATTCCAAGGCTCTCTGTACTGTGCTCTCTTCTTTCCCATCACCTTCACTCAGTGATCTCATCAGCTCCCATGCATTTAATTACCATCTCTATATAGATTACTCCCCATTCAATATATACCATTCTAATCCTTTTCTTGAGTTCCCATCATGATTTGCCAACTGCCTCCTGAACATTTTCATCTGGATGACTTGTAGGTATTTGAACCTTAACATATTAAAAAAAAGAAATTCTTTTTTTCTTTTTAATTTTTTTTTAAATTTTTAACAAGTGTTTTTAAAACTTTGGGTTACAAATTTTCTCCCTTCCTTCCTCCCCACCCACCCTCATTGAAAAGGCAAGCACCTCAATACAAGTTATAGATGTGTAGTCATGCAAAACACTTCCATACTAGTCCTGTTGTGAAAACTAAGTATATTTTCCTTCATCCTATCCTACCCCCCATTCATTCTATTCTCTCTTTTGACCCTGTCCCTCCTCAGAAGTGTTTGCTTTTGATTATCCCCTCCCTCAATCTGCCCTACCCTCTATCAACCCCCTGTTCTCTTGTCCCCTTCCCCCTTTACTTTCCTGTAAAGTCATATAGATTTCCATATCCCATTATGTATGTTATTCCCTCCTTAAGCCAAATCCTATGAGAGTAAGATTCACTCATTCCCTCTCACCTTCCCCCATTTCCTTTCCACTGTAAAAGCCTTTTCTTATGTGTTTCATTGAGATATTTTACCTCATTCTACTTCTCCCTTTCTCCTTCTCCCAGTATAATCTTCTCCCACCCCTTAATTTTATTTTCCAGATATCACTCCTTCATCTTCAACTCACCCTGTGTCCTCTATCTAGCTACACAAACATATAATTTTTTCCTTCCCACTACCCTAATACTGACAAAGGATTCATGAGTTACAAATATCATCTTTCCCTGCAGGAATGCAAACAGTTCAACCTTAATAAGTCTCTTATGATTTTTCTTTCCTGTTTACTTCTTCCATTTTTCACTTGAGTCTTGTATTTGAAGGTCAAATTTTCTATTCAGTGCTGGTCTTTTCCACAGGAATGCTTGAAAGTCCTCTATTTCATTGAATGACCATTTTTTTTACCCTGAAGGATTATACTCAGTTTTGCTGGGTAGGTGATTCTAGGTTGTAGTCCTAATTCTTTTGCCTTCTGGAATATCATACTCTATGCCCTCCAGGCCCAAAAAGAAATTCTTTATCTTCCTCCACCAAACCTTTGAACCTCTAAGCTTCATATTCCTGTTGAAGTGATTGCTATCCTTTCAGTCATCCAGGTTCTCACTCTTAAAATCATCTTGATTTTTCTCTCTCATTCATTCTTCATATCTAATCATTTCTCAAGTATTGTCAATTCTACCTCCATAGCACCATTTACCTCTATTCTCTTCTCTCATCCACATTAGTAGCCTCTCTCCCAGATTCTTGGAGTAGTCTTATACTTTGTTTTCCTGCTTTGATACACTCCTTTCTTAAATTCACCATATGTATATATATATATATATATATACAAAATAATCTTGCCAAATTATATGTATGAATAAATTATGCTTCTGATCAAGAATCTTCAGTTGTTCCCTATTGTCCCTGACAAAATTTATAAACTCCTGAGCCCTTTGGAGTCTGGCTCTAGGATATTTTCTTAAACATATCCCATTTTCCCCATCACACAATTAAGAGTCTAGTTAAACAAATCCACTAGTAGTTCTTCAAACTTGGTATTCCATCACCCACCCCTATGCCTTTTTGTTGGCTATTGCCCATACTTGGAATGCATCCTTTTCTCACCTGCACTTCTAAGAATATTTTGCTTCATAAAGTACAGAAGAGGTTTCATCTCATATCAGGAGTCAGGAAGTTAATGATCTCTCTCTCCTCAAATTATCTTTATCTTTTTTTAATACATGCTGTAACCCTTGAGATCATTGCCATTTTAAAAAATTCCTTTTTAACCCTTGCACCTATCACAAATGTGACTCTAACTCAACTACTTTACATTACTTATACTTGTCAAAAAGAAAAAATAATTTTTAAATAATGAAAAAAATTTAAATTTTAAAAATCATTTTAAAATAATTTTAGTAATAAGTGCCATTCTATGTAATAGTTACTTTTGTTTAATAATTCCTTTTATTTTAATGAGTAAAAATTTTTTTTATTCCTCCCAACATTTTTCAACATTTTACTGATTACTACATCATCAAACTTTTGATTTTTTTTCTTTTCAAGGCTCTATATAATCTTTAATAACTTCCATATTTTCTTTAATATTGTCAATCCATGATGGAACAAAGACAATCAGAGAAGTAGAAAATCCATTGGGGTGGAAAATATCAGAGGCAGAAAGAATAGGAGTGAGTGGTAGAGGTCACAGAAGATGGAGGGATAGGAAACAAAGGTTCTTTTCTATAAGCTGCATCTATTCCTGCTTCCCAGGATTCTTTGACGTGATCTTTTTTCATAATTTTTTTTGCATGATAACTTTACTATATATTTAAAAGGAATAGCAAGTTTTGCTTAATAGGTTTGCAGTTTCATGTGCATTTTTAAAATTCATTTATTTTTAGTTTTCAACAATCACTTCCAAAAGCTTTTGAGTTTTAAATTTAATCCACCTCCCTCCCCCCTTCCCTCCCCAAGATGATGTGAAGTCTGATATAAGCTCTACATGTCCTATTAAACATATTTTCACATTAGTGATGTTGTAAAGAAGAATTAGAACCCATGATAAAAACCACAAGAAGGAAAACATAACAAAGCAGAAGGAAAAAGAGAGCAAATAGTATACTTAGATCTGCATTCAAACTCCATAGCTCTTTCTCTGGATGTGGAGAATATTTTTCATCATGAGGCTTTTGGAGATGTCTTGGATCCTTGCATTGCTGAGAAGGGCTAAGTCTATCAAAGTTCATCATCTCACAATATGGCTGTTACTGTGTACAACGTTCTCCTAGTTCTACTCACTTCATTTGGTATCAGTCTACACAAGTCTTTCCAAATTTTTCTGAAGTCTGCCTGCTCATCATTTCTCATAACACAATAGTATTCCGTTATATTCATATGCTCCAACTTGTTCAGCCATTCCCCAATTGATAGGCATCCCCTCAAATTCCAGTTCTTTGCCACCACAGAAAGAGTTGTTATAAATTTTTTTTACATATGGATCCTTTTCCCATTTTCATGATCTCTTTGAGGTACAGCCCCAGAAATGCTATCGCTGGGTAAAAGTATACACACATTTTTATAGCCCTTTAAGCATAGTTCCAAATTGCTTTCCAAAATGGTTGGATCAGTTCACATCTCCACCAACAATGCATTAATATTCCAATTTTTCCACATCTTCTTCAACATTTATCATTTTCTTGTTCTTTCATGTTAGCCAATCTGATAGGTGTGATGTAGTACCTCAAAGTTGTTTTGATTGGGGTTTCTTTAATCAGTAATGATTTAGAGCATTTTTTCACATGACTATGAATAGTTTTAATGTCTTCATCTAAAAACTGCCTGTTCATCTCCTTTGACCATTTATCAATTGGGGATTGATGTGTATTCTTATAAATTTGACTTATTTCTCTACATATTTTAGAAATAAGAAACAGACAATGGTTGTAAAAATTCTTTCCCAGTTTTCTACTTCCCTCCTAATCTTGGTTGCACTGGTTTTGTTTGTGCAAAAACTTTTCAATTTAATATAATCATAAATATCCATTTTGTATTTCATAATGTTTTCTAACTCTTGTTTGGTCATACATTCTTCTGTTCTCCATAAATCTGAGAAATAAACTATTCCATGCTCTCCCAGTTTACTTATTTATATCTAAACTGTGTACCCATTTTGACTTTATTTTGGTATATGGTGTAAGATTTTGTTCTATGCCTAGTTTCTGCCATACTCTTTTCCAGCTTTCCCAGCAGTTTTTGTCATAGTGGGTTTATTAACTAGTAGATTATTATAGTCATTGACTACTGTATCTTGTGTACCTAACCTATTCCACTGATCTACCTCTCTATTTCTTAGCCAGTACCAAATAGTTTTGATGATTGCTGCTTTATAATACAATTTAAAATCTGGAATGGTTAGGCCACCTTCCCTAGCATTTCTTTTTATTAGTTCCTTTGATACTCTGGACCTTTTGTTCTTCCAAATGAATTTTATTATCATTCTTTCTAGCTCTATAAAATAATTTTTGGTAGTTTGATTGGTATGGCACTGAATAAGTAAATTAACTTAGGTAAAATTGTCATTTTTATTATATTTACTTGGCCTACCCATGAGCAACTGATGTTTTTCCAGTTATTTAGATCTGACTCTTTTGTGAAAAGTGTTTTGTAATTGTGTTCATATAGTTCCTGAGTTTGTTTCAGCAGGTAGACTCCTAAATACTTTATAATGTCTATGATAAGTTTAAATGGAATTTTTCTTTCTAAATCTTGCTGTTGGGCTTTGTTGGTAATATATAGAAATGCTGATGATTTATGTGAGTGTATTTTATATCCTGCAACTTTGCCAAAGGTGTTTATTATTTCAAGTTGTTTTTTACTTGATTCTCTAGGATTCTCTAAGTATATCATCATATCATCTGCAAAGGGTGATAGATTTGTTTCTTCTTTGCCTATTCTAATACTTTCATTTCTTTTTCTTCTCTTATTGCTAAAGCTAATGTTTCTAGTACCATATTGAGCAACAGTGGTGATAATGGACATCCTTGCTTCACCCCTGATCTTATTAAAAATGCTTCTGACTTATCCTCATTACATATAATGCTTACTGAAGGTTTTAGGTAGATGCTACTTATCATTTTAAGGAAGACTCCATTTATTCCTATGGTCTTTAGTATTTTTAATAGGAATGTGTGTTGTGTTTTGTCAAAAACTTTTTCTGCATCTATTGAAATGATCATATGGTTCCTGTTAGTTTTGTTGGTGGTGTGAGCAATTATGCTGGTAGTTTTCCTAATATTGAACCAGCCCTGCATTCCTGGTATGAATGCTACCTGGTCATAGTGAATTATTCTCATGATAAGTTGCTGAAATCTATTTCCTAAAATTTTATTTAAAATTTTTGCATCTATATTCATTAGGGAAATCAGCCTATAATTTTCTTTCTCTGTTTTGACTCTTCCAAGTTTAAGTATCAGCACCGTATTTGTATCATAAAAAAGAATTTAGTAAGACTCTTTCTTTGCCTATTTTCCCAAATAGTTTGTATAGTATTGGAATTAATTGTTCTTTAAATGTTTGATAGAATTCACTAGTAAATCCATCTGGTTTTGGAGATTTTTTTCCCTAAGAAGTTCAGCTTTTTTCTTTTCTGAGATGGGGTTATTTAAGAATTTTACTTACTGTTAACCTGAGCAATTTATATTTTTGTAAATATTCATCCATTTCACTAAGATTGTTAAATTTATTGGCATACAGTTGGGCAAAATAGTTTCTAATTATTGTTTTAATTTCCTCTTCACTGGTGGTGAATTCAACCTTTTCATTTTTGATACTGGTGATTTTTTCTTCTTTCTTTTTTTTAATTAAATTAACCAAAGGTTCATCTATTTTATTGTTGTTGTTTTTTTCATAAAACCAGCTCTTAGTTTTATTTATTAGTTCAATAGTTTTCTTAATTTCAATTTTACAAATTTCTCCTTTGGTTTTCAGCATTCCTAATTTGGTCTTTTTGGGGGGATTTTTAATTTGTTTATTTTCTAGTTTTTTTTAGTTGCATGCCCAATTCATTGATCTCCTCTTTCTCTATATTATTCATTTAGGCATTTAGAGAAATAAAACTTCCCCCTTAGAACTGCTTTTGCTGCATCCCATAAATTTTGATATATTGTCTCATTATTGTCATTCTCTTGGATGAAGTTATTAATTGTTTCTATGATTTGCTGTTTGACCCATTCATTCTTTAGGATTAGATTATTTAGTTTCCAATTAATTTTTAGTCTATCTTTCCATAGCTCTTTATTACATATAATTTTTATTGCATCATGATCTGAAAAGAATGCATTTAATATTTCTGCCTTTCTGCATTGGATTGTGAGGTTTTTATGCCCTAGTACATGGTTAATTTTTGTGGAAGTGCTATGCACTGCTGAGAAGAAAGTATATTCCTATCTCCAATTCAATTTTCTCCAGAGGTCTACCATACTTAATTTTTCTAAAATTCTGTTCACTTCCTTAACTTTTTTCTTGTTTATTTTATGGTTAGATTTATCTAGTTCAATGAGGGATGGTTGAGTTCCCTCACTACTATAGCTTTGCTTTCTATTTCTTCCTGTAACTCCCTTAACTTCTCCTCTCAGAATCTGGATGCTATAACACTTGGTGCATTTATGTTTAGTAATGATATTACTTCCTTGTCTATGGTGCCTTTTAGCAGTATGTAGTTTCCTTCCTTCTCTCTTAATTAAATCTATTTTTGCTCTTGCTTTGTCTGAGATCAGGATTGCCACCCCTCCTTTTTTTTTTTAACTTCAGCTGAAGCATAATATATTCTACTCCAGCCTTTTACCTTTACCCTGTATGTATCCTTCTGTTTCAAATGTGTTTCTTGTAAACAACATATTATAGGATTATGATTCCTAATCCGTTCTACTATCCACTTCCATTTTATGGGAGAGTTCATCCCATTCACAATAACAGTTATGATTACTTACTATCTGTGTCTTTCTCTCCATCCTATTCCCTTCTCCACCATTTATGCTTTTCTTTCTGCTTTTCTCCCTTACCCTTCTTACTAGAGTTTTGCTTTTTATCACCACCTTCCTCAATCTGCCTTCCCTTCTATCAGCCCCTTCTCTTTTCTTTCTCTTTTCCCTTACTACTTCTTCCCTCCCTTTTATCTGCTGTTCCCTTTTCTTTCCCCTTTCCCCTTCTACTACCTACATGTCAAGTTAAAATTCTATACCTAACCAACTATGTTATTCCCTCCTTGAGCCACATCTGAGTAAAGTTCGAACATTACTCATCTCCCTCCCTTCTTTCCCTCTACTGTAATATGTCTTTGTGCCTCTTCATGTGATGTAATTTACCCTTTTCTGCTTCCTCCTTTCCTCTTCTCCCATTACAATTCCTTTTCACCTCTTCATCAGATTTTTTTATCATCACATCAAAGTCAACTTAATCCCACCCCCTCTGTCCATGTATATCCCTTCTAAATGTCATAATAAAGATACAATTCTCAAGATTTATAAGGATCATCCTCCCATGTAACGATGTAAACAATTTAACCTTATTGATGACATGTTTTTTTTCTTCTCTTTCCTGTTTACCTTTTTATGCCTCTCTTGAGTCTTGTATTTCAAGATCAAATTGTCCATTGAACTCTGGTCTTTTCATCAGGAAAGTTTAGAAGTCCCCTATTTCATTGAATTTCCATCTCCTCCCTTGAAAGATTATGCTCATTTTCACTGAGTAGTTGATCCTCAGTTGTAATCCAAGCTCCTTTACCTTACAGAATATCATATTCCAAGCCCTCCGATCTTTTAATGTTGAAGCTGCAAGGTCCTGCATAATCCTGACTGTTGTTCCACAATATTTGAATTGTTTCTTCCAGTCTGCTTGTAGGATTTTCTCCTTGACCTGATAATTCTGGGATTTAGTTATAATATTCCTTGACTTTTTCAACTTAGGATCTCTTTAGGAGGTGATCAGTGGATTCTTTCGATGACCATTTTACCCTCTAGTTCTAGGGCTTCAGGACAGTTTTCCTTGATGATCTCCTGAAAGATACTTTCCAGACCTTTTTTTTCATCATGGCTTTCAGGTAGACCACTAATTCTTAAGTTATCTCTCCTGGATCTATTTTCCAGGTCAGTTGTTTTTACAATGAGGCATTTTACATTTTCTTCAATTTTTTCATTTTTTTGATTTTGTTTGACCTATTCTTGATGTTTCATAGAATCATTAGCTTCCAATTGCCCAATTCTAATTTTAAATGAATTATTTTATTCAGTTAGCTTTTGTACCTCCTTTTCCATTTGACTGATTTTACTTTTCAAGGACTTGTTTTCTACATTTAATTTTTGTCCTTCCTTTTCCAAGCTATTGACTCTTTTTTGCATATCTCTCATTTCTTTTCTCATTTTTTCTTCTATTTCTCTTATTTGATTTTAAAAATCATTCTTGAACTCTTGCAAGAAGGCTTTATGGGCTTGAGACTAGTTCATATTCCCCTCTAAGGTTTCAGATGTGAGTATATTAACAACATTCTCCTCTCCTGAATTTGTGTTTTGATCTTCTCTGTCACCAAGATACTTTTCTATGGTCATTGTTTTTCTATGTTGTTTCTTGCTCATGTTGTTTGCCTTTTTTTCTGGCTTTTAAAGTTGCTTCTGAGACACAGGGGGCACTGTCCCAGTCTTCTTGTGCTGGGAACTAGGGACCTGGTTACTGGATGACTGAGGTGGAGCTTGCCTCAGGCTTTCTGGGATGCCTCCCTTCTTGTACTGGTGGCCTTCAGCCACAGCAAGAGAGACCTTTCCTGTTAATCCCCCTAGCCTCAGGAGCTAAAAGACTGTGTATCTAATCTTTCTGCTCACTCTACTATTTCAGGATTTTTCTTGGGGCATTATTTTCTGGGTTTTTCAAGGTCAGTAAGGGAAGGTGAGGGCTCTTTGGTGTTTACTTCTCCATCTTGGCTCCTGGAAGTCAAAATAGGTGACTTTCAAACATTCAGTCTGTGGGCTAATAGCTCCAGGAGCAGTGCTTGCTGCTGCTGCTGCCACCACTACCACCACTCCCACCACTGCCAGCACTGCCATCATTCCTGCCACTGCCACAGCAGCCACCACTGTTGCTGCTGCTACTGATACTGCTCCTGATTCAATCGCTTCGAAAGTCTGTTCCTGGTTTGCTGGTGCTGGGGCTTTATTGCATGCCTTACACTCCTGTGCTGGACTGCTTCTCTCTCACCCAGTTCTGACAGACCCCCCACCAGCTGACCTTCTAAGTTGTCTCTGGTGTCAGTGAACTGAGAAGACTGGATCATGCCACTGCTGCTGTTGATTCAGTCCCCTAAAGCACTCTTCTTTCAGGCAGTGCAACAGACCTTTCCTGTCTTTCAGGTTGTCTTGGCCTGGAAATCAGCCTCACTGTCTCTTTGTGGGTTCTGGCACTCTAGAGTTTGTTTAGAGTGACTTTTTAAAGGTATTTGAAGAGATCTGGGGGAGAGCTCAGGTGAATCTTTGCTTTCACTCTACCATCTTGGCTTCATCTCCTCCTTTTTCATAATTTCTTATGATGTACTAATATTCTATTATTCATGTACCACAATTTATTCAGTCATTTCTGAAATGACATGCACCCCCTTAGTTTCTAGTTCTTTTCTTCTCACCCCTCCCGCCCTCAGTATCATTCTCCCTCTCAACTTCTCAACTTCCTACCATACCTGTGTCTCTATTGCTAGTGACCTCAAAGAGGCCAACAACAACAAAAATAACTGAAACACTTAATAGCCAATAAACTACCTGGATACAAAGTAAATTTTAAAATTATTGTCCTTTCTATATATTTCCAGAAAAATCCATTAGAAAAATATATATTTTTTTAAACTTCAGTTCCCAATCCATTAAATTTCAAAGATAAATTTTATTCTGTTTAGGGAAAAACTAGCCTAAGCTACATGGGGTGAATTACTTTTGTTGGTAAGCACCTCATTTATATGTCCTCATTTGTCAGTCTTTTGAGTTATTTTCCTTACATTTTTCTTTTCCTTCACAGGCATTTATTTGTTTCAATTTTCATGTTTTACTTCATTTCTTTTACCCATTCTTGGAGACCTTATAGTCAAATTGTTGCTTTTTCTGAGCTGTAATTTTAGTAATGGAGTTATTCTCCTGGATTTATTTACTTCTTGATATGCCTTAAACAGTAGTATTGCTTCATTATATTCATAGGTTTTATTTTTTGTTATTTTGTTTTGTTTTTCTATTTCCTCAAGTTTTTAGCCTTATGGGGTTCTTGGTTTGGAACATTTCTACTTTGTGCCATTTATCTGTCTGTGGCAGCATTACACCATCCAACTTACCATAGAATGGGGAGCTAGGGAGCAAGATATAATTGCAAGAATGCCATACATTTCATTGC
The DNA here is from genome assembly GCF_900497805.2 of Vombatus ursinus. Lineage (NCBI taxonomy): Eukaryota > Metazoa > Chordata > Mammalia > Diprotodontia > Vombatidae > Vombatus > Vombatus ursinus. Next base: position 13,653,903 of record NW_020954583.1, read on the forward strand.
CATTAATTATACTCACTCATTTTGGTATATGATGTATGTATTTATGCATTTATGTACATAGGAAAAGCACACATTATATAATATACATATACATATATGCACACATGGTACATCCATTGTACAGATTTTAAAGTCTCTAGTGCCTTAAAGATTGGCTATTTCAAATTTGGCATTCCCTTCACTGAACTAGAGTGCAAACCTCAGCAATGTTAAAGATTATTTTTGAATTTTTTTGTTGTTGCTAAAAAAAGTAATCATGTAGTGGTCAATTGGGAAGGCATAAGGTTCTTCAACTTTGGCCAGGTTAGTCTTCTGATAACAAGCATGGAATAATGAATCAATACTATAGAACTTGCCAGACACTTTGCTACTCAGACATAATCTTCAACCCTGTAATAGCCCAAGGTCAAATATGACACAATAAAATATAAGAATAAGAATTTACAGGAAGACTTACACAAATCTAAATATATTTACAAATATTCTACCTTTAATTAATAAAAATAATTTCTTTCCTAAAGTCTTGTGCAAATAAGGCAGAGCTTTGATTTTTCCAAAATCTTCTGAGACTTTGTTTAATTAAATCTTTCCAAAGTAAAAGTAGAAATCCAGCCTGGACAGTGGAAAAGCACTGGGCCTTGAGTCAGGAAGATGTGAGTTCAAATATGGCCTCAGACATTACAAGCTGTGTGACCTTGGGCAAGTCACTTAAATTCTGTCTGCCTCAGTCTCCTCAACTTCAATATAGGGATAATATCACTATAAACTCTATCATAGAGTTGCTCTGAGGATCAAGTGAGATAAAATTTGTAAATTGCTTAGCACAGTACCTGGCACAAAATAGATGCTTAATAAATACTTGTTTCCTTCTCCTCCCACAAAAATATATTTTTTATGGTAACATGACCATGCTTAAACAAAATAGATTGCATACAACTTGCAATTGCAACTTAGTCTAGGGTTGGAAAAAGTTATTTTATTTTCTGAACATTTTCTGAAGTAAAGAAAGCAGTTGCTTTGAAGAGAATAGTTTTGTATTTGAGAATAAAACACCTATTTCATTTATTAAAAAGGTTTTTACATTGAAATTTCAACTAAAGCCTTGCTTGTTCTGCCCCCTCCCACCAAATTTACTATCTACAAACAAGTATTGTGCATTTTACTATCTAAAGAAAATGAAATTAATTTGGAATTCAACCGTTTTTTCTCCTGATAGTTTTGAAGGACCGAGTCATTCCCTGTGGCCTTCTCTCAGGCCCAGCTGTGTGGGTCTAAAATCTGTTGGCTAGTAATTAGATATTTATCAGATTGTGGCTGAAAAGGGATGAGACAGCTATCTGACACAATTATCTTTGAAAATTGAATTCTTCTTTTCTAGTCCTGCTGAGGGCATTGAAAGGAACTATGAATGTTTTAAAGCTAAATGCCTTTGAAAAACCCTTGTCTTTTCCAGAAAGTGTTCAACAAAAGAGCTAAAATGCAGTCATAGTGGGTGTTTTTTTCCCTTTTAAATATTACCTTTCATGCATGGCCTTTAGTATGTTAATCCTTTCATAATAAACCTTTGTCTATGCATTTCTGCTTATTAAAATTGCTTTAGACCTACCTTTTCCTTATTTCATTAATATAGTTCTTAATAAGCCATCATTAATAGTATTTCTAACAATCTAATACTAGTCTGGTTTTTGGTTTTAGTTTTTACTCTTTTCATAGATTAATCAAGGTAGAAGGCATTTGCTAAGGATGTAAGAAATCTCATGGCATGTTCTACATGAGGACATTTCCAGAAATTTTTTTCTCCTTTTTAAAAGAATTTTTAAATACCACCCCACTGGTCTATATATTGCACACACATAGTATTTAAATTGACATTGTGCCTTATATATGAAAAACTAATAAGCAGGGAAGACTTTAATAAGCATAATGATATAGATCCCAAGGAATAAAATCCAGTGTAATTGTTCTAAATTTAAATAACACCTTCATTTAAATTGAGACTGTGATTTAACTTCCAGTTGGTTTGAGTTAATCTCATATTTTTATACATTTCCTTATGTCAGAAAGTCTTAACTTAGAGTCAATGACCTTTAAAAAAAAATTTTGAAAGCTGTATTTCAACATAATTGGTTTCCTTTGCAGTTGTAAGTATCTTATTTTATGCATTTGAAATATTATTCTGGGAAGGGCTCCACAAGTTTCAACAAATAGTCAAAGGAGTTGTGACATACAAAAAAAGTTAAGCACCCCCACCTTTAAAATTTTGAATTGTGATTTTTTAAATTTTTTTTTAAATAAAATTGATCAAATCATCATTGAGCATCTATGGTACATACTGGGATGACAAATTTCAGATAAAACCCAGACCCTGCTCTTATGGAGTTTGTATTCTGTTAGAAGATGCTAATGAGTAAGCAGACAACTACTACATAAGTGCCTTTTTCTCTTACATCAAGTGACTCCCTGATTTTTTGCCCTTAAATTATCTCATATGATAGTAAATTGCCATAGGATGACAGATCAAGAGCTACCGGGGGGCAGGTAGGTAGCATAGTGGATAGAGCTCAGACCTGGGAGTCAAGAGGACCTAAGTTCAAATCCAGCCTCAGACACTTGACACTTACTAGCTGCAAGGCCCTGAGTAAGTCACTTAATCCCAATTGCCTTACCGAAAAGCAAAAAAAAAAAAAGAGAGAGAGAGAGAGGGCTACTAGGGACCTAGGGACCTCAAAAGCCATCTGGTCTAATCTGCTTTCTATTCCCACTGAGGACTTCCTAGATCCTTTGAGGTTAAATGACTTGCCCAGGACACACATTAGAGAGACGAATTGAACTAGGTCCTCTCACTTAAGAATGAGTGCCTTTTCCACTATACCACAGTAACATTTTCTTACAGATCTGGATAAATGCATGGACATTAAAATATAGTTTTTTTATGAGCTCTGGTGATCACTAACCACCATAATTTCTCTCTTTGCAATCTCATCCCTAAAACAACTCATTATAACATCCATAGGCACACAAGCACCATGAGTAACACTCAGAATCTCACATTTTTTTCTGAATTTTTTTCTCTAATGAAGCATATAAACACACTGTCAGCATCAAGAAAATTCTTAAAGACTTTTTTTCTATTTCTTTTTTTTCTGTTATAAAAACCTTGCCAAAAATGGAAAAGTAGCCCTGATTCTTTAAATATACATCTGAATACTATTGAGGTAGTTGCATAGATTCAAGTAAAATTTGTAAATTGTTATCAGTTTCTTGAAGCCTTAATTTGTAAATGGATTTAATTGATGTCTTGGTAACTAAAGTGAAAATAATAATAATAACAATAATTATTATTATGATAATAGCTAACATTTATATAGTGCTTACTATGTGCTAGATGCCATGCTAAGCACTTTAAAAATATTGACTCATTTGATCCTCACAGCAATCCTGACAGGTGGCTGCTATTATGATTCCCATTTTACAGACAAGGAAACTGAGGCAAGGAGCAGTTAAGTGATTTGTTCAGGGTCACACAGCTGGTAAGTGTCTCAGGCCAGATTTGAACTCAGGTGCTTCAGACTCCAGGTCTGGCACTCTATGCACTGTCTAGCAGCCCAAAACAACTTCCTTTTCAATTAGCGTAGCATACAAGGAGAACTCCATAACATATTAAGAGCAAAAGATCTTGTTTAATTTGAAACTAATACATCATAAATGAAGATATATGATCAATTATTCTTCTTAAAAGAATAAAATCTAGATTTAGAGCTGAGAAATCATCTATTCCAACCCTCTCATTTCGTAAGTCACTGGGGCTCAGAAGAAATAAGGGACTTGCCTGAGGTCAAGCAGCTAGCAAAGTTGCAGAGTTGAGATTCAAAGCCAGATTTCTAATTCAAAATTCAGTGCTCTAACTCCCCACATGTATTTGGTTTATTGTTTAATTCCTAGAGTTCCACATAGAACATACTCCTGAGAGTAATCTTATTTTTTTACATAGATTTCAAACTATCCCCACTTTATGTTCATCTATGGTTCTCAATGTGTGCTCCTGGGAACCCCTGGGAATTCCTGAGACCTTTTCATGATATCTGTGAGGTCAATTTTTTTTATAGTATTATTTAAGTGTTTTTATTTCAATGATAATACATATACATATATGTGTGTGTTTGCATATAAAACATATACAAATTTATATAAACCAAACTCTTTGGGAAATCTTCAGTTTTTAAGACTATAAAAAAGGGTTCTGAAACCAAAAAGTTTGAAAACTGCTATGTTGCCTGACCAAATTAGTGTTCAGAAACAATACGCTATATCTGTTATCAATATAAAAATTATCTTTCTTATCCAAGGCAAGGTTTATTTTTAAAGTAGGCAGCATATTAGGGTTCCTTTCAGTTACAAATAACTTGAAAAATGACACTATTCAGGTAAAATATGTCTTCTAGTGGATTCGTTTTAAGCTGAGATTGCTAGACGTAGTGTGTCCTGCTAATTTTCATCAGAATGATGAAATGAACGAAATGACTGAAGGTCAAATAAGTGTAAGATCCATTTGGCACAACCTGCTTTCATATTACATTTTGAAAATTGTTCTTGTTTGAAAATTGCTTTCATTTTGTCTTAGAGTACATATGACATTGGTCTACTTTTGCAGCGAATGTCTTTTTGCTCTTGAAATTCATTATGGTGGTAGGGAGAGTGTGCAATCTGATTTAAATAGTGTTTATTTTATTTCTATATCCCCCCCAAAAAAAATCTAGCTTTGCAGAAGAAATGTTCTATTTCTAATATATTAAATGATTATTTCATTTCTGTATATTATGCTATGATTTCCTATGATATCCCTTTACACAAATCTGACAACAATTCTAGACAAAGCAACCCTACAACTAAAGAGGAAAGAAGTCAGAAATCCTTCTTTGGCAGTCTTCTGTCTTATACCTTTTCTACTACCTGAATAATACTAATGAATCACACTATGTTTAGGGTGAAAAATTGATTTGCTACCTTTTACATTTTACTGTTGTGCTTCTTTCCCCCCAAGGACTTGTGCAGTTTAATTTGCCATTGATTCTCTAATGATTATAGCTGCATTCGAGGAACTAGTGTTTATCTTCATCATGCTGTTCAGATAGGTAGCACATTATGTTTATTTTTTAAACACATCTACTACTCCATCATTTTGATTACATAGTCTAGCCAGTGGCTGACAACTATCATGCTGTAACATTGATTTTGTATTTGAGTCATGAAAAGCTTAAATGACTTCTGTCATTTTAGCAATAAGAATTTTAGTTATTAATGCAGGCCACCATAACATATAATAGCTATTACATCATGCTCAAAGTGGATGATCAATCCAAATTTTTTTTAGTTTTGTGTTAAAATAATAAAAGATTTATCTTCAGTATGTACATCATAAATGAAGGTATCTATTCAACTGTCATTCAATTGTCCTTTTTGGAAGAATAAAATCTGGATTTAAAGCTTAAAGATATCTATTCCAACCTCCTTATTTTATAGATGAGCTGGGTCTCAGAAAAAATAAAGTGACTACCCTGAGGGGGCACAGCTAGCAGGTTATAGAGTTGGGATTTAAAGCCAGGTTTCTAATTCCAAATACAGGCTTTTCCCAACACATCACTCAGACTAATCCTACCATTTTGAATTCTAAATTTGCAGTGATCAAAGATAGATACTTCCCTTTTTTTGTGATCAAGGGGCAACAATAGGAAAACAAGAATATATTTATTTGTTATCCTGCTAATCTTGCTAATAAATAATAATAAACATATATTTCTTAGTGTTTCATAGGATTCATAGGATTTAGAAATGGAAGAGACCTTAGAGATTACTATATCCATGTACTTTCATTGATATTGGGCTCACTTTTATTTCTATTTGAGGTGTTTAGGAAGACTAGCACCTCTGGTGGGAGGGCTTGCTGAGCACTTTTCAGGACTACTTATCCACCTTTGAGGTCCACCTGATTCACCCAACTCTCACCTGTGGCTCCAAAAAAGGTGTAGCATATGCAGTGGTCATACTCTGGTAAACTATATTGACAGATAGGCTAAACAAGGTTGAGGGTAACCAACAGACCTCAAACCTGTGGTTGAGTTGGGCAGAGGGGCGTCTACCCCAGCATATGAAGACTTTCCCTTGTGAAATGGGCCAATAAGAACAATTTTTTCCATTGGCCATGAAGGTGGCTGAAGTAGGCTTTGTAGAGTGCTTTAAGCTTGGTCAGACATTGAAGATGCCAAGGTCTTCCACTGCAACCAGTCATCTTGACTTTTATCTTGCCACTAGGCTTTAATGACTCTGGAAGAGAGAGTGAAGCTAATGACTTTGTGCAATTCTAAATCCAATTTAGGTGTGAGTCAAGACATCATCTTGTGATGGCATGGGTCCTCTTTAAAAATGAAGGATCATCATCATCAACAGCAATGACAACAACAACATTTCAATCCATCCCATTCCATAACTGTCAGGTCAATTGCACTGATGATTGCATACATCCACAAAAGAGCAAAATGCATGAACATCTTATTCAATTTCACAAAAATTAATATTTTATGCTACATCATTGCATAGAATCTCAAAGTTAGAAGGAATGTCATAGATCATCCAGTCCAATCTTTTCTTGAAAGGTGAATAACTTTGACTGCCTTTATATCAAGTGTTCATTCAGTTTTGACAATCTCCACTCATAGGGAACTAAGTCTCCTGAAGCAAGCTTTTCACTTCTGGAAAACTTGAATTATTATGATGTGTTTCTTCATATTCAGTAAAAATCTGTCTGTCTCTAGGTTTCAAAGCTGTAGGGTAAAGTCCTTGATCAGTTGTGTCCTACTCTTTGTGACCCCATGAACTTTTCCCTAAGTTTTCTTGGCAAAGATACTAGAGTAGTTTGCTATTTCTTTATCCATTGTGTGCCCCATTTTACTGATGAGGGAATGAGGCAAACAAGAGTTAAGTGACTTGCCCGGGGTCACACAGCTAAGTGTCTGAGGCCCAATTTGAACTTAGATCTTCCTGACTCCAGGTGAGATGTCTTATCCACTGTACCACCTACCTGCCCCAGAGTAAAATGCAATGTATTTAATCTCTTTTTTCCCCTTGTGGATAGTCCTTAAAACAAACAAACAAGCAAACAAACAAAAAAGAATGAGTTTCTTCTTTTCCTCTCCTAAGTATTTTGCTTTATAAATTAATATCTCAGTTCCTCCACTGTATTTTGTGTCTCAGGGTTACCACATCTTACCAGGGACTTATACTGAGCTTGCAGTGAACTAAAAATCCTCCATATTCTTCCATATAAACTACAACGTAAACAAATCTATTCTATCTGGTTCTTGTACTGGTTAATTTTTGAACACTTGTGTAATGCTTTGCATTTATCCTTATTAAAATGTAACTTATTAGATTCAGCCTATTGTTTCAGCCTGTCCAATCATTCAGGAAAGAATTTTAGAATTATGTGAGAAAAGTGGCCAGACTGTTTATCATCTCTAACTCAATCTTCATACTAATAGACATGTGTCTAAAGGGCATCAAAGCAGAAAAGTTCCATGTGCCAAAATTTTCACAACAGCATTTTTTTTTTTTTTTTTGGTGAATGAGTGGGGAAATGGAGTGAAGGGAACAAATCCTGGAAACAAAGTGAGAGACAATTCATTGGAGAATGGTGGAATAAGTTGTGGGTATATGAATGGAATAATAATTACACTGCAAAAATACCATATAAGAAGACATATAAATTGATACAAAGAAAGCAGAACCGAGAGAAAAAATATAATACAATTCAATTCAATAAGCATTTAGTAAATGATGCAGTTTGGGGTGCTGGGAACCCCAAAATGTAAGTGCATGGCAAATCTTCCTGGAAAGAATTCAAGCACTCAAGCCATCTTACTATCAAGGAGCAGTTTATTGCAACACCAATAGAAGCAGGCAAGATTCATGTGCCAGTAACTGTACTAAGTTCTGGGACTACAAAGGCAAAATCAAAACAGTCCTTACCCTCAAAGAGCTTACATTCTACTGTGACTCAAAGCCTATAACAAAGTGAATGAAAATAATATTAAAAGACAATTAAACTTGGATGTCAATTAATTTTGGTTCAGGAGGATGTGATAAAATACACCTTCCTTTTTTTTTTGACTAGGAGGAGTAGTGGGGAGGGTTATATGGCACTATAGATACTACTGGTTACTTAGGCCCTTAGATGTGTAGGTATGTTTTATTTATCTGTTATTTTTAGATTGGAAGGATGAGGGATTTTTTAGGCAATTATTGGAGTAAAGGGAGGGGGGCAGAGAAAACCATAAAGACAACTTTTTTTTTAATCAGACAGAAGAAAACACAGTAAGAATTTAAATTCTGTAATTTCCAGTATCCCAATTAAGCTCACCACTACCGCTTCTTACACAGCTGTCTTCCCCTTAAGCTTCCTAAATTATTGTCATATCAAATAAAACAAAACTTCCTTTCCACAATATTTTTCTGTAGTCATTTTATAAAACTGTAGAATTTGTGTATTTTCAAGGATTCACATTAATTCTGTTCTTTAAATTGAAAAATTCCATTTCTTCAGGATTTATGATAATGTAAATTAAACAATAAAAAGACTAAACTAAAGTTTATTTTAGCCTTAATCTAGAAGGAAAAGGTTAGCTAAGTAGGAATTGAATAAATGACTTGAGGGTATATTTAACCTACTTAAGAGAACAAATTATTATAAAGCAGTTTAGCACTTAAACAGTGCCTTAATCACCATCTATTTATATGCAAACAATGTGCTAATTTCATCTGACCTGATCTAGTCATCTAAATAGATCTGGCAAGATCTTTATTTGGCATTTCTTTCTTAGTCATTTGCTTTTGTTATTGCATTTATTTGAAAAGGAAAAAAAAAACTGCACTTTTTAAAAACATTCCAAAATTCAACCTTTTTAGATATTAACTAAAATTAAAATAGTTTTAGTACACTTAGCTATAAAAAAAAGTGTGCATTCTATCAACCTGAAATAAAGAAGTCTACCAAAGTAGCAACAACAAGGGGCTTTAATCAAGGTAAGAGAATTACAATTTGGAACATCATGCAGCGGGAAGAACTGGCATGCCAGGTAGGGACAGAAGAGGTCAGATTTAAATACATAATACATAGATAGTACAATAAATTATTCTTGCCAGGCTTGAAAATTAAGACTCCTTTCCCTCTTTCCCTTCTCATCTACTCGTAGAATTTTGTCAATTTGACTATTTCCCATACTCAAATTAAGCTATATAACCTATTGGATACTAGCTTTAGAATCGGAAAGAATCCTAAATCACATAATTTTACATAGAAACAGACCTAGAGAGAAGAAATTACGAAGTCCTAAAGTCATAGAGCTCTGTCCTTTCATAAAAGAGTATTATGTAGCATGAAGAGTGATTGGTTTGGCATCAATGTACCTCAGTTAAAATCCTATGTTGGACAAGTCACTTCTCTCTGCACTTCAGTTTCTTTATCATAAATTGAGGTTTGACTAGATGAACTCTAAGGTATCTTTCAGCACTAGATCTTTAATCATACGGAGAAATGAACCTGAGTTCTCAAAGAACACAGATTCTAACAACTACCAAGCTGGAAAGCATTTAAATATAGGTACAAATGATGCAGTTTAGGGGTTCAGGGGTGCTGGGACCCCAAAATCACAACATGCAGGTCCTGCCCAGAAGAATTCAACCCAAGCCTTCTTTCAGCCAAAGACAAGGTTTATTAGAACATCCATCATACTGGGCAGACTCTTAAGGAGTCTGAACATGGGTAAGCAGTGGCTAGATTATAAGAATCTAAGCATCTTAATGGAGACAAGATGGACCTTATATACAGAAAGACTGTGGGAGGGATCTAGGAGTGGCCAAGTAGTTTGGGGTGACAAGAGGAGGGGTCTAAGGATATCTGGATGGGAGTGACCAGTAATCTGGGGTGAACAGAACTCCTGGGACCTGGACAATGGAGCCTAGCTAGGATTAAGTGTGGGAAATGGCCAGGGGCCATAGGGAGGTAAAACAATGGAGGGGAGATGGGTGTAGCCATAAGGAAAGGCCAGTTGATGGGATTATAGCCTCGGGGGAACAGCGATTTGACCATGTGGGAAAGTCCAGGGTTTTTCCTTTCTGGAGCCCAGATTCCAACCCCTTCACAACAATGGGTGTGTGTGTGTGTGTGTGTGTGTGTGTGTGTGTGTGTGTGTGTGTGTGTGTGTTAAAGGAATTAGAGAGGTTCCTCTTTAGAGGGTTGGACATCAGATGATAACTCATGGACAAGTTCTACTAAGATGGTTATAAAATATATGTGCTCTTGGAATATATACACATTAAATTTCTTATGTCTCCTATATTCATCCCATCCTTCCTCTTCCCACAGCTCCCTCCTAAGTTTAGGCTCTGGTCAATTCCATACTTGAACTGCTTTTTATGTACCTGGAACTGATTTCGTCCAATTAATCTACTTTCACTTTCATTCCTAAAATCTGGCTTTGCTTATCACTCCATTGCCCTAAAACTTTAAATGGTTCCTCATTGTCTATAAGATACAATGCAAATTAAATGCTATGGAGTCAGCTACTTCCCTAAATAAACTTCCCATTGTAAGCAAACTGGCTATCTTCTCAAATTTCTGCTTCTTCAGTTTTTTTTTTCAATCCCTGCCCTGAAGAGTCCTTTCTCTATTTTCTCCTTTAAATCCAAACCTTACTCAACTTCAATCTCTTATTTTCCACAAATCTTTCCCTAACTATTTCAGCCCCTCAGCTTCACTTCTTTTGAACTCCTGTGTGTTGTTGTTCAGTCTTTTTTAGTTCATCCAATTCTTAATGACCCCATTTGGGGTTTTCTTGGTTAAGATACAGGAGTTCCTTCTCCAGCTCACTTTGCAGATGAGGAAACTGAGGCAAACAGTATTAAGTGACTTACCCAGGGTCACACAAAAAGTGAGTATCTGAGGCCAGATTTGAACTCAGGAAAATGAGTCTTCCTGACTTCAGGCCCAGTGTTCTACCCACCATACCACCTATCTGTCCTTGAACTCCTGTAGCACTTATTTATTACTTGCAACACTATATTGACACTCAGATATATTACTTAGTATTATTTTACTTTTCATGTGTATACCCTGTCTAGCCAAATGGATTATAAGACTTTTGAGGGCAGGGACAGTGTTTTATAATTCTTTTTCTCTATAGGACCTAGAATTGTAGTCTACATATGGTAATTACTCCATGAATATTTTCTGTTCTGAGTGGTGGTGGTGGTGGTTGGTGTTTATGATGATAATGATAATGATTATGATGACAATGATTACTTTGCTGAGTTGCATTGCTTTCACTCACAAGTGATGATTGTAAAATAGAGAAGCATGATAAGAGGCACCTGCCTCTCATGATATCCCATCTGCTATCACTGTGCCACATGAAGCACTTATTTAATGACTTTAATATGTTTTAATTACAGATTTGAAACCAAATGAGTACCATAATGTTTTATTTTAATTTTAAATTTCCTTTAATTCCACTAATCTCAAGTAACAAAGATAAAGGTATAAAGGTTTGTTAGTGTGCCAAAATAGTCTTTTAAATTAACATCTAATTAACAAGTAATGATTTCTATTTGTTTTAGAATACAATAAAAGATTAGTCCTTTGGTGAGATTTGTAAATATTTTACATTTACTATACTTTATAATTCTTGATAGTATGATGATGGATTTCTAGTTATTTAGCAAAAAATAAACATTTTTCCTACTATACCCCCCCTTCTTTCCAATATGTTATTTTCAATTTACATTTTCCATGGTCCATAAGCAGAGTTATCATTTCAAGAAATTTATATTAAGAATATTTGATTTTGTTAGGGTGTGAATGGTTTCTATATAGGTTAATCTGGAATTTTGAAGGAGTGAAATTTGAATACGTGTCATGGAAAGCAATATATGTAATTTGTAAAACAGTATTCCACATTATGTTTGCAACTTTAAAAACTTTAAAAAAAATTTCCCTTTCTGGAAAGCCTCAGTCACAATGTAGTACCATAGGTATGTAAAACTGTTCACTCCTGTGATCTCTGCTACTGAGGAAAATGAGGCTGCTAAGATCTCTGAGCTTCATTACACTAAGCCAAGCACATTTGCACACTAAGTCTGGCACCAACATGATTAGTCCCTGAGAAGGGAGAGCCAAAAGGTGAGGAACAAACCAGCCCAAGTTGGAAACAGAGCAGGGCAAAAGCTCCTGTGGCATTGAGCAGTAGGACTGGCTCATGTGCTTGGGTGAGATAAGGCGATCCATTTTCAAAAACAAACAAACAACAAAAAAAAAGACATCTATAATCCAATGTTCCTAGGAGAATTCTTGAGTGGAATCCAGAATTTTGAGAAATTCATCTCCCCCTAGTCCCTCCCCCCCAACCTTCCAAATTAACCCAGGCCATGTAAAAACTTAGAGGTAGAGTTTGGATCATGGGTTATTGAAATGAATGAAAAGCCTGAGAGACAGAGTTTCTAGGTAATAATTTATATATTAATTAGGCTAGCAAAAAATTAATAAATTGTTAGTTAATGGTGATTAAAGACAAAAGACCATGGAGATGATGAAATGTTTAAATACCTTTGGAAAAGTGGGTGCCCCCAACAAATGGAGATCAACCCTTATTGATAAGCAATCAGTGAGGGGGTGGACATATTAATGAGGAGATGGGCCAAGTGTTCAGCTCCTCCTGGGAAGAACTTGACTAGATCAGGAGACTCAAGCCTCTAACATTCCAGTCAAAAGAATCCATCTTCACCCAGATCACTTAAATTGAACAATGAGGTTTCAAGTACTTTAGCGTAATGCTTTTTCAGGCTGGAATACACCTAGATTAGATTCTTTTTACCCTTTAATCAGAAATAAACTCTCCCAGTTGGGTGGGATCCAAGATAAGGAGAAATTTCATCATCCCTTCCTACAGAGGCTGGCTGAACTACAAGGTCTGGTGCTGGGTTTTTTTTTTAATTACTGAAACTTAAATACGCAATAAAAAAAGAAAAAGAAACATTATAAATTTAAACATTAAAACTTAAATACAAATTAAGAAAAAAAAGCATGCATGTGCACGGCAGAATGTAAGAAAGGATTCAAAATATATAGCAATAAATTTCTATTTCAAGAAAACCTATATAATAAATAGTATGTGTTGTATTGAGATCTGTCCCTCTTTTCTTTGCTTCATTGTTAGTTTTTTTTTGTTTTCTGTTGTTCACTTTTTACTTTGTTCTTTTTTTCCTTCTCCCCCCCCCCAAAAAAGCTACACTTAAGCAGATATATTTATATATAGATACAGATATACACAAACATACATATATATATATATATATAGACATATACTTTCCCTAACAAATTCTACTTCTGATCTTTGTTTTTGTGTTTGTGCATATCTCTTATTTCCTATCTCTCCCAAAATGTGCTTTATTTCTACCAACTATCTAGCCCTCATATTACTTAACGTACCCCTCCACCCCTCCCCTATCTTCCCATTCCCATAAATCTAAACAATCTTCTATACCCCACCTTTGACCTATTCCCTCACACTCTCCTCTATAGATCCCTGCCTTATCCTCTCCCCTCTCTATCCCCTTACCATTTTGTTTCTTTCTGAATTTGGAAGACTTTTATACTCTTTTAGATATATATGTGTTGTTCCCTCTTGAACCCATTCCCAATGAAAGTAGGTTTCCAGAATTAACAGCTCTCCGTGCCCATTTAATTCTTCCATGTCAGTTCTTCCTCTTGCACTTCATTTGTATAAATACTGTTTTTAGCTGTTTCTAAATAGTTTTACTTCTTAAAGTCATATCATACTCAGGTCTACCCCAATCTTTCTTATGAACTACCCAATTACAAATAACAATCTTAGATATACATTTTACATACATAAGAGGTAAACAGCCTGTCCTTGAGTCCCTTGTAATTAGTATTTGATATGTACCTTATATTACTCTTGGCTCTTGTATGTCAAGTCTTCTGTTAAGTTCAGGTTTTTGTTTTTGTTTTTTAAACAAAGTCCTGAAAGTCTGACAGTTCATTAAATGTCCATTTTTTTTCTTCATTCAGGATTATGTTTAACTTTGCTGTGTCTGATATTTTCAGCTGGACCACCAGTTCTTTTACTTTTTGATATACAGTGTTCTAAGATCTGCAGTATTTTAGTGTCACCACTGCTAGGTCTTATGTGATTCTAATTGTGGCACCACCATATTTAGATTGGTTTATTTTCTTGTTGCTCATAATATTTTATCATTAACCTGGAGTTTTGGAATTTTACTATGATATTCCTATGGATTTTCTTCATAGGATCTCTTTCAGGTGATGGTTGCTGGATTTTTTTTTTCTGTTTCTACTTTCCTCTCTTGTTTTTCTTTAATTATTTCTTCCATTATTGTATAAAGATTTTTTTTATTATAGCTTTCAGGTAGTCTGATTATTTTTATGTTTTCTCTTCTTGATCTGTTCTCTAGATCAGTTGTTTTTCTTTTGAGATGTTTTACATTCTCTTCTATTTTGTCTTTCTTCATATTTTGTTTTATTTCTTGAGCTCTTCACTTCACTGGCTCAACTTCACTGACTTCTCCTTGCCTATTTCTGATTTTCAAGGAGTCATTTTCTTCCTTAAGATTCTGGATCTCCTTTTCTAATTGGTTGACTTTCTTTTCATAATCTCATGTTTCTTGGATTGTTCTTTTTTTGTTGTTTTTGTTTTTCCTCAATCTCTTTCATTTGATTTTAAAAGTCCTGTTGGGGATGGGATCTGGGCCCCAGAAAGAAAGAAATCCTAAACCACATGAGTACTATGAATTCTTTTTGAGCAGGTGACCATTTGACATTACTCTTTGGGGTAGAAGAGGATTTGTTTGCTTCAGTATCCTCCTCTGAAGATGAACGCTGGTCTTCTCTATTCCCACAATAACACTCTATGGTTGAATTTTTTCTCCTTTACCCATGCATTTTTTTTAATTTGTAGTAGCTCAGTTCAAATAATCACCTCTAGTCTTGGGTTATGGGGGATGGTGCTTCTGACCTCAAATCCTCCATCAGTTCTCTCCTCTAGCTTGGAACTAGAACCAAGACCTCCAGCTTCCTGTAAGACCCCACAACCAGTGGTGTACGTGCCCCACTGCTCCTGCCTCACTGAATGTGTGTGTGCTGTTTCGCTCTTGCCTCAGCTGTGTCCACAGCACACCTGGATCTGGCATTCATAGTTAGTAGAGATTCCCTTGATCTTCCCCAGCACAGACACCCAACACCTTTCACCCGGGGGGGGGGGGGGGGGAAGGAAGGGTGAGGGGAAGGTGTGCAAGTTCCTGGAGCTGGGTTAAAGGCAGCTTCCCAAGCCAGTTAACCAGGGCTTGCCACTTGTTGTTTAAGCAGACCTAGAACCTAGCCTGAAGGTATTTACTCTTCACAGGGATCAGACCTCTTCCTGGGAATTTTCTTAAGATCTTCTCTGATTATCACTGGAAGACCCCTGTTCTGCCCCTATTCTTATTTATTTTTACTGCTCAATATTGGCCCTGAGTTGCTATTCCATCTCTTTTGCGGGGAAAATCTTGAGAGCTTGGAATTTTCTGACCTACTCCACCTTTCTCAAGGTCTGGTCCTTGAATGAAGAAATAAAGGGGGGGGGGAATCCTTATTATTAGTTTAATAATTGGTTATTAATAATAGAAAAGTAATCATTTCTCTCATTGTCAATCTATTAAATAGACCAGCATTACTAAAGGTTATTAGATAGAAATATGCATTGATATGTGTCAGGCCCTGTGATAAATACAAAGAAAAAAATGAAACAATCCCTTCACTCATGTAGCCTACATTCTTACACAAAACTAAATACAAAATATGTACAAAGTAATTTCTGGGAAAAACTGGCAACTGGAAAAATATAGGCTAGGATTCTATATGTGATGACAAGAGCTATATTTTGGAGGAAGGGATAGAAAAAAAGGAATAAATAAGAGCCTATTACGTGCCAGGCACTCTACTAAGCACTTTATAAATATCTCATTTGATCCTCTTAATGACCCTGGAAGGTAGTTCTGTTATTACTATTTCAATTTTATAATTGAAGAAACTAAGGCAGAGAGATGTTAAGTACCTTGCCCAAGGTCACAGCCCAGGCCCCAGTGCTCTATCCATTGGTGCATATAGATTATATGAGGCAGAGATGAATGAATAGCTAGATGTGACAGTGGATAGAGCCCCTGGCCTGGAGTCAGGAAGTCCTGAGTTCAAATCCAGCCACAGATGTTTCATAGCTGTGTGAGCCTGGGCATGACTTAATTCTAGTTTGCTTTAGTTCCCTCATGTGTGTAAGGATCAAATGAGATAACATACATGAAGTACTTTGTAAAACATCAAGTACTATGTAAGTATTGGCCATTTTTTTTGTAAGAAAATAATAGAATTTTAAATGACCTGGAAAATGGGGGGGATTATTCCACTAAAATGAGGTGAAATTTGATGGGAAGAGTACTAGGGCCACTTGTTATTTAAATCTTTTTAAGGATCTGTGAATTTATCAATTTGGAATCTTGCTTTCCTGACACAGATGACAATGCCTCCATGTAATATTAGACTGCATGCTTATAGTGGATTTACTATTATGTATGCTAACTAGTACAATGGAAACAATAATGAGACTTACACTTCTCAATTCATATAAATAAACTTCATTAACCAAAATATGCAAACCCAAATAATACCCTCCTTTAAGAAGGCATCTCCAACCTGAGTGTCAGAGGTTCTGGCAGGCTTTTGCTCATACCAGCCGGAGGCTGGATATCTCCCTCTGAAGTGTCCTGCTGGCAAATCTCTGGCAAATGTAGATAATTGAGTCCTAAGTTGATCATAGGAATCAGGTCCAGTCACAACCTAGGAACAAGGTGAAGCCTAGGATCTCCAGAAGGTTTTTTATAGTTTTCAGCTATGACATTTTTTATTCATTTACCATGTGATTTGATTGGTAAATTATTACACAAACTACTGATAGTTGTTTATGATATTTTTCTCTTGGATGTCTATCCTATCAGACAGTCTATATATACTTATCAGTTGTTTAATTTATACATTTTTTTACTACATCATACCACAGCAGTGTTTATTATTGAAAAATAACTTCTAGCAAAACAATTTATTAAAAACAATTCGATCATAAAATGGAGGCTTAAAACAAAATGGAGTTGGTTATGTTAAGTCAACAAACATTCCTACTATCTTATTAAGGTAATAAAACATGTTCTTAGTACAGACAATCTTCATGAATTGATTATATCTATATCTTCATCACATGGTGATCAAATTTCTATTTATAAACCTCCTCAAACTTGAGTAGGCTAATAGTCTGACAAGATATACATTCCATTTCTGGTCCTCCACTTGAAGTCTTTCTGATTTGGAAAATTGTGTCAGAATTTGTGATCCACTGGAAAAATCTTGGAAAACCTAGTGGCATCTCTATGTCATGATGAGGTGTTAGAATCAGTTTTTAAAGGGGCAAGTTCAAGGGAATACACATAAATATAAAGTGTATCTTAAATAAAAATGGGAAAGGACTTGTCTAAAAGAAAAAAATCAATTTGACAATTCAATAAGCATTTATCAAGTGCCTACCATCTGCAAGGCATTGTACTTTGTGCTAGGGAGGCAGTTACAAATAAAACCACCTCAGTCCTTCAGCAGTTTACATTGTACTGAGGTATACAACACATGACAAAAATATTTCTATTCCAGGACATCTGAGGGAAGAAAGCACTAACAACCAGAAGAATCAAGTTGAATGTAAAATAACTGCATTGTACCATGAGGAAAAAGTAGAAGTGATAGGTGTTAAAAGGAGCATTACATACAAGGACTAAGAAATAATCTTTGCACAATAATAGACATTAGCCAAACTCCATTAGCATAATGATTTGTCTAAGTCTTAGTTTCCTCATCTTTAAAATTAGCTTAAAATGAAGAATTCAACTAAATGTTTTCTAAGGTATATAACAATTTTGAGATTCTGCTGGATGTAGTTTTGGTGCTGGCATACCAAAACCTATTCCCACCTAATGGAACAAACCAAAACCACCACTTGGTGGAGCAACACCAGGGTCTCTCTTCACTACCTGGGGAGGTCTCAAGCCAGACTCCAATCTGGCTTCAGATGTCTTTGCTTAACTGTTTTTCTGCTTTCACTTGGACAGTTGTTTATTTGATTTTTAGGTGTTTTTTTTTTTCCTTTTACTTGGGGATTGGAGGCTGCAGAGTGCCAGAGAAAAGGATTGGAAAGTGAGAAAGCACAGTATTACTGTAAAGTTAACATAGGTGGGGTTGTTTGTTTGTTTGTATTTTGGAATGAGAATTTCTTTCAGAATTATTTATTTAAAGTTGAATTTGCTTAATGTGAATTTATGCAAAGCTATAATTATCTGTACTACCTTTTGCTGGGATGATGGTAATACCTTTTCAACTAATCCTTTTTCACTCCGTTCCATCCTTTATTATGCTGCCTAAGTGATTATTATAAACCACAAATTGAACTGTTATACTTCTCAATGAGTTCCAATGGCTCCCTCTTATCTCTATGGTAAGCTATAAAGTCCTCTGACATTTAAAGTTATTTATAACCTAATCACACCTACATTTCCAAGTCTTCTTTCCCCTTATTCCACTACATGACTCTATAATTTCAGAAACACTGGTTTACTCAAAGTTCCCTCAAATATGGCATTGTCCTCAATCTCTGTGCCTTTGTACTGGCTATTCCCAGGACTAGAAGGCTCTGCCCCCTCACCTCTACTTGTTAGTTCTCCTAGTGTCCCTCAAGATTAAGCTCAAATCCCACTATCTGCAGGCGGCCTTTCTGACTACATGCTAATGATGGCTTCCTTTTCAGATTGCCTTCATCTACCCTGTGTATATAGGTTCTATGTACCTAGTTACATATTATCTATGCCTTTAGAATGTATATTTTAAGCCTAGCTGCACCAGATGTAAAACTATATTATAAAGGCGCAATCATCAAAACTATTTGGCTAAACAATAGAGTGGTGGATCAGTGGAGTAGGTTAGGTACACAAGACACAGTAGTCAGTCAATGACTATAGTAGTCTACTGTTTGATAAACCCAAAGAGTCCAGCTTCTGCAATAAGAACTCATTATTTGACAAAAACTGCTAGGAAAACTGGAAAATAGTATGGCAAAAACTAGGCATAGACCAACATTTAATACTGTATAACAAGATAAGGTCAAAATAGGTACATGTTTAGAAGTAAAGGGTGATACCATAAGAAAATTAGGAGAACAAGGAATAGTTGACCTGTCAGATCTATGAAGAATTTTTGACCAAACAAGAGATAGATAACATTATGAAATGGAAAATGGATAATTTTGATTACATTAAATTAAAAAAGGTTTGCTCAAACAAAGACAATACAAGCAAGATTAGAAGGAAAGCAGAAAGCCAGGAAAAAACTTTTACAGCCAGTGTTTCTGGTAAAGGCCTCATATCTCAAATATATAGAGAACTGAGTCAAATTTATAAGAATACAAGTCATTCCCCAATGGAAAAATGGACAAAGGGTATGAACAGGCAGTTTTCAGATGAAGAAATTAAATTATAGTCATATGAAAAAATGTTCTAAACAACTATTGATTAGAGAAACACAAATTAAAACAATTCAGGTACCATTTCACACATATCAGATTGACTAATATGGCAAAAAGGGAAAATGATAAATGTTAGAGAAGATGTGGGAAAATTGGAACACATTGTTAGTGGAATTGTGAACTGATCTAACCATTCTGGATAGTAATTTGGAACTATGCCCAATGGACTATAAAACTGTGCATAGTCTTTCATCCAGCAATACCACTACTAGATCTGTATCCCAGAGAGATCATTTAAAAAAAAAGGAAAAAGGACACACATATATGAAAATATTTATAGCAGCTCTTCTTGTGGAATTGGAAATTGAGGAGATATCCATCAACTGGGGAATGGCTGAACAAGTTGCAGTATATCAATGCAATGGAATACTATTGCCCTATAAGAAATGATGAGCAGGCAAATTTCAGAAAAACCTGGAAAGACTTACGTGAACTGTTGCTGAGTAAAGTGAGCAGAACCAGGAGAACATTGTACACAGTAATAGCAACTCTGTGTGATGATCAGCTTTGATAGACTTAGCTCTTCTCAGCAATACAATGATCTAAGACAATTCCAATGACTCATGACGGAAAATGTTATCCACATCCAGAGAAGAACTATGGAGTCTGAATGTAGATAGGAGCATACTATTTTTTCTTTTTTTTCATGTTTTTTCCCTTCTAATCCTTCTTTCACAACATGACTAATGTGAAAATATGTTTAATATGATTGTACATGTATAGCCTATATCAGATTTCTTGCCCTCTTGGGGAGGAAGAGGGGAGAGGGGGACGGATAAAAAAATTTGGAACTCAAAATCTTATAAAAGTGAATGTTGAAAATTATCCTTACATGTAATTGGAAAAAATAAAATACTATTAAGTGGGAAAATTAAAAAAAAGAAAGAAAGAAAAACTGAAAACAAAAAGAATGTATGCTTCATGAAGGTAGGGACTTTTTTGTCTTAATTTACATCTCCAGAGCTTAGCAAAATGTTGTGCTTAATAATATAGTCACTGCTTAATATGTTCAAATCAATTCAATTCAGTAAACATTGATTAAGAACCTACTATGTGTTAGGCATTCTGCTAAGTGCTGGGGATACAAGTTAGAAACACATAGTCCCTGCCCTCAAGGAGCTTAAATGGAATGGGGGTAGACAAAATACAAAAGGGAACTAAAAAGGGTTGGGGGAGACTGTGGGAATATGCTGTTCCATGGAGTGAAAACCAAGTAAAGCCACTTATGAGAAGAGCTAATCAGAAAGTTCTGAAAAATCTGAACCTTCTATAACGGAGGGCTGTGAAGGAGTTTAACGTTCTGTCCCCCAGCCTTCCAAACAGATACGAGGGGCAACTGAGGAAATGGACTGAGTATCAAAAACTGAGTCCATCTCCAGAGTAATTAGATAAAATTTCTTATGATCAGCTTGTCTTACAGGATTCTATAGAGTCCAAACCAAGCAGAGCTGCCTGAAGTCAGGGACTGAACAAATAGGTCTCTTGGAGTTCTTTCCAAATTTATTGTTCCGCGATTATGTGAAAAGTTTATTAATGACATATTAATATCATGAAATAGATGTTCTTCAGAATAAGGGTCTGGGAGGCAGCTAGATAGCACAGGGGATAGAGCACCAGCTTTGGAGTAGGGATGGACCTGAGTTCAAATCAAACCTCAGATACATAACACTCACTAGCTGTGTGACTCTAGACAAGTCACTTAACTCCAATTGCCTCAGACACAAAAAGAATAAGGGTCTGCTCTCTTTTAACTTAAATCTAAACACAAGATCTACATGGAAAATTATATTAAAGAGCATGTGAATATACAAAATCAGAAATAAGTATACACTTCCTAAACTCTCAATAGATGCCATTTAATGATGTTTATGATTTCCTACAAGAGGTTGATCTTAACTAACCTAATTCTTAGTGCCTGCACCTCTGCCTCATGTAATTATTTTGCATTTATGTTGTGTGATCATTATCTATTTGCCTAATTATTCATTCATTCATTTGTTTACATATTTATAATCTGTGTACTTATTTCCCTCCTGTAAAATATATACTCCTTGAGAGGAGGGACTACTTTGTTTTTACCTTAATATCTTCAACTTCTAGATTAGTACTTTGTACATTAGTAAGCATATGAGAAATGCCTGTTGAAATGTTTTGTGTATGTGTGTAATCTGAATGGCAAATGTCATTATATTACTTCCTTTTTTAAAATTCTGAACTTCAGAAATAAAATAAGCATTCTCATAACAGGGAAACAGGGGGAAAAAAGATAATTGCAAATGAAACTGAAAATCTATTATGTACAACTTGTTATTCCTTTTAAATATGGAATAAAGTTATCCTGTGACTTTCTTTTTTCTTCTTTTTTTCTTCTCTTCCTTTGCCCAACCCTAGAGATGGCCACCACTACACACACACACACACACACACACACACACACACAGACACATAAAATCATTCTAAAAATACTTCTATTTATCAGTTCTTTCTCTGGATGTAGACAGTGTGCGCTTGTTGAAATGAATTGAGAGACAAAATTTCATTTTAAAACTATTTGAATAAAAATTCAAGAGCTCCACAGTACTTTCATTTTCCATCTAATGTTGATTTAGTAGAAAAAGGGCACTGTATTCTTTTGTCTCTTCTTTCTTATAAACTAGTTACAAATCAATATATTTTTTTTTAATTTTAGGTACTTTGATAATTGGTCTCATAAAAACAAATCCCATTGGGAAAGGACTATTTTTTTCATGCTCTACAGTATAAATATATACAGCAAAGCATTCTTCAATGTAGTTCAACATGTTGCAGTTCATTGAAAGATAGGAAAGATAGGTTATACATTAACCTTTACAACTTACTCAAGAAGATCACAGGTTTAGAACTGGAAGGGACCTCAGTGGTCAATTAGTCAAATCCTCTCATTTTACAGATAAGAAAACTGTGGCCCCAAATACTTAAGTGATTTGCCCAAAGTTGCACATTAGGTGGCATAGTGCTCTCCTGGAGTTGGGAAGACTCATCTTCATGAGTTCAAATCCAGCCTCAGACACTTACTAGCTGTGTGACCCTGGGCAAATCATTTAACCCTGTTTGCCTCAGTTTCCTCATCTATAAAATGAGCTGAAGAAGGAAATGGCGAACGATTCTTGTATTTTTGCCCAGAAAACTCCAAATGGGGTCATGAAGAGTCAGACACAACTGCCCAACAACAAAGCCCAAATGACAGAGAATACAGTGACCCAGATGTCCTTTACTTGTTAAATCATTATTTCTCAGAGAAATTTAAGAGTTCAGAAAAGCTAGAACATGGCTTAGTGGCATTTTTTTTTAAAAGCCTAAAGAGCAAGATGCTTTGCTCTCATTCAAAGATAGATTAAACAAATAATGCAGCTCTTAGATTAAACAAATAATGCAGCTCTTAAATTGATGCAGACAAATTTCTAGGAAGCCCAATAATATAAATATAAACCCAAGATATTATCAAAATTGCTGCTACCCAAAAATTCTGAAGTAAGAAAAAAATGCCCTTACTGAACCCTTATCTTCATCTCTTTTCTTCCTCTTCTACAACATACTCTCTTATTTTAGGGCATCCTCCCAGAGTCCAGAATAGGAGAGTCCAATGACCTATTTTTGTTTATATTTTTCTATGGTATTAATTTACATCTAAGGTTCTGATTTACAAGGATTCTAGCCTAAAGGCACTAAACATGCTTTCAATTTTAATAACCTGGGCCAAAAACATTCAACATATTTAGGCTTCAAGGGATGATGAAATTAATAGCAATAGGGTTTCTTACCTGGTATCCCTTCAAGTCATGTCACAGAGATTGCTGCCTGCTCCTCCTCTCAGAGATCATGCTCTAGTTAGCCTAAATTGAATTCTTGAATGGTAGCAGTTTTAATCAGTATCAACTTGTTTCATAGTATAATTTGGAGAATTTAGGTCACCTATAATAAATATTAAAAGCAGCAGTCAGTGTCAGTGTAGATACAGAGATGACCTCAGATCCAGGAACACTTTGAGGGATGCTGTCTTGCCTCTGATTTGTACTGGCTCTGTGACTGTGGACAAGTCATGAAGCCACTCAGTGCACTAAAACCATAAGTTGTAGAGAAGCTATTGATTTGCATTAGTAGAGTTTCCTACACCTCAATGAAATCAAATTTAGTGACTATCTCTGTAATAAATAATGCTACCTGCTTACTGACAAGCATTAGTAAAGGGAGTTTCTTCAACCAGAAGTTCTCCATGTCATTGTAATCACGAATCTTGTAATCATCCCTAGAATGAATGATACATCTACATGTGTAAAAAACATCTATATGTTTGCCATCTACACATTAAAAAAAAAATCTATGTTTTCTTTGTCAAGCATTATATTAATTTATCAAGAAAAATGTATATTTAACAAGTGTGTACTCTTTGAGCACCAGCTACATGCTGGGAACTTTCTGTTTTCTGATGAAATATAATTTTAATGTAATTTTTAGCCCAAAGTGTTGATGGACATTTTAGAGAAAGTGATATAACTCAAAATATAATAGGAATGTGTTTAAGAATTACAACAAAATTGCTTAAGAAGCCTGTGCTCATATTATTCTATGTATTACATATCAGTGTTAAGGCTATGGGTTATAGATATAGAATAAGAAGTTGGAAGTAGGAGTGCCAAAGCATAGGGAGATGAATTAGATCAAGCCCCTATGCACGTAAAAGTCAAAAATCAAGATCAAGTTGTGAATCAGAAGACAGCCAATAAGTAGAAGTTAGGTTCTACATGGATACTAGGATTCAAGATTAAGTTTGAGCAAGGAACTAGGTAGACAAGAAATAAGTAATACATCTAATTATCAAGATCTTACTGGGAAGGCAGTAAGACAGCAGCAACCTTAGTTCTGAGGCAAGGTTCTGACTTGCATAGGAGCACATTTTTGTCTTTATGTTTGGGCTTAAATTAATATCAGAATTTAGGTAACCCAGAGCTAAGATCAAGTAAATGACTGTTTCTAGCTACTAAGCAGAGTGAAGAAAGGGCAATTTTGGCAGCTTTTATCTCCCTAAAATGATGAGCAGTAAGATAGATGGAGCTCACTTAAGATAAACAGTTGGTTACCAGCAAACATATAATATGGCCTTAACAAATTCACTTAAATTGTTCCCTATTACTATTAGTATAAAACTAAAAATTTGAGAAAAAAAGTCATAAACTTGAATTTATATCTAATAGTAACCATGATTCTTATGAGCTGATCATAGAAAGTTCTAGAAAATGGGAATGTTTTAAAAAAGCATTGAGTTAAATAATAATGAACTCAAATATTATGTTAAATTAAAAGGTCTTTTTCATAGAGTATATAGGTTAATGAAAAACACATAATCTTTTCAATTCCATACAACTATGAGAAATCATGTTTCCTCTATATGAATAAAAAGTACATTAATTTATCCTGTAATGCAGTGTCCAATATTTTGTATAAATATATTTTAGTAATAATAAGATGAATAGCTAACATTTCTGTAGTGCTCACTATGTGCCAGGCACTGTGCTAAGTACTTGATTATCTCATCTGATACTCAGAACTGCCCTAGGAGATAGGTGCTATTATTATTCCCATTTTATAGATGAGAAAACTGAGGCAAACAATGGGTAAGTGACTTATTCAGGGTCACTATGCCAGTAAATGTTTGAAGCCAAATCTGAATTCAAATATTCCTGACTCCTGGCCTGGGGCTCTATCTACTGTGCCAACTAGCTGTCCAGACATGTATTTTCTTTAAAGTGTAACATCTCCTCTGGGAACCTCTTTCATGCACTCCTCCATTGAATGAAAATATCATTCACATGTACATAGTTATAGCAGAAGATATTTCTGCCTCCTTACCTGCTCCCAATTGGTGTTGTCCTTAAATCAGATAGTGGTGACCTCTGGTCCCTTAATCCTTTACTTCTCACAGTAGAATGGTCCTATTTGCTTTTCAGTTTCTTTAAAGGTGTTGACCTTGAATCTGTGTGAACAGAGGAGATCTATTGCCTGATAACTGTGATGCATACATGCCAAGAAAGATGTCAGAGAACGAGGCTGAAATGAATTTTCTCAAGTTATATCATTCTTTACAGTTTGGAAATCATAAATAAACCAGTCTACTTTGTCCAGCAACTGATGAAAATCTGGCAGCTTCCATTTGTACCCAAGACTAACTGGGTATGCCTTCAGTTTTCAAGCTGTACTGCACCCCTGCCCTATGTCTGCTTCCTCCCATTGTATTACATCTTCCTTTATTTGACAGGTTATCAGTGAGAAACTTGAACGGCCCTCTCCCTTTTTCACTGAGTGGTAGACTGAGTGAACTCAGCTTATCTTTGGCTTGACTTCCTACCACCACCAAACTACTTTTCTAATCTCTTTGCCATGTGATTTCAAGTTTTGAAATTTTTAGATTGTTCTGTCCCAAAAGTTAGGCCTTTATTAGTCAACATCTTTATTCTATTTCAAGTACTTCTAAATGCTGTAGGGCTTTGATAATGTTTCTGGTCAGAGATATCCCATGTTTCCTCCCTAGAGCATAAGGGTATAAAGGTTCTTTCCTGAGAAAAGACCTAACCTAGGCCTTTGGTTCCACTTTGGTGCAACACTATACATTATGAAGTATGGAGGCCTGTTAGCGTCTGAAATAACCCCTGGTTTTTCATGTGGATTTTCCTTTCAGATCTGTCCTGAGAATCTATCTCTAGATTGATTAACATTTTAACCCTATGGAGTACCCTTTTATCTTTTATAAGAGGCCCAGTAATCACTTTCCAGATAATCTCTGAAATCCTTGTTCTATCAGGAACTTTAGAAGATTTACATTTTCAGTTTATTTACAGAAAACAGTCAGTATTTGGTCATTTTATTAATATCATTTACTAAGTACTTCTGATTTCTCAATGGTTTCTATAGGTTCTATCTCACAAAATACTCTTGACATCCTTGTCTTAAGTCATGTGGAACTCCTTTAACTAGGACACCTCTGTGTATCCTAACTATAGTGCTCGGTACCAGTGCTCTATGGATTCAACATTTACAATTCTTATATCAATCTCCATACTGGTAATGGGTAAAGTAATATAACAAATATTAGCACTTAAAAATTCAACCACGCAAGAGTTATCTCAAAGGATATCATCTAGCTAACTTGCCAGAGAAACACAACTGAAAACAGACTGTGCATTTGCAATCTAGAACATAAGAAAAATGCTAATTTTCTTTAATTAATCCCTACAAAACTAAAGCATCTAAGAAAGAGAATTCTGGTTAAAGAATTTCTCCAGTTCATACCAGTAAAGGCCAATAATACTAAAATATACCTTAGAAAAAGCCCCCACAGTATGCTTCTCATTAATACTCAAACCAACCAGCCTAGCAGAAGCAGCAAAACACACTGAAGGAGAGTCAGGAAACAGGATATGCCAGGCAATTCAAAACACCACCACCACCATCACAATCTTTAACACCTTGAACTCTATTGGAGACAGCTCATTACCCTGAACCCAAGAGCCTTTGCAATAATAGTACTTCCCGCTCGATGCTCTCAGTTAGAATCTTGGCAAGAAACCCCTGTGGCCATGCAGGCTGCCAATTGCTCCTGAAGATGCTACAGCCACATATTTTAAAGATCCAAAAGGAAAGTTCTTGTAACCAAATAACTTGGCACTGATATTAGACATCAGAAACTGATGTGATTTTATCAGTGGAAATATTAGATGTGTCTTTCTTAAAGGAATATTCTTTATTCTGGCTTTTGCTATCATTAAGGAGGCAAAACTCAGGACAAAGAGAATTAAAAGGAGTTTATTAAAGCTAGTAACACACTGATGGGTTGATTACTGGTGATGAGCAAGGTTTTCAAGATGGGGTTAGCTTTTACTGATAACTTTCCTAATTAGATAAAGACAATTTACATAGGTCCAGGTCAGCAAAAGGAGTTGAACCACTGAATCTCAGTTCCTCCCCAATTGCCCATAGTGATGTTTATCAGGTACAAGTAGGTAGGGGGTGACTTGGTACATGATTAATAGTAGGTAATACAAAGTTGTAGACTGGATGACTCCTCCTCCAATACTGATTAACAAGCTAGTACTGAGTCAGCATAACTTTAAATAGCATTATAATCTGTTTTGTCATTACAGTCTAAGGACCATAGGACTTTTCCATCTGTCTCTCAGCTAAAACCTTCCATATATGTTGTCTCCCCCATTAGCATGCAAGCTCTTTCAGAGCAGAAATTGTCTTACTTTTTTAATTTGCATGTAGTACAGTGCTTTGTACATAGCAAGTATTTAATAGATATAATCAGTCAGAAGACTCAATTAGCTCCTTTAAAAAAGCATTTACTGAAAAAGCATAGGAATGAGTAATTACAAATTATCTCCTCCAAATACCTGGGGTTCAGTCTCCCACAAATACACAGAGAAGCAAAGAGCAAAAACAAAATAAAATGGTGGTGAGACACATATGTAGGAATCATATTTGGGCCAGGCAACTTACAACTCTGGAGTCTCGATGTCTTTTCTCTGCATAGTCTTCACAAAGTTCATTGTGGAAGGAAGCATCTGTATCAGTGATGGACAACTTACTCCTCTATTAGTGCTACCTCTCCACAGAGCACAATGTCTCAGCTGGAAGACTGGCTCAGCTAAGCATGTTTATTCCTTACAGAGTATGGTGTTTCATCTTGATAGATTGACCTCAAGTGGTGCTAGCCAGTTTGCTTGACTGCCAGACTAGCTCTTCACAGGGTACATTTCATGCACTGGACCTGTTGATACAAGTAGCTCACTGAGCTTCTCTCCTTAATGGACAACTACCTTCTAATACCTCCAGACTGAGGCTTCCTTAAGTGTTCCATTTCAGTTGTAGTATTAGAGTTCTTTAGCTGCAGTGGTGCAATGCTCTTTCAGAAAAACCAAAGAACCTTAGATTAAGATTAGAAGAAACTTATCCAGTTCTCCTCCTCCTGGAACTGGGGGCTAAGAGGGTCACCTGACAGGCAAGAAGCTATACCTCTGCTGTTCAAAAATTCTTCCTTCAGATCTATACCTCGGTGCAGAACTTCACCCTAACTTATAGTGACCATTACATTTCCAAGATTGCTACTGGGTCTTGTGCAAATGAGTGGCTCTGGACAACTGTACTGAAGTAGTCTATGACTTCAAGGGAAAGTTCATTGTCTCTACTGGTCTTTTCCTATGCAACTGGGTTATTCAGAGTCCCAGAATCTGTTACTAAGTTTGGAATGTTTCATTTATGCCTGAAAGGGTTTCAACTTTACATTTCATTGTTTTTCTCTCTGTCTCTTGTGACTTTCAGTTTTATTAGTCTAAAAGTTTATTAATCAGTTAGTTTTATTCAACCCCCAAGACATATCTGGAATACAAGAAATACTATGGTGACATTTTTAACTGAGAATATATATTTTAATTTAAATAAAACAATTTCACATATAGAAAATTATACTTTATATATTTCAACTCTTGTAATATTTCAACTTGTATTATATTTTGAATTAGCAAAACTCTTTAAAAGTTTATTTCTGTTTGTTCTGCAGAAAACATTTCCCTGTACCACTGACCTGGTGTAATGTAAGGAAGGACAAAAATGACATGGAAACATTTTCCTTTTCTCATCATAATAGCTGCATTCAGCTTATCCCAAAACTCTCCATTACTGGCCCAGCTTATTCCAGGTAGGTGGCTTTGAGTTTTGGTTTAATTGTTGTTTTTAGCAATGTTCCTCCTTTATGTTAAATGTTTTGTTTGTTAAATGTGTTCATTGTCTTGGAATTTGTATGTCTTGTATGAATGGCGGTTTTTGTTCATTTGTTTGTTTTATTTGGTTTTTTAAGGAAGAAAATGTTTATAAATTGCAGAGTGTGGCAATCTTAGATAAGAAAAATGCTTTAGTACTTTTATTAAAACTTAAGAACATTGTCTCTATAGTTTCTTAGAGAATAAAACTTTGAAGCTTTGTGGATTAATGGGGTGGAAGAAAAATTACAGTAGGAAAAGTAAATGCAAAACCAAAAAAAGGAACAATAAAGTTACAACCTACGTCAGTACTACAATTAGGGTATAATGAACATCAGAAAAGTGAAATACTTAAAGCTGAAATTCCTATAGAGTAGTGACATGTTAATTACAATGCTGTACAATGTCAGGATAATATTAGTACGTGTTGCTATGTTGCTACCATAGTTACCATTGTCTTTGGTGAAGTTAAAAATCTGTTCTTCTTTGAACGTATTAATCTTATTGATGTTCCTGAAGATGTCATTGTAGCAAAAAATATTGTACACTATTTTATAGGCATTCAACTTAACTTGGCATTATTCTGGTGTGTATAATGAAACCGAATGTATGTTAATAAATTAAAATTCCAACATTCCTTAGTTAAAATCGTGAGAATTAAAGGCACAATTAATTTGGAATATTTATATGTCATTGACATATACTTGGAGTGAATGTTGTACTAATTTGTGCTTGCTTCAATTTATATTAAATTTTCAATTATTTTATATGTTGTTAGGATGAATAGATGCTGTCTTTACATATGGAATTTTTTACAGAAAATGGATCCTGAAATTTCAGTGTTTAAGATAAATTTATCTCTAGATATGAAATAATTTCTATTTATTTGGAGTTGTGTGAACAGTAATTGGCTTTGCATATATGAAACATTTCAGTACTGAGTTGACACATGTAAGTCCAAGTCAGTATCACTTATAAATGCTTTTATGATGTGTTGAAGTGAATACTGCTACCTAAGTATAATTAAAACTCTAAAAGTTACTTTTAGTTGCATTCATCCTTCCTTTTATTTTTCTATCCCTTTCTCGAAAAGAGTATTCTGGTATTGTTTAAGATTGTTATAGTAATCAAGTGATAAATAAGCAGTTGGAATGGGACAAAAAACATTCAAGATCTTACTTACAGTACTAGAGCTGAATCTATCCAGAAAAATAGAGATGCCTTTCAAAACTTAGTATGTAAAAAGATGAAACATGACAGTACATAATAAAAATCAACCAGCTACAAAAGACCCCAGTTGTCTTCACTTTTCCATTTTTCCTTAACTTTTCTTTGCTTCATGATTTGCTTCTTTGAATGGTTCTACTCATTCCCTTTAGACACCAGGATCTTACATATTTTCCATAGATAGGCATATGGAGAGAGAGAGAGCCAGAGAAACAGAGAGAGAGCTTTTTGAGCATTTACTATGTACCAGCTTCTGTGCTAAGTTCATAAGATAAAAATACAAGCAAGCAAGATAGTCCTTGCCTTCAAGGAGCATATGTTCTGAGGGAAGACAGCATATAAATGGGGTGGGAAAAGATAAGAGTACACCCACTGCAGTATGGTGATTAAAAGATCTATGGAAGCCTCTCTAGGGTCCAAAGATGAAGTCCTAGCTTGCAGTGGGAGCAGATGAGGATGATGGTCAGAGTGTAGTCAGTGTGAAAAGGAGATGACCAGGAAGTGGGCATGAGGCCTAGTTCCAAGCAAAATAAGATGAAGACCCATCTAGCAGATCTTACTTACTTTAATTATTATTGATCAGAGGAAATAATTGAACTCAGGTATGCTTGAGTCCAAATCTGACTTTTTATTCACTACCATATTCTGTTTCTCATGTCAGTTAAAAAATTTATTAAATGCTTCCTCAAATTTATTTTTTTCTAATCTCTTCAATTAAAGTAATCATGGCATGTTGAATTTCCACCATTATTATAAATGGAACACCTATTCTTTCATTCAAAAACCTCACATAGAATCAAATTTGTATTTCACATACATATAGCACTTTACTGTTTCCAAAGTGCTTGCCTCAAAAATTCCAATGAGGGAAATAGTATAATTAGTATAACTCACATTTAATGGGTGAAGAATTTGAGGCTTTAAAAGATTATGAGCTACTTTTGTTCCCTTAGCTAGTAAGTGGAAGAGCCAAGACTTAAAACTAGATTTTCTGAGTTGTGGTCCAGTGTTCATCATATTCTGTCATGAGGCAGAGGAAGGTATAAGCAAATGGCAAACTGCTAATGTTTATTTTCAGGGAGAAATTAAGGTACTGATGTTTAAATAACACGAAATTGGGTAGAATTTTACTGATTTTTTTAAGAAAACAATACAGTGTTGATTGCTAATCATATTTGGAGGTATTTCACAAAATCCAACTGAAAAATACAGTCTTCTCCTGTGCTCACCAAATAAAACCAGCTACACTCTTCCCAGATCTAATTTGAAGATCTAATTGGGTATAGAATGTCTCTGGACATACAAACTCCCTTGACTACTGGTATAATGAATAAAATGTTATATTTGCATAAGATTTTACAGCTTTGAAAGTACTTTCATATACATTTTCTCACAGTAGTGTTGAATTAAATGAGTAATGTACACAAATGCACTTTTACAGAATCTCAGGGGTAAAAGAAACAGAAGAGGTCTTCTAATACAACATAAGCCAGAATAAGAAGTCTATTCTATAAAATCCCATAGAGCTTTAGGTGATTAAAGACCCCTTAAGAGAAGGAGAATCTGCTACCTGCCAAAACATCCCTTTCTACTTTAGAACAGCTCTCACTCTTAAGATTTTTTTTCTTACGTAAAGCCAAAATCAACCTATTTGCAACTTCCACATTTACCTTTTAGTTCTCCTTGTTGGGATCAAGTAGAACAAGGGTAGTTCCTTCCAAACATAATAGCCCTTCAAAAACTTGAAGTCAATGATCAAGACTCCTCTAAATCTCTTCTTTCTTCTCCATGCAAAACAGTTCCAACAGTCATTTCTCCATGCTGGTTGCCCCCTATAGTGTTTTTGTCAAGTTGACAAATAGTTAACTTGGTACCTCTCAGCAGGGACACCCCAATCACCACTGCTTATTTTTTTATACTCTGTTCATTACCAAATAACCTTTCACCTAGTAGGACCTATGGATAGTAATAGCTAGCATTTAAATAGCACTTGAAGGCTTGTAAAACAATTTACATACTATCTCATAGGATCCTCACAATAACCATGTGAAGTAGTTACTATTATTATCTCAATTTTACAGATAAGGAAACTGACACTGAGAGAGATAAAGTGAACTGCCATAGTCACATGACTAGTCACCATCTGAGGCAGGACTTGAACTTGGATCTTTCTGATTCCAAGTCCAGCATTATGTCACCTAACTGAAACTGAACATTATCATCTGTAGAGCATAAGAAGTCAATTTCTCCTCAAAAAATTTAGTACCCTCTACCTCTACCATTTTGCTCCCTTCTGCTGAGAGTTTCATATTCATGTTTTTGTTTCTTAACTTAGTCCCAAGTCTTCAGTGGTCTCTTTTTTTCCCTTCCATTTTTGTGTCACATGCTTACACCTTCCTTCCTCTAACTAGTGGTTCCTTTCTCCCTTTATATATCTTCATTGCTTCCTCCTTAAAACCTTTCTAATCATTCAAGGAATGATTCATATTCACTGATAATCTTGTGTAGAAAATATCCATTTCTTTAGCCCTTTCCGTCTTTCTGCTATGGAGAGAAACTTGATCTTTGTGGATATTGAGATGTTGTATGACATTGGACAAAAAAACAAATAAAATACCCTCTACAATTCATAGCAAATACATATAACCTTCTACTTATAGTGTAATATATTGATGTGGTTATATATAGATTAAAATATATGCACACACACATGCACTACTCAGCTTTCTTTGGACAGGAGATTATCTTGTTTTCAAGTGAATGTTGTCAAATCTTAGAGACAGAAAGGGTAACTTGAACATGTATGTATGAAATATCCCATTAACAGTGATAGGAAGTTTACCTGTGATTTCATTGGTATAAGGAATTTCCAAGTGAAGAAACTTCCTCTAGCAATGCAGGTCATCAACTTCTTTGCAACTTTGAGTCTTAGAACCCAGAACACTGAGACCTTAAGTAACTTGATCAGGGTCACACAGCCAGTAGTGGCAGAGGGAAATTGGTTTAAGATTCAAGTTTTCCTAGTTTGGAGTGGCTTTGATATAAAACTTTGTTATTAGTTTACTTGGCAATATTTCTACAGGAAAATGGGGCCGGAAAATTTCTACACACACTGGTTAATCAAGCATCATTTTGATCTTGGAGAACCTACATATACAAATAAAGAAACAAGGATTCCTTTAAAAAAAAAAAGAAGAAGTGTGTTGGGTTAAAAGTCTTTAAAAAAAAAAAGAATCTGAATCCAGAAATTATTTTAAAGCAATTTACCTGTCAAAGACATAGCCAGCTTTCAAAAGGAGCACCTGCAGAGCTCAGCTCATTTCCATAACTGCCTCTATATAGCACCATTGATTTCAGGCAAATTTATCTTACTGAATGGGCATAAAGAGTGCTTTTGACATTATAATGCCCTTTTCATCATATTATTATCAGGATAAAAACCACAGGTGGTATCCTTATTTGTGTGTGTTTGTGTTCTTTTTTTACTATTTATACTGATTATCTCTAAGAACTGATATACTACTTTATTGGGGTGGATGGTCTAAAGGTGTTCAGCCTTAGCTCTGACAAAGCCAAAAATAAATGAAAAATAAATGTGAGTAATTTCTTATAATGTGTGCTATTCATCTTGCATGCCCTCCATAGTTCACTTATAAAAGTCATGCCTAATTATAATTTTAAAGAAGATTCTTTAAAACCTGGATTTATGTCTGAACAATATTGATGAGGTCTAAAGGTGTAGGGAACCTCAAAATCACAACACACACAGGCCCTGTCTGAAAGAATTTGACCCAAATCTTCTTTCAGCCAGAGAAATAGTTTATTAGAGATAAATCATACAGACCACACTCTTAAGGAATCTGAACAGTAGTGATGCCCTTAAGGACGAGCGGGCATGAGGAAGTCTCAGCATTTAAATGGGGGCCAGGGTGGATCTTATATACACTCAAGTAATTTTGGGTGACCAGAGGAGGGGCTGAGAAGAGGGTCTGGGTAACTAGGGGAGGAGTTTAGGGAGAATGGGAGTGTCTGGATAGGGTCACTAGGGAATAGACAATGAAGGGCTAGGCTTTTATTAGGGTAACAAATAACTGGAAGGAAGAGGTTGATAAGAGCAAAGTTGGGATGAAAGACTAGGCTTCTTCCTTAGGATTTCAAAGACAGGCTTCTTAGAGAGATAGGGAGAGATTGGAATAAAAATAAAAAATAAGGAAAGGCCAGTTGAATGGAATATTGCTTCACTATACTGAGACCAGAGTGAAGTCAAAGAAAGTTTAAGGGTTTTCTGGGGCCAGTAGACAAATGGGACCCAAATTCCTTTTGGGGCAAGGGGCAAAGGTCTCAGTTTGGGCCCACACCCCATCAAATACTAACAAAAGAACTTCTACATGACCATGAGGTATTTGAGAGCATATATTAAAGGATTCATTAGAGTTTAATATAGAAAATATTTTGATAGAACAAAGAGCAAAGTGATTTTCAGGGTAGTGACCAGTTTATAGAATAAAATATTAAACCATAATTTTAATATGATCTCTGATATTGTTTGATTATAATATCTCTTTTCCTTTCAGCTTGTAAAATTAAAATCTACCCAGATGTCTTATACTTATCTCTATAAATTCCTGAAAATGTTAGTAAATTTGAAATTAGTATTACTTTTCTATATAAATGCAAAGCTATGGTAATAGAAGTTATAATTATAGAATGCATTCTAGAGTTTGTTAAACCTCTCTTTTTATTACTGCAACTACCTTCTTTGCATAGAATCCATTGGGAGGTACTGCCTTTCCTTTATTAAAATCACTGCTTAAACATTTATCTTGTCATTACAACCTGTAATTCACATATGAAATACACTCTTCAGACAGGAATGTTTGCATTTTAAGCTAGCTAATATGTTGAGCATTCGCGAGGTAAGCAATAAATGTGTGAAATTATCTGTTAGTGATCATTTTCACATTTATTTTGTAATTTGAGTTAATAAATTTTGAAAGCCAACATAAATGAGAATAATTTTTCCACATATATTTCAACAGTCTTGATACTTTAAGGTATTTTGATTTGTTAAACATATCAAATATCATATTCTTATTTGGAAAAAAACTAGAAAGCTATAGTAAGTTTAAAAAGATTTTAAACATCTTTTCTATTCTCCAAAGATGTTGCTGTTATTTCTGGCTTAAGATTCAGGTGCTGATAGGATTTTTCCTGTGCCCCACCTCTTATCAGCAGATCTGTTGTGAAAAAAATGATTGAGAGAATTTGCTACCTCCCATCTACACATGTTTATTTACCACCTTTCTAGAATATGATATCTAAAAGAAGGTACCTGCAAGGAAATCTACATTAGAATCAGAGATATTTTAATTATAATATGTTAAGAGAAAAAAAGCCCTGGTAAAATTCAAGAAGTATATAAAATACTAAGGGGAATCAAAACTATGTTACCTTTTTTTTTTGCATTGATGAGGTCTAGAGGTTGGGGTGCTGGAACCCTGAGATCACAACCTGTAGGTCCTGCCTGAAAGAATTCAACCCAAGGCTTCTTGCAACCAAAGATAAGGTTTATTAAAGATCTGCCATATTAGCCAGACTCTCGAGGAATCTGAGAGTCTGTGAGGTATTGCCTAGATTCGAAGAATCAGAGCAGTGGCTAGATTTTAGGAATCTGAGCACCTTAATGGAGACAAGATGGACCTTATATACAGAAGGACTGTGGGAGAGATCTAGGAGAGGCCAAGTAGTTTGGGGTGACTGAAGGAGGGGTCTAAGGAAGATCTGAATGGGAGTGACCAGTAAACTGGGGTGAATAGAACTCCTGGGACCTGAACAATGGAGCCTAGCTAAGATTAAGTGTGGGAAATGACCAGAGACCATAAGGAGGTAAGACAATGGAGGGGAGATTGGGTGTAGCCACAGTGAAAATCCAGTTGATGGGATTATAGCCTCAGGTGAACTCCAGAGATTTGGCCATGTGAGAAAGTCCAGGGTTTTTCCTTTCTGGGGTCTAGATCCTATCCTCATCAGCATGTGTACTATCACTTCTTAGCTTTCCTGAGTTTAATAAACACATAGCAATGGAAGAGATTAAGGATATTTTATCTTTTTCTTCTAATTAGAAAAAATATTACAAAATAGCATCACAGATTTTTAGGCCATCTACTCCGACAATCTCATTTTACAGATAAGGAAATTGAATCTCATAGAATCATTGGGCTAAACTACTTACAGATAAGGGAAGTGATAAGACTGGATCTAAACTCACTTTCTCTGCCCCCAAATCCAGTGTTTTTAACACAGTACTACTTCCTCTTACAGAAATTTGCTAACTAAATATATTAATGAGGAAATGTTTGCAGCAGAACTTCATGGTAATGTAGTATACCTCTCCAAGCTCTTTCCTAACTTCTAATCATAGATTGTGTGGGGAGAGAGGTGGGATGGGTGACTACTTCAGCTACTGTGTCCCTTCACTCTTAAAACTATAGACCGTATGACACCATCACTCCAATTTGCTTTAATAGTCAACTAGTAGACACCATTAACTCAAAGCAAAAGCATTTATTCAAAAAGCATTTTTAAAGCAATAGCTACAAAATAGTGTCCCTATAAATATGGGGTACACTATACCACAACTTCAAATATCTATGCAAAGAGTGGGTGCACACGTAGCCTACACAGACACGGCCAAAGCAACTTATGCCTCAGGTGTAAGTTTCCTTTCTCATGATGTTCTTATATTGCTCCCCCTGGGTCCAGCATCTCTGATGGGAAGTTTGCTCAGCTGAGATTTCTGAGTCCATCCCCCTCTCCAGAAATATTGCTGTTAATGTATACAATGATCTCTTGGTTATGCTCGTTTCTCTCTTCATTATTTCATGCAAGTTTCTCCATGTTTTTCTAAAATCAAAGAGCTCATCATGTCTTATAGCACAGTAGTATCCCATCATGGTCATTTACCACACCTTGTTCAGCTAGATTTTAAACTCAGTTGATATCCAGTTCTTTGCCACCACAAAAAAAGAGCTGCTATAAATATTTTAGGACATGCAGGTTCTTTTCCTTTATCCTTAATCATCTTTGGAAATAGACCTAGTAGTGGTATTGCTGGGTCAAAGGATATAAGCAGTTTAATTGCTCTTTGGGCATAATTCCAGATTGTTCTCCAAAATGCTTGGATCAGTTCACAGTTCCACCAACAGTGTCTCAATTTTTCCACATCTCCTCCACCACTTGTCCCTTTCCTCTTCAATCATTTTAGCCAATCTGATGGGAGTAAAATGATATCTCAAGGTTGTTTTAATTTGCATGTCTCTAATCAATAATGCTTTAGAGCTATAAATTAGAGACTATAAATGGTTTTGATTTCTTCATTGGAAAACTGCCTCTTTATATTCTTTGACCATTTTTCAGTTGGTGAATAACTCATATCCTTATGAATTTAACAAAGTTCTTTATTTATTTAATATATGAGATCCTTCTCTGAGAAACTGTCTATAAAAATTTTTTTCCCAATTTTCTACTTTCCTTCTGATCTTGGTTACATTTGCTTTATTTATATAAAAACTTTCTAATTTAATGTAATTGAAATTATCCATTTTATATCTCATACTGCTTTCCATTTATTGTTTGTTTATAAGTTGTTCATCTATCCATAAGTCTAATAAGTAATGTTTCATGTTCAGATTTTCTTGTAATATCTCTTTATATATAGGTCACATATCCATTTTGACCTTTTCTTGGTAAATGGTAAAGATACTGGTCTACGCCCAATTTCTGCCAGACTGCTTTCCAGTTTTGCCAACAATTTTCACGAAATTATGAATTCTTATCTCAAAAAATTGTCTTTACACTTGTCAAATACAAAGTTACTATATTAATTTGCTGCTATAAATTATATGTCTACTCTACCTTTCTACTTCTTAACCAATACTATATGAACTAAATTATAAAAAGCTTTTAAGACAAATAAAATCAGATTTAAATAATTGGAGAAATATTGATTGCTTATGGTGAGGCAGGACCAATATAAAAAAAATGACAATTTTATCTTAAGTAATTTAGGTAATAACATTACAATTAAATTGTGGAAAAATTATTTTACTGAATCAGAAAAAAAAAGGAAATGGAAGAACAAAAAATCAAGAATATCAAAGGAAGTAATGAAAAAATGTAAAGGAAGGAAATTTAGCTGTACCAGATCTTAAAAGTAGTATTTATCAAAATTATATAGTACCACTGTACCTCTGCACAATTTTCATAAACCTCATTTGCTAGATTATCATAAAAAAGCTTAGCAATTTTATCTTAAAGGGTTTTATTTTTTTGTTTTGTTTTATTTTGTTTTGTTTTGTTTTTTGCATTCTAGGCTGTTATTCATCCAAAAGACTTTAAGTCATTTAAAATCTAGCAAGTAGTTGATATTGTGAGACTGGACTTCAGGCAAAAAAAGCAGTATCCATATATAGAGATTTGGGAGTTTTCTGCATGGAAATGACATTTGAAATCATTGAAGTCACTGAAAATTAAAAGCCAAGGAAGAAAAAAATATATACTGGGAGGGAAGAAATGAGAGGTGGAGTGGGAGGGAGGGCTAAGGAGAAACAGTTAGAAAAGAAAGAAAATTGATGAAGGAAGCTGAAGAGTTATCAGAGAGGCTATAGATGAAAGGAGAAAGAGCATAGAAGTCAATGGAAAAGAAAGTGGTGTAAAGGCAAGACTGGTTCTGTAATCAGATGATCTGAGACTGAATCTGGTCACTGTTATTTGCTGTTTGTATGATCTCATTACTTTAGCTAGTCCTGTAACAATTCAAAGCCTAACTTTCCTCATCTGCAGAATGAGAGGGTTGGAGTAGATGACTCCTAAGGTTAGTTCCACAATAACCCTAAGTTATTTGAAAGCAAAATGCTTTTTTTTCTTTAGTGAAATTTATAGGTTTTTCATTTTTGTTTTTAGTGATAGGAGAGACCTGAATATATTCATCTGAAAAGTGAGAGGAAATATTCAGACCCAAGGTGGAGGTGGATGGGAATTATCATTATAAACTCTACAGAGTAAAGGGAAGGAACAGGATCAAGACGTGAGAGAAGGAGTTAAGTTTTCAAGGAATGATGTATCATTCTCCCATACCAGAGGGAAGGAAGAAAAGAAGGATGAAAAGAAATACACATAATTTCATTAATAAAGTTAATTTTCTCTTTTTGACCTACTGATTAAATCAGAACACCTAGTGCTCATCTTAATAAAGGCACAAAGCTAATAAGAGACTTAAGAAGTTCTCATATGCATGTTGAAGGATCATACCAATAACATCAATAATATTTATGTCATTAGATGTGACTTGTGATATATATTTATTTATGAATAGGAAGAGAAAAAAGGTTCTGATATGGGCATACATTATATCAAATTTGTCCAAAGGAACAGAGGCTTTTGTTCTTTTTTTTTTCCTTTCAGAGTCATTTTTATCTTTTTTGCATGCTAAAGAAATTCATGACTAAAATAGTCTCAAGTGAAAATAGTGATATTGTAACATTTTAAAATGATACCCTTTTATCCTGGTACTAAATAGCACTGATAGTCAAGCTTTTTTAGATAAATAATCCAGTTAAATATTGTATTATAAATTGGAGAGTTGGAATGAAATATAATGCTTAAATCATTTTTAATACTCTATCACTTAGGGATTATTCCTCCTAAGTAACTACATGGCTCAAACATTTCCCCTCTCTTTTTCTTGACTAATACTGTCAAGTTTAAATTCTTTGATTGTTACATGTTTCTGACTTTGGGAAGTGACCTTGATTTATTCATTTTCTTTGTGTGCCAGAGAGTAGATGACAAAGGTTTGGAAATCCCATCAA
This sequence comes from Vombatus ursinus, assembly GCF_900497805.2. Classification (NCBI taxonomy): domain Eukaryota; kingdom Metazoa; phylum Chordata; class Mammalia; order Diprotodontia; family Vombatidae; genus Vombatus; species Vombatus ursinus. The sequence goes on from NW_020954583.1 coordinate 13,694,523, forward strand.
TAGAAATGTCAGGCCCAGAAAAAGAACAAATATTTAAAGAACAAAAAAACCAAACACATGTCCTACTGTCTAGAAACTGTCACTGAGTATAGCATGAGATCTTAATAAATAAAAAGATTGCCAGCTGTACTTCAGGACAGGATACTAGTCTTCCAGTGTGGGGCTTTATTTAATTGTCTGACTGGATAGAGGCAAACTAAGATGCCTGGTCACCTGAAAGATACTTAATGAAGAAATGTGTATTTTTAATCTAGCTGTAGAGGACAGAGCTATACAGCTTTGATGATATGACTTCTGTGAGGTACCTCACTAGAGAAAACACCATGTGCTGCACTGTCTGTCTAATTAAGTCATCAGAATGCATTGCAGCAAACCGAGTGACTCATGTGGACGAGTATAAGTAATTTTTGTTCCTCTATTGCTTGATTAATAGAAAGTGGCACTATTCTAGATTATGACTGATAGAGGTTGCAGCTGTTGTAATTAAGCCTCCAGGTATAAAGGCCTATTCTTTAAAGAAGAAAAGGAAAAAAAAAATCCAACGATTTCTATTTGCCCGAGACAGCATCACTATTTCATTTCAATGTTTTCTTTCCCTTTCTTTAGTAGTTAGAGTTCATCTGTTCTGTTTTTCCCCTCATCCTTTATCTAGTTTCTATGCTTTGTCCTCACACATTCCTCTTTTGCTCCTTCAAACTGGTCCCTTATTCAGAAATAAAATGTTGGTTTGATTTGATGAGGGGAGTCCTTTAAAAATATCATTTGTTACATGGCTTGCCTCTATGGAGAGGTAGGGAGAAATACAATTGGTGAAATTTTGGTGGTGTAAAAATAAATATACAAAAGATATCAATAAACATGCATTTTTAAGACAAAAAAAGAAAAAAATCAACAAAATTGATCAATACATCAAAGAAAAGTATGAGAATATGTGCAATATACCATACTCCTGACCCTCACCCTATTCAAAGTATAGAGTACAGTGTCTTCTACTTTCTTTAAAACAAAGCTAAAAAGCATTTTATCCTCTTGCTAGGAAACTGTGAGATAATCCCAAAAGTATGAAATTGTTTTTAGAACTTCCCACAAACATTTCTGGTGAAAACTTTGCAAGGATGCATGTGTTTGTAAATATTTTACAGTATTTTATATAAACGTCTAAGTACTTTCTATTTGTCGGTGTATTGATATACCCAAATTATAAGGTGAAATCAAGTATTACATTCATTTTTTCTTTTGCAATGAATTTATTATGGTATGACTTTTTTAAAAACACAATATAAATCATGGAAATTTTCAGATTAGTAAGTGAAACTGAAAGAACTGCTCTTGTCATCAATACTAAAATATGTGTACAAAAGATCAGGATTTATTATATTTAAAAGTGGTTCTGTACAGAGCAGGCATACTTTTTAAGTCAAAAATATTGCTATATTTTGTTTCTATATATCCTAAATTTCCCTGATATTTCTTTGCCTTCTCCCCAGAAAATCATGCCTTTAATAAAAGGTGGGAAAAAAAGGGAGAAATCAGAAAAATGATCAACATATTAAAAAAAGCTGACAATATTTACAATGTTCCTCACCCAAAGACCCCGCCCCCCCACTTATGCAAAGAAAGACATATATTTAAATTTTACTTTCTATTATGCTATTTTCTTCTTTTCTAGCTAATTTTATAAGGAGTCAGGAATCTGGGTTTCAATCCTTATTCTAGAACTTACCACCTGTGACATAAAACTACCTCATTTTACTGTTCTCCTTAAGTTTACTTGTAAGGATTGATCTGTTCTTATTTTCTTCTCTTACAATTTAAGCACTCCTTGAGCCTCAGTTTCCTCATCTTTCTATAGGGAGTAAGCCTTTAAGTACTTACTTAGTAAAAGGTTGTTGTGAGAAAAGTCTGTAAAACCATATTGCTCTATACACATGTACATTGTTTTTATTATGATTATTACCCCTGAGTAAGGATGTGATTAATGCAGAAAATCACTCCTCTGATGCTTACTAGACCATCTTTCAGAGTAACTGTGGCTAAACAAATCCTCACCCTACTGTCACCTTCTGGCAATGAGCTCTTGAATAGAGCTAGGTCAATACTGAGATGGCAAATATACGATCTGTCATTCAAAGACTTTCCAGTTTGACAGCATCTGTCAGTGCTTGCAGTTGATCCATTGGCAGCAGACCCAGACAAAATTCCATAACATGATGAGGCATCAGAGTGGGATTTTAGCAAACAAACAAGCAAACAAAACAGTAAAAATGTGCTGATGTTCAGAAGCTATTTTTTGTTGATTTTTAAAAATTTATTTCCTCTTGACAATAACATTTCTCAATATTTACATATTGAAATGCTTGTCAGAATTATCACAACAATTTGGCATTTCTGGAATTCAGATCTTGAGTAATCCAAGACCTCTGGAACACATCTCTAATTGAAAAAAATGCAAAAAAAAAATGCCTGAGGATGTAAATATTTACTCCTTAAACCCTTGCTCAGAGACTTATGGATACTTATTTGACATATAATTTTTTACCAAGCCTGGTTATCTGGTTATAGCAGTAAATTAGGAGGTTTATAACTGTTAGAGACAGGCTTAGATAGAAGGTATCACCACACATTAGGTAAGGAGAAAACAAAATAGAGTTTAAAATTGAATCACTACTGACTCTGCCCCCCTTGCTTTTCCTCACACACAACACTCCATCTCCATCTCTCTCACCTCCAAGAATTTTCACTGGCTCTGGATTTGCTCCTTCATCTCTGCCTCCCAGTTTCTTAACTTACTTCAAACCTCAGCTAAAGCCCCACCTTTTTCAAGAAGCCTTTCCTGGTTTTCCTTATTCTTCGTGAGTTCTCTGTTGATTATCGCCAATTTAACTTGTATATATCTCATTTGTACATGTTTATTTACATGTTGTCTGCCCCATTAGTCAGTGAGCTTCTTAAAAGCAGAGACTGTTTTTTGTTGATATCATTTGTTTTTGCTCTTCTTTGTATTTCCAATACTTAGCACAGTACCTGGCCCATAGTGGACAGTAAATTCATATTTGCTGGCTTATGATGAGTGACCCAAGACATAGACTGGGTTATGTTCATCATCTTCTGTGAGGAAAGAAATATAGTAGATGTTATATTTCATTCAACTTACCTTTTCAAAATCAGTTTTAGTACTTGAAGACTAAAGCTTCAATTATCTGAAAAATTGATACCCAATAAGTAAGCCATTACTATATGTTTTTCTTCAAGCAGTTTAAAGAATTAATATTTTAAAATTTTAATAAGTAGGACAATATCATGTAAAAATCTAGCTATGTCTGCATAAGGTTAGTGGCTGAAATTACGTGTGTAAGGGGATAATCAATTAGAACATTGTGATTAATATTTCTAAAAATTGAATGGATTTGTTCTGTATGGCATCTCATACATACAAGGGTAAAATTGTTTCTATAGGTCTTAATAGAATGTCTAGATCAAAGCCAATGTCACTTTATCCTCCAATCTGCTATACTAATTGATATACCTATACTATCTCCATGAGAGATGAGCTACTGCAATTCCTTCTCATTTTATGAGGCGCTTAAGAAAAGAGTACAGGCACATCAGCAATTTTAGCGATTGCTTTGTTAGAACAGATGCTCTGATTGATTTTTGTGTGCATCTTTTCATTTTGACCCTGAAAAAAATGAACTGTGATGACTTGGATTAGTACCTTTGCTTTGATGCAAGAGTTATACATAATTAAATTTACAATGGTCTTTAATTATACTTTTCCACTTACTGCAGCTAGAAAATCCTACGTTATTCTAGTTATTATTTTCAAAACATTTTAAAAGAAGAGTGAAGATACCATATAAAAAATTTTTTAAACTAAGAAAAATTGTAATTTCAACTTATAAAATGTAGGATGAGGAGGTAAGATGGGTGGTATAAGGTAAATAACAACTTACTAAGGTATTCAGTTACTGTCAAGTATAGCTCGGAGCTCTAGTTCAAGGTATTTAACCTTTCTGTTTCAACAGAATCTTGTTAACCTCTGTTACAATCATCTTGGAAAGAATTATGTTATATCCTCAGCAAGTAATATTTACCAATATGGTTTATTTAGTCAATGCCTGTCACTCACTATAGTAACAATCAAAATAAACATTTCATAATTAAATTCTGCCTGGGTCAGAATCTAGCAAGTTCAGATTCATGGTGATAACTTCTAAATCTAAATAACTTCACTTTGAATTATTTAAATAAAACTTAGAAAAATGTGTTGTTTCTCTAATTCTCTGAACTGAAAGAAACATAGCATGCATATTGAGGAAATATGGTTTGTCAATATCTTTCTTTAAGATAATAATCTTCTGGGAGGACTTATGCAAACTGATGAAAACAGAAATAAGTAGAACCATAAGAGCATACACAATGACAACTACGTAAATAGAAGGAACAAAAAACTAAATGACCATTGTATAATCGTAATGATGAAGCCTGTCCCCAAGAAGAGATGAAAAAATGTATCTCTCTCTCCCCTCTCTCGCTAACTCTCTTTCTCTCTTGCTCTCTAACTCTCTCTCTCTCTTGTTCTCTAACTCTCTCTAACTCTCTCTCTCTTTCTTTCTTTCTCTCTCTCTTCTCTTCTCTCATGGAGATATGGGGGCCTATGGACTTGGAATATTGCCTATTTTTGTTAAATGAGGCTGATGTGTTTGTTGGTGCTGTATCTGTAGTTGTTCTAAATCTTTGGCACAAGGGAAGGTTTGTTGGGTAGGGAAATAATGAGAAATGAATGAGATCATTAAAAGTGTTGCACAGTTTCCAAAATGCAAGCCAGCTTAATTTTTTCTTCTCATTTGATTCAGGACTTGCCAAGTATATATCTATACACTATATCTGGTGTTCTGTTGTCTCTGAAACTGTAAACTCCTCAATGGTAGACATTATGTCTCTTCTTTTGTATTGACTTCTTTTATGCTTTATACAATGCTGAACACATAATAGATGTTCATTTAATATGTGCTTTTAAGCAAGCATTTGTTTACTGGATTGAATTAAATTATACTATCCCATTTGTTAATTTTAATTGTTTCCTAATTAGTATATAATTATTCTTGTTGTGTCATCTACTTAGCAATAAAAGGGACTATATAGCCATAATTTAATATTTCAAAAATTATTTTTGAACTAATTGTTGATATCTATATACTGTAAAAGAAAATATATATGTATATATGCATTTGAAACATGTATATATGAAAAAGCACATATACATATATATATATATATGCATGTTTCTTTTAGGAAGGGGATTTTTCCTTAAATGCCCCTTTTAAATGTTTTCCATGATTTTTCATGAAATTCTGTGATACCTGGTTGATTATCTTTTACCTTGTTTTCTGAAACTCTTGCTTTCTCCATCAACCACAGAAAGGTTTTCAAAAATCCAGAACAGAATAAAGTGAAAGTTTGAAATGTAAAACAATCTCATTTTAATTCTTGTTTTATATGTCCAAATTTTTCAACATTTATTTGTGTCTTAGTAACATCACTAGCGTCTAGCACAGTATTTTGCCCACTATATTGCTGTTGATCCATGTTGCTATTGAAATGAATCTATTAAGGTACTTGATATCCAGGGAGCAACTTCAGATGTAGTAAGAAAATTATTCTCACCAGCAAGAAATTCTTATGAGTACCCTAATTGTTTGTGGGAAGTTACAAGGTGCTTCCAAAAGTAAACTGAATAAGAATGGTACCTACCCTTTAGGAGTTTATAATCTAAGATACACAGCACTGGTATGGAAATAAATTATGGACCACAATTAGAACTTAAAATAATAAGGTGCATAATTAAACTAATTTATATTTAAATTAACATTAAACACACATGGGAAATAGGTTCTCCTTTTCAATTTCTAAAATTTAACTTATTTTCATAACAGTAAAAGCAGTAATGTACTTTGGAATGTCTGATTCTATTAATTTTTTTAAAAGAAAGCTTCCCTGTTCTTTCATTCTTTTGTTCATTGGTATTCAGATCACATTAAAAAGTAGACTTTTTCCCCCCTTTGTCCCTTGAAAATGGGCTTTCTTTTGGCCAAAAACCAAACAAAACATATTTATTAAATCTTGAAAAAAGAAAATATTTTAATAAATCAATTTCCCAAATGCATAATCAAATAATAATAATGTTTTTAAAAAACTACATTCTCCCAGAGATGGCTCCAAAATGTCCTCAACTGAGTTTGCAAATTTCAATATTTGATTTTTATAAATGTCCGTTCCTATCACATGGAGGCCTAGATAGTCTATGACTTAGTTCTGGAATTTCCTAAGGTCCTTAGGAAGGTCATTCCTTTACAAGTTATTGCCACTCATAAATTGATCTAATCTGCTAAATAATGGCTCAACATGCTGATGATCAATATTTTATTGCTTCTACATTCTAAAACACACTATGAATTATAGTCATGATCATTATCACCCAACACTGCAGACATAACAATAATACACATATTATATTACCACTCAGCTTCTGGTACTATTTATGAAACAGGACTCTGCTTGAATGATTTTATTTCATTTTTATTAAAATTCACTTTAATTTATAGATATAAGAGCCATTGACTACTTATCATTCACAGAAGTTCTCTCTCAAGGCCATTGTTGTAACTCGCTGTGGTTATTCATTGTAGCATTGACCTTCGAAGTGGGAAGATAAAGAAAAAAAATCTGCATTTTTCTTTGCTTACACCGTATTTAAGATGAGTTCTTTTTCTCTGTGTCATTTGTGTAATATGAACTAAAATTTAAACTAGACCATGCTGTAGAATATGTGTAAGAAATGCCAATTTATAAATTGATTAAAGGAAAATAAGTTGATTTATATGAAATAATTTATTATATCACTATTTTGACTAAAATTATTGTCCATTAATTATCCCTTTTTCAACTTTTTATTTTGAAACATATATTGTGATGATTTCTTTGTCTTCCTACAGTTGTGGGTTGAGTTTTTGAATCTGTTTGGGGGTTTTTGTCTTGTTTTGTTTTGTTTTACATTTTTATTTTCACCTCACTGGCCTTGTATTTTCTCATTTTATGCTTTCCCTCACCCACTTATTTGGAGCATTTCATTCTTTATTTGCTTCTGTTCAATCTCACAAAAAAAAAAGAGTTTCTATTTTAGTATCTTTCTTCTCTAGAATGTCAATGTTTCCCTGGTCAGTCAGTTTCAACATTTGCTTTTATAATATATGTTACAACAATCAATATTTGAAGAAGCGAGAGCACTTAGAGAAAACCATGAATTGTTAGGACAATGGTACTGATTGAAAAATGTACTCTCAGGAGACTGAGTTCAGTAGAAGATAGTAAAATAAGCACAGTTGACAAATTGGTTTAACATACAGGGAGTCCCTAAAGTCATTGTGCTTTAAATAGCTTAAAACTACACTAAGACTTTTGGGATACCCTGTATCCTAATCCCCTTCTCTCAAATTTTCAATAATTTTCCATGCTCTTTTCATCAAGGTATTTAATACTTTGGTAGTTCAACTTCTTGGAAGTCTTTTGCATTTATTATTAAATGCAAACCTATTATTAGGTTAATGTGTTTATTTAAAAGTAGTAGGGAAGATTTCATCTATTTCTTGCTACATATATATATATATATAATTAATGAAGGGATGGATTAGATGATCTCTCTAAGGACTCTTCCAATTTTACACTCTATATAACTTAAAAAACTGAAGTTCCACAGGCATACTCAAAGTATCTCCTATAATCCAGGGGGAAAAATCTAAATCTACTTAACATTAATAATTAATGTACTCACGAAGTAGCATAAAGAATATAGAAGGAGGTGGGCCAGTCATATAGGAAGAGAGAAATATCAAATGCACAGCCTACATGTGGCACAGTCAAATGCACGATGATTATAATTGAACCCAGGAGGAGATCAAGGGAGAGAAAGCATAGGGAGCCAAATGGACCCAGGAAGAGTTTGGAAAGGCACCTATATTTAAGGGCTGACTCACTGATCCTGAGGCAAAATAAGTAAGAGGAGAAAGAAGTGGACTGAGTCTAGGGCAAGGGAAGAGAATATTTAGGAGGAGGGAGTGGTTGACAGTCTAGGATTTGAAGAAAGGACAAGGAACATAAGGGCTGAAAAAAATGACTTGATACTTAGCAGTAAAGTGATTGATTGCTGGTGAATTATGATAGAGTAGTTTCTGTAGAGCAGTCTTATCAAGGGCTAGATTTCAAGGACCTTAAGAAATAGTGACTAGTAGTAAAGTAATATTTCTAGAAATATAATAGTAAAAGCAAAAAATATATATAGGAATAGAAATATCTTGAAATGCTGTCAGGATTAAAGGGGTAATTTTGTTTGTTTGCTTTTGCTTGAAGGTATCCTGGCAGTATATACAAAGAGGTCTAGACTCAGAATTAGACTACCTATGTGACCCTCGGCAAATCACTTAATTTCTTTCAGTCTCAGTTTCCTCATCTATTATATGGGCATAATAATAGCACCTACTTCCCAGGATGATTGTCAGGATCAAATGGGATAACATATGTAAAGCAATTTGCAATCTGTAATCTAGATATGATTAGTTTGTTTTTTAATGATCATTGAGAGTTTGGGCATATTTATAGTCCTAAGAATGGAGAAACAGTATTTAGAAATTAATGATGAGACAAGAATGAGATTTATTAAAAGTAAATATACCCAGAGGAGGTGACAGAAAAATGGAATTAAGCACACAAATAGAGGATTCAACCATGGAAGGGAGAAGTGATGGTATTTCATCAAAAGATTGAGCACTGGAGGAGAGAAAGGGTTAAAAAATAGAGGCTGCTTACTGTGCTGAGTAGAGATGAGGAGGATTATGGCAGAAAGCCTCAATTTTCCTAAGTATAAGAGGACTGGATCTCAACTACTAAGAGAAAAGGTGATTAGAAGTGAGCATAGTTTTGGGGGAAAGAATGAAAGAATTACTTAGGAGAGAGCTGAAAGTTTGCAATAACCACGATAAGAATGGATAGGAGTAAAGACGTTTAAAGTGAGGATGAAAAATAATTTTGGGACAGGAAAGGGGATGCTATGCAACCCCTATTTTTTTCCTTTTTTGGGGGGAGGCAATCAGGGTTAAGTGACTTGTCCAGGGTCACACAGCTAGTAAATGTCATGTGTCTGAGGCTGGATTTAAACTCACATCCTCCTGACTCTAAGGCAGGAGCTCTATCCACTGCACCACCTAGCTGCCCTTGCTACCCCTATTTATAAATTGAATCTTTTACACTTTGGAAATAATTTCAAAAATGCCTTCCTTCAGTAAATATTTATTAAATTCAAGGCGCTAAAACCAAACACTAAAGGGAAAAACAAAGACAAGTAAGATAGTCTCCATCCTGATTCCGTTTAAGTCTAGAAGTTCAGATGAGCCATTCCACACAAATAACCCTAAGCTGTAACGTGGAAGTGTAGTAAGAGAAGATGAACATTGTGGTAGTCCAGAGGAAGGAAATATTACTTCATGTTGGAAATCAGGGCAGACTTTATGAAGATGATAACATTTCAGTTTACTCTTGAAAGAAATGAAGGAGCAGGCAGGACACAAGAGGGAGAGAAGTTGAGAAAGCTCAAGTGTTATGAACCCAATTTGTACAATAAAGTGGGAAATGAAGTGTGCCTGCAGAGAGTGAGAGGGGAAATAAGAAAGGTTTGGAACAGCTGCAGTGGGGAATGAAATAAGGAATCTGATAAAGATTAAATAAAGAGATTGTTGAGTAAAACTGAGATCCCAGCTGTGGTTTGACAATATGAATTTGTAGGACAGCCATTCAGCTGTGTTTCATGACTTTTTCCAGCAAGACTTGGCAAACCAGCAGTAAGAACCGAAAAAACAAAAGCTGGGATTGGTAAAATACTTTACTGATCAGTCAACCAAGAAGTGTTTGTAGAGTGCTACTATGTGTCAGAAACTCTCCTAGGCATTGTTGATAGAAAGAAAAGAATGTAACAGTCCCTACTCTGAAGAAGCTTGTATTTCTATTGAGGAAAACATCTGAGACACATCAAAATTATACATATAAAATAGGAGATTATTTTGGAGGGAAGGAAGAGGTAATATGCTAGAAGCTGAGACTCAACAAAGGCCTCAAGGTGATGCTTCACCTGACCTCTAAAGGGAGTTAAAATTTTGAGGAAGCAGGGTCAAGGAAGTGGTGGGGATAGACGTACAAAAGCACAGATAAGAGGATATGGAATGTAACATCTGAGGAAGAGTAAAAAAGACTACTATGGCTGGAATATAGAGTATATAAAGAGGAGTGTGGTGTATAATTAAGGTGGAAATGTAGGGGGTAGCCAGGTTATGAAGGGCATTTAATCCTAAAGATAATAGGAAGCTACTGGAGTTTACTGGGTGAGAATTGGATGGTAGATGGCATGATCAGCCCTTTGTTTTAGGAATATCACTTTGACAGTTGTAAGGAGGATGGATTGGGGAGGGAAAAGCAGAAACACTCAAAGCAGGGAGATCAGTTAGGACACTACAGCAGTCGCTTAGGTGAGAGGTGATGAGGTTGATGGTCAGGGGACTATGGCTGTAAGTGAAAGGAGATGTAAGTGAAAGATGTGAATGTGGAAGGACAAGGAGCCAAGGAAATCTAAGGCATTATTGGGAGTATCATTGAAATGGTTGACCATAGGATCCAAGCCAGTTTGAAAGCAATTGAATCCAGATGATTATCAGTAGACTTGAAGAAGAGGGAGGGCTTGAAGCACTGGAGATCACAATGTGGGCAAAGAACAATCTCAGTTGGCAGCAGTGAATGGGTGGGAAATTGTGGTCAGAGAAGAGAATTTCAGAGTTTAAGATTTTAAAGGTAGGATGGTTTCAAATGATGATGACGTCCAATGTGTGGTTACTTATGCTTTTGAGTATGAAAGGTGAAGTGGAGTTATATCATTAAAAAAGAAGGTAATGCCAGAATGTTAAAAGGTCCTTAAAGCGGATATTTAAGTCACCAATTATACTAGGAGAGGGTGGTGTGAAAAGGGCTAAAATTATGTCCCTAAGTCATCAGGGGAATGAGAAGAGAGATCTGGAGACCATTAATTGCCAGTGACAATGATAGGGAGAGAACTATAGAGGTAAGTGAGTTGAGCAACAGTCTGGAAAGGGCCATAGAGAACAAATATTATGACAACCCTTCTAACTACGCAGTGAAGCAAGTGTATGCCTTAGAATTTTGTCCATGATTCAAGTACTTTATTGAATTGTATACATATATAGGCATCCTTATTTTAAGGAATATGCTTTAAAAGAAGATAGTGACTTTGTTTCAGGGAAATGATGGCTAAAGAAATAGAAAATAATCTGGAAAGAATGCAAACACTAATTGATCACATGCCAATTGTGAATTTTTGTTGTATACAACTGAACAAAATAGGTTGGTCAGCCACATCTCAGCAGTTAGGTTTTTGTTTTAGTTTGGGAGAAGTGAGACCTATGATAACTGCCCTGCAGTTCTGTCAAAAGTCTGTTTTAACACTTGAGTTCTCTTACTATGTGTCATCTGTTCCATCAAATAGTCAATTGACTATTTGGTTCATTTCACAGAACAATACTACATCTGTTTCAGTAAATAGTAAGCACAATTAGTGCTATGGTAGCACTTCCATAAAGATAATTTCCATTGTAAATTTCTATTTTGTTGAATCTCTCTTTGATAGAGGGAAGGCATATTATAGAGTATGAAAGGCAGAAATCAAGCACTACTTTATCATTTGAGTAAACTTTTTTTTAATTCACTTTCTTTGATGAGTTGCAAAGGACTCCGCTCTGATTAGTTTCACTACAGTTTTGTGAGTAATCACAACACCTTCTAAAATATTCGAAGGCTAGAAGAGCATGCTTTAAGAATAATAGCTAGAGGTCATTTAGTCCAACTTTCTCCTTTTACAAAGGAGGAAATTGAGGCCCAGAGAGATGAAACAATTTACCCAATATCATATGGGAGAGAAAGAACCAGGATTTTACTTAAGTCTTCGTAATCCAAATCCAGCACTTTTTCTATTGCAGAATTTTTGATTGTTATTACTCTAAATATTTTAAGCTATTATGTTATTTGTTAGGACAAGAGAACTAGATAAATGTTGCATAGTAGTCACATGGAAAGGACATCTGTGGCACTGTGAGGAAAAGCAGTGCATCTAGGTGGGAGTCAAAAAGAACTAGATTCAAATTCTGACTCGATTGTTTTCTTTGTGATTTAGACAAATCTTTTCACCTTTCTAGGCCTCAGTTTCCTTATTTGTTAAATGAAGGGATTTAATCTAATGACTTCTAGGGCCCTTTCAGTTCTAAAGCTTATCATTCTATATATTTGTTGATCTTTCAGGTACACAATTGAAAAGAAATGGCCATTTGAAAGCTTCTCAGATATTCAAAGATATAGCATGTAATTGATGCTAGATAGCCAGGTGGCTCAGGGGAATCTCCTTGGAGTCAGAAATATTGATCTTCCTGAGTTCAAATATGGCCTCAGATGCTCAGAAGCTGTATGACTCTGCCCTTAACCCCATTTACCTCAGTTTCCTCATTTGTAAAATAAGCTAGAGAAGGAAATGGCAAACCACTCCAGTATCTTTGCCAAGAAAACTCCACAAGGGGTCACAAAAAGTTATATACAAGTAAACAACAACAAAAAAATATACTTCCTGGATTGATTGAATGTTAGAAATACAAAACAGCACAAATACTGATATAAGCAAACTTCTGGTCTCCCAAACAAGATTCTGGAAAGTTTCCTCCTCTAGATTAAAAAAAAAAAAAAGCAATGACACAAAACTGAGAGATTTCATTTCCCCTTCTTTTATAGAAGCACTTTCGGTAAAATGCTTAGCACAGTGCATGGAACATAGTAGGCACTTAATAAATACTTATTACCCTCCATATCTATGATTCTGTGCAAACATACCTAAAATGTACTCTTTTCTCATCTCTGTCTAGTATCTCTTCCTTTCCCTCAAAAAAATTTTTTTTTAAATTTAATTTGTATAGATAAAAATGATTCTCTGATCTCCACTACCTGAAGACCATGTGTATTGTATTTCAGCTCCTCCCTTTTTTGAAGTCTCTTGTCTCTGCCATGGAGTCAGGAGTTTTTTGTCTCAAGCACACACCCACCAATTGTGTTTCCATCAATTTAAGGATAATTCTTCAACCTCATTTCCATTAATCATTCAACTATCAGATTATTTTTAATAAAGGAATATTTATTTCAAAGGTGTAATAAGAACAAATTTTTTTTCCAGATAATTTCCCTCACCCACATACTACCTAGTCTCTGGGGAAGGAATGCAGACATATGTTCAAAGTTTAGGCCAGTTTCTATGTAATAGTAGTCTTATCAAGTCCCAAGTCCAAAGCCCTCCTGGTCTTGCATCAAGGGACCTTTGCTTCTCACAGCTGCCCTTCTAGGCTGGTTATGATATTTAGCCTGGAACCCTGGCTCTAAGGCCCCAATGGCTGGAGGTCCAAGGTTCTACTGGCTGTACTTGGGGAGGGAGGCAAAAGGTAGGAAGAAGCAAAGGGAAAATGCATTTATTAAGGGCCTTACAGCATCAGGCACCATGCTAAGCACTTTTATAACATTATCTCATTTGATCCTCTCAAAAACCCCTAGGAGGTAGGTCCTATTATTATCCTCATTTTACAGTTGAGGGAACTAATGGAGACAGTAGTTAAGTGATCACGGTCACACAACTAATATGTATCTGAGGCTGGATTTGAACTAGCCTTTCTAATTCCAAACCCAGAACTCTGTCCACTGAGCCATCAAGCTGCCACAAAAGTTCCCTAGAACTGCAGCTGGAACTGAAAAGGATAAACAAAATAAAACCAAAATCCCAAGCCTATTTATCAAGCCACAGGGCCTAAGGCAAGGGTAAGGTGGCCCTTCATCATTCCTTCTCTACATGCCCAGTTTACTGCATAGCACCCCTGCTGTGAATGAACAAGACTTTCAGCTCTGGACAATTCTGGCCTTATTGAGGCAGATTAAAATAGAGGGCAATTTCTACTAAGCAGCCAGTGGAAAGAGGCTGCTACCATCTATATAGTAGGAAAAGGCAGAATGTCTACTCATGAGCCAGTTCTCCCAGAAATAGGACCTTGGCATTTCCCACATGGGTATCTCTATCTTAGGTGGTCTGGACATGTGGCAATGCTTCATAACATACATGTATTTATGTATGTATGTATGTATATAGTTAATATTATTTAAACACACAGTTAAAGAGAAAAAGCTGCTTTCATTTTTGCCTTTGTATCTCTAGTTCTTAACATTTCCTGGCACATAGTAATCACTTAAAACAACAACAGCAACAACTATCCTATATGACCTAAAGGGAAAAGAAAGATTTTCTTTGTGGTTAATAACATAATTCTCCAAGAAAGTATAGCCAACCCCTACTATTCATATATGTACATATATACACATATACATACAGATACATACATTTTATATGTATATATGTGTGTGTACATATGTGAGTATATTTTGCAGTAAATAAAAGATACAAACATTAAGGACAATGTCATAGCAGAGGAAACAGCAGACATGGTAGGAATATGTGATACCCAGATATCTGAAGTACTACAGCACTGCCTTCAAAGCATTTGGATCATGATAAGACAATTGGCAGGAAAAGATTAATATATACTGTAATTTTCCTCACAAGCACAATAAAAGTTTTGGAATCAGTAAGTAGGTATGGCTAGGGTACAGTGTGCATTGATGTTTTATATTTGATATTTAAATTTTTGAAAAATGAAATCTACAAATAAATCTTTAATGTAGAGTAGGATAGCAAAATAAAAGCAGAAGATAACTTCAAATCTAGACTCAGATATTTACTATCTATGTGACTCTGATCAAGTCATTCAAACTTTGCCTCCATTTCTTCAGTTATAAAGTGAGGGATAATAATATTTACCTCCCAGAGTTGTTATGAGGATCTAACAAGGTTATTATTGTTGTTATTATCATCATCATTTCTAAAATTAATGCAATGAAATTAAGTGACTATTCTGAGGTAACAATAAATCTGTTTACCACTTCAGTAAAATCTAAGAATGGTTGCAAAGAGGAGTGAAAGAGAAGAGAGGAAGATAGGGACAAATGTCTCTTCCCTCTTTTCTAATGGTCACTAAGTGACCTTAAATCAAGGCACAATCTGTTAGGTAATGAAATAATTAATTTTCTTATGGGAAATTTAACAAAGGGATAATTCATGAATTTGTTAATCTTCCTTGCTATGGAAATTAAACACTAATGGTCTCTCTATAGCACATTATATATTATAAATACATATAATATGTGTGTATATATTTACATATACATATTAAACACTAGTGCTCTCTATAGAACTTTATATTAATATATTTGTATATATTATATATAATATTGCATATTATACATTAACATATATCATGTAATGTGGTATAGCAATAACATTACTGTTTATATATGTATATATGCAAATATGAACTGTCATGTCTTAATTATGTGTGACTAATCCAACAGAATAGTATGGGTATTTTCCAAACTCTATCCATCTCAGCCATATGATATAAGTAAACAGAAAGCACACATCACTAACATGACCTCTCAACTTTAAGACACTCAATCACTAGAAACAAATATATAAATCATGATTATTAAAGATGGTTTATAGGGAAAAGGGTACCTATTTACTCATTTTGTTTCTTTTTGTGTGGTACAAGTTGTATTTGTAATCTCATATTTCTGTAGGAATTTTAACTTGATGATCTTTCACTTTAATCAGACAAAACCTGTGATAGGAGTTTGCTTTGATTTCTTCCATTAAAATTCCATATAGTTTTGACTGTTAAAGAAAGGGTAGAGATGAAATGAAAGTGAGAAAGATAATTGAAAAGTACTGGTTTTGTTTTTATATTGATTTACAGCTGCAGATTGATAGCAGATTGTGTGTGTGTGTGTGATTCACTTTAGTTATCTGCATATTCTTAGCTGAATTATTCTCAAATCCCATGCACACCATATTGGCAGAGGTTAATAGAGAAATTACCTACCAAGAATCCAATCTCAAACACTTACTTATTTCTAAACCAAATTTCTACAAATGTGTCCAAGGCATTTTACATCATAGCTGAGTATGCCTGAAAAAATAGGCTGTGCATAATACATAAGGATAAAAATACTCTCAAATTTTTTAATTGAAAATCCCTCTTTATAAGCCAATGAAAATCTATGTTTTTAATTAATATATTTAACAGAACAATACTGAAAAATCATATTTGTGCAATATTGGCATATTTAAAATAGTTCATAATGTTGCCATATTTCCAAATAATTCAAAATACATCATTACTACATATCAAACCTATGTCAGCAGAGCATTTTTTAAATTCTGAAGTTTTATGTATAGGTATAGATCTATGCAACAAAGGTAGTTTGACTAGGTTTTAACGCTTCATGACTTAGCTCAAATGATTCTAAAATACAGAAAGTTTTTTTAAATTTATTTTCATTGGACCTGCAGAAACAAGTAGTCATATATAGAAGGATAAAGATTAATTGTCAAGTTTATCTATGGAGGCCACATGTGTAAAGTTTCAGATCAGGAAGATAAAAAGCAAGATCTGTTATCACTTAGGAGGATATTACTTCTAATCATAGAGTCATGACATTTGTCCTTAGGACCAAAGCAGATAATGCTGAGTCTTCAAGAGTCACCTTTGTACAGTATCTTTTTTTTTTTTAACATTTCTGCACACTCATTTCATGTAATAGATAAATAGGAAATTACAAATTACAGCCATTCCTATCAAGGTGCACAGTGGGTAGCCTATATTCTATCAATAAGCACAACAACCACTTTCAAGGTCAGACTGAAGGGCAGCTAGGAGGTGCAGTGGATAGAGCACTGGCCCTGAAGTCAGGATGACCTGAGTTCAAATCCAGTCTCAGACCAAATACTTGATGCTTACTAGCTATGTGACCCTGGGCAAGTCACTTAACCCCAATTGCCCAAAAAAAGAATAGGTCAGACTGTTTATATCTAAATATTGTGAAAGTTCAGTAAAGAAAAAATGTCTGAATTTAAAAATTACGCCAATTATATATATATAATTATATAAATTATGCCAATTATAAAGCAAATTAAGGGGGGAAATGCTACATGCCTCATGGCTACTTTTCAGAATATAAGTTCATTTTTGTTGAAGAATCTTTGTGTGGGTTTCACACATTGAAAAGAAAATCTAAGAACCAAACACATTTTAGAAAAATTAGGCTACGTTGAATAGAAGCTGGAAAGCAAGGATTCCTAAGATTTTCTTCTGATTTCAATATGTTGCATAATATTCACATGAATAGAAGGGTTAAGAGGATATACTGAGAGCACAAGTTGCTCATCAAGGATGGGATTCTTTTTTTTTTTTTTGGAAGGCAGTTGGGGTTAAGTGACTTGCCCAGAGTAACATAGCTAGTAAGTGTTATGGGTCTGAGGTCAGATTTGAACTCAGGTCCTCCCACCTTCAGGGCCAGTGCTCTATCCACTGTGCCAACTAGTTGCCCCTACAAATTGCTCATTGAAGGAAACTGCCAAAGATCACAATCCCTTCCTTATGTAGAGAGAGGAAATTGTAGCCATGGCATTGAGATGAACCAAATACAATATGTTTAGGGAATGACGTCATAATTAGTAGAGGCATAGTCCAAGTTATAAATCAGGTAAATCACAGAGGTTTAATTGTATTTAGAGCTGGAAAGACTGCTGCCATTTATTTTACTGGAACCCAGAGAAGTAACTTGTCCAAGGACATAAATATAGTAAGAAGCAGAGCTGTGATTCAAACCTAGATCCTGTGATTAAATGAAGCCATTAATTCAATTCAAACCAATTTGAGAGAGATGTATTAAATGCCTTCTAAGTGCAAAGAAAGCAAAAACAAAAATGGAAAAAAAAATTTTCATCTTCAAGGAGCTTATATTCTCTAGGGGAGAGAGCATATGTAATGTGTACCTAGTAAATATAAAATAAAATAAATTGAGGGGAAAGCCCCATGAAGTAGGTATTATCTCTACTGAGCCTTGAAGGGAGACAAGGTTTCTTAAGTGGAATGAGAAGGGAGTATATTCAAGGAACGACAGAAAAGTTTTACAATTGCATGGAGTCAAAGCACCAATTTTGTGAAATATCAGCAAAGTAGTTTTGCTAGAATATGGAAAATATAAGAAGGATTAGTATGAAAAAACCCAGGTTATGGAGATCTTTTAACACCAAGTTGAAGGATTTATATCCTGGAAGCAATGGGGAGGTAGTGAAGCTTTCTTAGGGAATGAGTGACAAGGTCATTCTTAGGAAAATTATTTTGGCAGCTGTGTAGAGCATAGACTGAGGAGAAAATTTAGAAGCAAGGACAATTGGAAGGCTTCTGCAATCTCCCTGCCAAGGTATTCACTAGGCCTTGAACTAGGCTAGTTCTCTCTGTATAAACAGAGAGTTGGGACCTGATGCAAGAATTATTTATGTGAGGCTTCACAATTTCATGGTGGTTGGTGAAGGAGAGGTAAGTGATTCTGAGTGATGTATTAAGTCTGGGAAATTAAAATAGGGACAAATTGTAAAGAAATCTAAATATCAAACAGAATTTTGTATTTATCCCTAGAAGTAATAGGGAACCACTGGATTTTATTGAGTAGTGGGGTCACATGGTCAGACTTGTCAAATCATTTCTGACTGTGCAAAAGATAGATGAAAGGAGTAGAAATATGAGGCAGGGAGGCCTAAAGAACTAGGAAAGGTGGTCCTTTCAAGAGATCTGACTTAATAAAAGGTCAAGAATAGAAAAAATTTAGGCAGGATGGAGCTAAATGCATTGTAGCTGGTGCTAAAAGCCAAGACTAAAAATTTTTCATTAACAAAAATCAAACTGTTCTCTCCCACCTCCCACCATTGAAAAGGGAAAAAAAAAAGATATAATCCTTGTAACAAAATGACCACACAATTTTTTGTGTTAGATATGTATAGTTAAGCAAAATAAATTCTATTTTGGCCACATTCAAAAATTATATATTTCATTCTGCATTCTTAGTTTATTACTTTTCTTTAAGAAGAGTAGCCTGCTTCATCAACAATACCCTTGAATTGTGATTGATTACTTCATCAATCAGATTTCTTAAATCCTTCAGAGTTTTTTGTCTTGACATCTATAAACTCATTGTATAAATTGCTCTCCTGGTCAAGATTAAAAATTATAACTTTGAAACTGTTAACATTACCATACCTCCTTCCCCACTTTGTATATTGCCTTTTGGTACTTCTGGATAAATACCATTCAAATCACCTGAGTAGTTTGTGCGAAATTTTCGGAACACAAAGAAGAAATAATCCCTTTTGGGAACCCTAGAATAAAGCAACCACAAAATGCCAGAGGGAGTGCTTGAATAGCAGGTTTATCAATCTCCAGATCATTTCATAGGTGAGGAAACTGAGGCAAATAGGGTTAAGCTGTTTGCCCAGGGTCACACAACTAGTTAAGTGTCTGAGGCCAGATTCAAACTCAGAAAGATGAGTCTTCCTGACGCCAGTCTTGGCACTTTATCCTCTGCATCATGTAGCTGACCTAGAAAACTGAATGGGGCATCAGTGAATCAACACCTGGCCTTACTGCTGTGAGAAAAAACATTCCCATTTTGCCCTGTCACACTAGTATTTCATAATAAAATGTAACATTCCTGGTAACAGATTATTGTTTATTTAAATTATTAAAGCATCTAATTTGATTTTTTAAAAACAATGCTAATTACATATTTATAAATATATACACATTAGATATTTATAATGTTTGTTTAAAATTATATATCTTTAGATAATGAATTTATTGTAGTTCTATGAATGATTTATGACCAAAAGGAGATAGCTGTATAATATCTTTTGGAAGTAGCGTGGCCTTGGATGTTAATTATAACCCATTGACAATTTAAATTTTGAATTCTAGCTACAGTTATTATTGGCTCTTAAAAAGTTCAAGAAAAGAATCCACTCAAACCTCCATTTTAAGCCAGGGTCTCATAGCAGACCTTTAGTTTAAGCTGATGCTAGACCATATTAGCCCCACATTCATATAACTAAACCAGTTTGACAGGATTCAGGCTCATTATTACACAATAGCTGAGTGAAAGTGAATCAAACACTGATTGCTTGAATAAAGCACTCAAGATTTGTTCAACTTTACAGAAAGAAAGTGTGGAACCCCTATACTGTTTATCAAAGATGAGATTTTACAGGCTTTTGTATTGATTCTTCATTTGTCATTCTGTTACCAGTGTTGCAGCTATGGAAAACAGCTCAGAAAAAGCAATGTCTTTTCAAGTCAAGCTAATCTTATAGAACAATAAAAACTTGTAAAAAACAAAACAAAACAAAACATTTCTCTTATTTCATTTTACAAACTGTTCCATCATAATCAACACTTTGTATTTAAGCATAAAGATGAAAATATAATTGCTCCATTATCTTTAAGTTAGGATTCTCTAACTTTCTAGCAGTTAGCAGAAAATCAGTTTAGGGTGACACCTACAAATTTACTAAATTATTAATTAACTGGTAATTTCATTGAAGAAATGAAGAAACCTACACATCAAATAAATCTCTTTTAAAAAGTATATTATAGTACAAAACATTTTTGAAGTATATTTATATAGATTTAACTGATCAAGTAAAACAAAAAAAGCCATCTATCAAAATAAATACATTGGTTTATGAATAAGGACATAGCTTTAAAATATTTAAATGCATTTTAAAGATCATATTGCATTTAACTCAAATTGTTACTTTTATATCTTTTTATTTTGCAAAATAAAACCTTATATATTAATCTAATCAGAAGATTTAAAATGTCCATTTTTGGACATTTTTTATATATTGTAGAAAAATCCTTATGCCTTGATCAGAATTATCAGTATGAAAAATAATTGTTAATGTACAAAATATATATGAAAGGCTCACACTTTGGAGTTTCTTTGACAGTCAAAAGTTCAGATTCCAAAACTTGAATTCCTCTTATTCCCTAAGGAAGGAAAATAAATAAGCAGAGGTGTTTGAATGAAGAATGATAGGTAATGATTAGTTTCACTAAGTGGGCTATTGGTGAAATCATTGCATTAAAATGATTATTAACACTTAAACAAACATTTTTGTCATACCATGTGCATTGGGCTTTGTACTTGGGAAAATAAGACATAGTGTTTCCTGTCTTCTAGGAGTTTATAATTTAGTCAGAGAGGTAAATGAATGAATGAATAACAAAACAGAAAATAGAATATTATGATTATGTTGGTATTAAATTCTATAAAAGCCAAGAAAGAAAAGACTCCTAGACCACTGAAGGGTTACTGAAGTAACCCAAAGCTAGAATCATCAAACTTTCCCCTTCTGGGAAAGAAGGAGGATAGACAAGGGCTTTGAAGACAGAATTTGTTATAAATCAGCTTTGTGAAGAACAGAGAAGGGAGGAGTCAATCATCAAACCACAATGGAACTTAAATCATCTTTTATTATTATTCATTAATAAAATATAATTATTAAAAATAAAGTAAAAATAAAACATAAATAATTTAAATGATAAATATAGTACTTTGTCAAAAAGCACTTAGCATAGGTAGGGTTAATATTCTAAAAACCAGAGCATCATGGTGTGTGGGCACAGAATGCACCTTTGTGTTTTTCATTCATCCTAGCATAGTACTTTACATGTAGTAGACACTTACACTGAAATGCCTTGTATCTCTTAGATGAAAACTAATATATGTTAATGCTTTTTTAAATTGGACTTATGATTTCATTGGTATAAGAAACTCACATTGAGTATATGTCCTCCACCAATGTAGATATGAAACTGTCCTTTGGTTTTAAGTCTTAGAAAGTTGCCTGAAGCGCTGAGACTTTAAGTAACACATCTAAGTACAAATAGTCATTATACATCAGAGTCAGGATTTAAAAC
The DNA here is from genome assembly GCF_900497805.2 of Vombatus ursinus. Classification (NCBI taxonomy): domain Eukaryota; kingdom Metazoa; phylum Chordata; class Mammalia; order Diprotodontia; family Vombatidae; genus Vombatus; species Vombatus ursinus. The sequence goes on from NW_020954583.1 coordinate 13,716,587, forward strand.
CAGGCTTTCCTGATTCTTAGGCCAACTTTCTATCTTCCATCAATCAACCAACAGGTATTAACTAAGCACTTAATGTTTACCTGACACTGTTTTAGGCACTGGAGCTACAAATACAAAGAAAGAAACAATCTCTACTCACAGTATGAACATACGTTGTCTTATTTTAGGCAAATTGTATCTCAGGTAATTTAACATGCAAAGAGAGTAGATTAGGTAAAGCCAGTGTTAAATTGTATTTATAACAAAATAACTTATAAAAATTACAAATACCCAAGAGCTCTGAAAAAGGAAGTTAGTGCTAAGTTTATTGATTATTCACTTAATGATTTACTGCTTATTTATCAACTCAACATGAAGTTTTATGAATGAAGGGAAATTAAACAAGTTTTTTTTAATGTTTTTTGACATATAAGAAAAGCATAGCCACCATATTAATTATAAGAAGACAGCCCTCCTTCCCTACTCCCTCACCCTCCTGTAAATGCAAGAGGAACAGGGGAAAATAGCATAGCTATGTATTTTTCATGTATGATTTAGTTATATATTATAAGCAACATCTTTTAAAAATCATTGCAAATGCCTTTTGGATTGATCTAGTGCTTGAATTTACATTGTGAACATCAGAAAAGGAAACATGGAACTTCTTCTATTGCATTTTATTTTTGGCAGAGCAGTTGGGGTTAAGTGACTTGCCCAGGATCACACAGCTAGTAAGTATCAAGCGTCTGAGGTTGGACTTGAACTCAGGTCCTCTTGACACCAGACCTGGTGCTCTATCCACTGACCCACCTAGCTCTCTCTCTATTACATTTTAATACATTGAAAGAAAATCATTGTTTTTAACCTAATCCAAATAAAACTTGAAAAAAAAAGATAATAATGAGATGAGAGTAATGATAACAGCTTTCCTTTGGGAAACAGTATTTACAGCATCCATCATAGCTACTATTTTAAGAGATGATATTTGGTACACATTTGATATATAGTCTTTTATGAGCACCAAATGAATGCTTTCCAGAGATTATTTCCTATAACCCTGGAAACTGATTCCAAACTATATCTTTGAATGAGATTTTTATGTATAGTCTAAAGGTGAGAAAATTTCTATCATTAACTCCTGAGGGAAAATTATATGAAACGATAAAGCTGTGTACCGTGTATTTACACAGTACAGTTAAAAGTTTCTATCTGTATCAGAATTACTAGACTTGAAATCTGATAAAAGACTAGGGTCATTGAAAATGGTACTTTAGAAGCAGGATTTCCACCTTGACAAGTCAAAAGAGACCTGCAATAACCTTGATTTGGGCATAGAATCATGGTAATTAGAGTTTGTTCAAATTTAAAAACCCAACTCCTTGACAATAAATAAATGGTGATGTCTAATTTCATTTCAATCACCTTCACTAATGACCTTGAGTGCATGCAAATGTGGAATTTACTCAATGGGGTTTCTGTGGCAACCCTGTGATTCAACTGTGAAATTAGAGTAGCTTGTACTTAAAGTGAAATTTCACACCTGCTGAACTAGCAGTCTGTTTCTGAGTTACAATGGTTAGGAAAAATCATTTACAAGGTTTTATTTCCATTTGTTTATGTAAGCTATAATAGCCTCAGCAGAAAAAGCTTCATGAATGAGGTAGGACTTGAGTCATGCCTTGGGGAATACAATGTTGCTTATCAGGCAAATAAGTTATTATACCGTAATAACCAAACACTGATTAGAGCAATCATACAAATAGTTGAACTATCGAGTCTTACCCTGTGGAAGGCCATCACCAGTATTTTCCTGGAACTCGTTAAATGCAGTTTTTGCTCTATGAGAAAAATATCAAACAAAATCAATCTGCTAATATTAAATTAACTACTGAAAGTATCAAGTATCTCTGGAAAGCATTTATTTGGTACTCATAAAAGACTACAAATCAAGAATAAGGTGGTCAGATATTCGCAGAAAAAGTTACAGGTGATTGTAACATTACCAATGAATTTCATAACTTTTGCCAGGTTATATTTTACACATTGCAAGTATGTGTGAATGTTTTAGCTATGGAATTGGAAGCTTCCTAGAATTCTAAACTACATGGAAGTCAATCACATATAGCTTTGCATTTTAAAAAGAATTCATTAAAGCAAAATAGTAATAAAAATATATATTTTAATCATATAATCTAGAGGATGAAGTGACTTTATAACTTGTCTAATTTAATTTGTGTATATGTATACATATACACAGATATGTATATTATATGTACATAATATATATTTACATATGCATATGGATATCAGATAAAGGATGAAGAATGGAGAAATAATCTTGAGTTGTTGCGTGGAATTTGAAATTTACACACATTAAGTTTTTAAAAGTCTTAAATATTCTTTCTCAATTTATATGACACAAATACTTTGTGACTTGAAATATTTATCTATATCCATTGATTATCTGGGGCAGCTAGATGGCACAGGCACCAGGCTTGGATTCAGGAAGACTTATCTTCCTGAATCCAAATACAGCCTCAGACACTAACTGTATGACCCTAGGCAAGTCATTTAATCCTGTTTTTCTCAGTTTCCTTGTCTGTAAAATGAGCTGGAGAACAAAATGGCAAACACTTCAGTATCTTTGCTAAGAAAACCCCAAATGGGGTCCAAAAGTGTCAGACACGACTGAAAACAACTAAATGACAACAAAATCTATTTCTATACATACATATGATGATTATACATTATAAAATTTCTCATGTTTTATTATAGGAAAATGCAGGAATAATTTTTAAAATCCCCCTTGCCTTGAAAAATTATAATTTGGTCATATATTATATACAATTTTTTTGTTGTTTATGTACTATAAAGAATGGTTCAGTAAGTACTTAAAAGAGCTCAGACAAGAAATAGATGTTAAAAGATAAATTTCCTCCCACATATTCTAAATGATCTATGAAACTATATGGAGAGGGGACAGGTGCATAGATGGTGACTACTCACCCAATGTACTCAAAGAGTACAAAGCCATCATACTCAAGTGATGCCAGCCACACATCTGCTCTGGAACTTTATCTCATCCAATCCTTGCTTGGAGATAGTCAATGAATGAATTTGGCAGTCTCCATTCAGGCCATTGTTACCACCTCCTCTTCCTCCCCACAAGAAAATAGTACTGTGTCTCCTGAAACCCCTCTGAGTCAGATGATCCAGCCTAGCTTGAGCCTTATCAGTTCTAAATCCATGTTTCTGCAGTTAACAATTTAATACTTTCCAACATTTACTTTCCCAGAATTTACAATTTACTGCTCCCCTATAACAAGCCTCTGGTCTCATACACTTGCCCTACCCTTTTGCCTTTCCAGGTCCCCATTATGTAATATCTTCTTATATAGAATGTAAGGGCAAAAGATTATTGTTTCTTTTATTTTTATCCCCACTGCTTACCATAGTACCTGGCTCATAAGTGTTTAATAAATCATTGTCTATCTATCTCTGTATTGTTGAGATTTTAACCATTTTGCAAATCAAGAAATGGCCAAGAGAAAACTACAACTACCAGTAATAGTATTGGCTTAATCTTCTTAAATACTATTTTCATCTAATCCTTTTCCTACTGAGGAGTTTACTAGGCACTTGACAAGAAGATCAAATCCAAACTCCTCATTTTGACATTTAACAACCTCCATAATTTGGCCCTAGACTAACTCTATGATGTTATATCATAGGATATTGTAATAAAAATTCTTCCGACAATTACAATCAGGTCTACTCCTTATAGTCTCTCACATATACCATATTCATTCTCACATTTAGACTTGTTTACACTAATCTACAGGTAATGTGCTTCTAGTTCTATCACTGTAACCAAATTCTATGTATTTTTTAAAGTGCTGATTTAAATCTTAACCCATCCATGAAGTTTTATTTAACTAACGATAATATTTTGAAGTTATAAAGCCTTTAAAAGTATTATTACATTTTATCCTTACAACACCCATAGGAGGTAAGTGTTATTATTCCCATTTTACAGATGAGGACACTAGGCTGACAGAGGTTAAGTGACTTGCCCTGGGTTATACACCTGAGTGTTTAAGACTGAATTTGAACTCAGGTCTTCCTGAATCCATAGCCAAACCACTACTTCCTGTGGCAAGTAGCTGCCTACTAGCTACTGCAGCCCAAATTGGTATCTCCTAGTCTGACTGCTAAGACCTTCTAATTATAGAAAATACTCAAGCACTTGGTTATATTCAGCTAAATGTTTTAATTTTGTTTTGTGTATCAATCAATATGCCATTTATTAAATACACATTTTACAGATTCAAAGACAAAAGAAAAACAATCCCCTTTACATCCCCACTCCCTCGCTAAACTTCAGTCTGTGTACTGGATGCTTTCCTGCTGCATATAAACACACTCATGTCTCTTCTATCCTTAAAAATCCCTCACTTGATCCACTATCTGTCATCCTATGTCACTCCTCCCTTTTCTGGCTAATCTCCTTGAAAAAGCTATGTATAATAATTGCTTATACTTTCTATCCTCTTTTCTAAATCCTCTGCAGTATGGCTTCCAATCTCATTACTCAACTGAAACTGTTCTCTCCAAAATTACTGTTAATCTCATAATTGCCACATTTAATGACCTTTTCTCATTGTTCATCATTGGGATCATGGTTATTAGGACTGTCTGTAGCTTTTGACACTGTGGATCATTCTGTTCTATTGAATACTCTCCCCTAGCTCCAGGCTTTTATGACATTGTTCTCTTCTGGTTCTAACTCTTACTTTTCTGAATTCTCTTCCTCCTCTTTTGCTTTCTTGCTGGTCACATCCATTAGTGCTGGTGTCTATCGATCCCCCAAGGATCTGTCCTGGGCCCTGTTTCCTCTACTTCCATGCTATATTGATTGGTGACCTTATCATCTCCTATGAATTCAATTATCAACACTATGTTAAATGTTTATCAGATCTGTTTATCTAGACCCAAACTCTCACTTAATTTCAAATGTCATCATCCATGGACTATTAGATATCTTGAATTAGATGTCCTATAGACATCTTAAAAACTTAATTCATTATCTTTCTCTGAAACTTTCCCCTTTTCTGAATTTTCCTATTATTAAGGATACCATGTTTCTCCCACTCATCATCATCAACTCAACCACAGCACTCAACTCACATATTCAATGTTTTACTGAGTCCTGTCATTTCTACATTTGTAACATTCCTCATTTAGAAAGAGATGTTTTCTCTCCAATCACATAGCTACCACATTGGTACAGGCCCTCATCAACTCATAGCAGGATTATTTCAATAGCCTGCTATTAGTCTTCCTGTCTCTGGTCTTTCCCTATTCCAATCCATCATCTATTCAGCTGCCAATGTGATCTTCCTAAAGTGCATGAATCATTCATTCAGATTATTTTTTCATTCCTGTGCTCAATAAACTCCAGTGGCTCCCTATTACCTCCTACATTGAATATAAAATTCACTCTGGCTTTTAAAGCCACTTACTTTCCTGCTTTCCTTATCTTTTTACAATTTAATCCCTTCCATACACTATATAATCCAACCAGATTAGCCTTGTTGCTGTTGCTTACATACAATATTCTATCTCCCAATTCTGTATCATTTCACTAGCTTTCCCCATGCCTGAAATACTCTCTCCTTGCTTTCACCTCCTTACTCCCTTGGCTTCCTTTAAGACTCAGCTCAAGTTCCACCTTCTGTAAGAGTCCTTTCTAGACCTTTTACCTCCCTCACCCCACAATTAGTGCCCTCTCTTTGAGATTTCCTCCCATTTACATTACCACATATTTCATATGTACATAGTTGTTTGCATGTTGCCTTCTCCATTAGAATGTGAGCTCCTTAGAAGTAAGGACCCCTTTTATTTGCATCTCTAGCATTTACAATGCCTGGTATGTAGTAAGAACTTAAAATGAATATTTATTGACTGACTGATAGTCCATGTCATCAAGGTGATATTTTTGCGTATATTATATGAAGTGAGGTAAATGTGTATATGTGTGTGTGTGTATGCATATGTATATACACATGTATGTATATACAAAATACTTTTTTAAATGGTAGATTGGAGTGGAAGGACATTAATGGGAAGATATCAAGAATTCCTTCCTGTAGAAAATGAAACTTATATAGTACAATTTTAACTCTACAGAGCCTTTGATGGACATTTCTCTATATCTAACATACATGTTTTATTTTTTCTTAAATGAACTGCCCACAACAAACCTTTTCTTAATGTCTTCAGGTTACCATTGTTAGGATCACTTACTGTGAGGTGTTAGAGATATACCTGGTGGCTATTTCCACATAGGCCATGCAGATATGTCTTGTGTCTTAAAGGCTACAATAATGAAATGTTCAAATTTCTGTTCCTTTTTGATCACCATTTGTGATCACAAGCAACACAGGCAAATTATTACTTTTACCCTTCCTTGTCTCTACTGGCTCCTTTCCCCTTCCCTCTTCCCTATGCTTTTCTTCTTTTTTTGTCACATTTCCTATCACTTCTCAATTTTCATTTGAAAAGCCTGGTTATTTACATATAGTTTCAGTCAACCACAGTTCCCATTGTTTCCTCATATTGAACCACTGAATCAAATGCAGCAAGTTTAATCTTCATTTCTTCTTTGTTGTTGGGTACTTGCTTAGAAGCAGTTTTGATTTTTGGTTTTTGTTTGTTTTACAAATTTTTCCAGCTGCTTTCAAAGAAATTCTGTGAATATGTGGGTCCCCAAAAGTTCACCTCTAGATAGTCACAGATTTATAATATATTTCTTTAAATGTTTCCTGTGTGAATGATATATTCTCTGTCTAGTACAGCGGCTAACCAGTCATGGTTAGGCTGAGACCACAGTCAGGAGCTGGCAAATTTAGCTAATTCCTATCCTCTACTTGCCCTTTAAATTTGTCCTAGGGTTTATTGCTTTGAGAATACCTATCTTCTCAAGAAGGTAAGTAGACTCCAAGTGTTTCAATTCCATCCCTACCCCAGATTCCTAAGAAACAACTCTGTTTTTTCTAGTTCCCAGAAAAGCCCAAAATGAAGAGGGGTGGAGGGGGAATAAAGGGAGAGAGGGGGGAAAGAAGAATACCCAGAGTATTGTAGAACCAAGAATCAAGTACAGAACAGGCAGCTTTATCCTACACAGAAAAGGAAATGCTAAGCATTGAAGATTCATAGAATCATTACAATCATTTGAGAAGCTAGTATTCAAGACTTGCTGAGACATTTGCTATAGGGCTGCTCATTCAATGTTTTATATTGAAACTTTACTAAGGATAGCCCAGTCCATGAAAAGCGGATTCTTTTTTCACTGTCTTCCTCCCACAAAGTCTGTTTCTCTGTAGGATACACTATCCCTATCAGTTATTCTGCCCCTGCCATTGTCTCTATCTTAACTACTATTCTGATGACTGGTACTCTTGTGTTGTGCCAGTACTTTCAAGTTCTCACAGAGTCTTATACCAAAAGAAAAATTACACAAACAGGAGGCAGCCCTGTCTTAGACACAAGAGAGCAATATGATTCAACAGAGAGGACTGAAGGGGAGAGAGATTTGACACAGAGAGACCAACCGGTAGGCTATTGCTGTAATCCAGGCATGAGGTGAGGGCTTGTACCAGTTTGGTGGCAGTGTTAGACAAGAGAAGGATGATAGACTCAGAGTGTTGTTTGAAGCATCTCTCTGTCTCTCTGCCTCTCTGTCTCTCTGTCTCTGTCTCTGTCTCTCTCTCTCTTTCTCCTCTTCCTCCTCTTCCTCCTCCTACTACTACTACTCCCTCCCTCTCAGAACATGTATAATATAGAAATATGCTTTGCATGACTTCATGTTTGTAAAGGATTTTCTATTTCTTGCCTTCTCAATTGCAGAGGAGGGTTAGGGGGGAAGAAAAGCTGGAAATGAAGATAAAATAAAAGTGAATGAAAAATAGAAAGGTGAGTATGTATGAGTTGTTAGGAAAGTGAAATAGAAAAGACTTGGAAACAGATTGGATATGGGGAATTAGAATGAAGAGTTGAGGGTGACACCTATGTTTTAAGCTTAGATTACTAGGAGTTTGGTGGTGCTTCACATTAATAGAAATAATTTTGTTGTTGTTCAGTTAGTTTTCAGTTATTCTTTGTGACTCCATTTGGCATTTGCTTGGCACAGATACTGGAGTGGTTTGCCATTTCCTTCTCCATCTCATTTTATAGTTGATACAACTGAAGAAAACAGGGTTAAGTGACTTTTCCAGATCACAGGCTCACAAAGCTAATAAGCATCTGAGAACAGATTTAAGCTCTTGAAGATGAGTCATACTGGCTGTAGGCCTACCTTTCTATCCACTGTACCGCCTAGCTGCCTATAAGAGGAATGATAGGAAGAGAGAAAGGCTTGGGGGGTAAACATAATGAGTTCAATTTTGGACATGTTGAGTTTAAGATATTTATAAGATATCCAATTTGAGATGTTCAATAGACAGTTGGAGATGCAAGTCTGGAGGTTAGGAGGGAAGTTAGGCCCAGATAAGTAGATCTGTGAGTCACTAGAATAGAGCTAGATACTTGAATCCATAGAAACTGATGACATCATCAAGTGAAATAGTATAGAGGAAAAGGATGAAAGAGCTTTGGCAGATACCCAGAGACATGACCTGGATGAAGAGATAGCAAAGGAATCCCTACCCCAGATTCCTAAGAAACAACTCTGTTTTTTCTAGTTCCCAGAAAAGCCCAAAGTGAAGAGGGGGTGGAGGGGGAATAAAGGGAGAGAGGGGGGAAAGAAGAATACCCAGAGTATTGTAGAAACAAGAATCAAGTACAGAACAGGCAGCTTTATCCTACTGATGAAAATCTAGAGAAAAAAGAATATCAAGGAGAAAAGGGAAATTGACAAAGTAGAAAACTACAGAGAGCTCAAGAAGGCTCAGGTTTGAGAATCAAGAGTTCACCAGTAACTATGGAAAGGAGAGACAGAGACAGAGAGACACAAAGAGAGAGCATGTGCAGTTTCAGTTGAATGATAAGATTAGAAGCCAGACAATAAAGTTAATAAGAGCATGAAAGGAAGTCTCAATTTTAGACATCCTTCTCCAGGAGTTTAGCCACAAAAGGGAGGAGAGATATGGGATATAGTTAGTGAAAATCAATGGATCAAATAAGGGTTAATTCAGAATGGAGGAGATATGAGCATGTTTATAAGAAATAGAAAAGAAGGGAGAGATTCAAAATTAGAGAAAAAGTGGAGATGATAGAGCAATCTGCTGGAGAAGATGAGATAGCATGTAATAACCTATGTAGAAGGGTTTGCCTTTGCAAGAAGAAGCATCACTTCTTCATGTAAGACAGTGGTGAAAGGAAATAATGGGGGAAGAAAGCATCTGAATCACGTGAGATGAGGAACAGGGGATAGATAAGAAGGAATTCTCAGTAAATGTCCTCAGAATTTTTATTGAAAAATTTAACATAGTTCTAAGAAGAGAGAATGGAGGAGGGGAAGATATGGCAGGTTTTAGGAGGGATAAAAAAAGTTTGGAAAAAGTGGTAAGTGGGGTAGTGAGTTTATTAGACAGATGCAAAAGGATTGCCTTGCTGTAGGTGGAGTGGGATACAAAAAGATTTAAGATGGAACCAAGCTAGGTTATTCAGTGGTTACAATGTTAGGCTTGGAGTCAGGAAGACTCAGCTTCCTGAGTTCAAATCTGTCCTCAGACACTTAACTAGTTGTGTAATTGTGGGCAAGTCATTTAACTCTGTTTGCTTCAGTTTCCTCATTTGTAAAATGAGCTGGAGAAGGAAATGGCAAACCACTCCATTATCTTTGCCCAGAAAATCCCAAATGGGGTTGTAAAGAGTCAGACATAACTGAAGAACAACTACCTTGTTAACTATGGAACAGGTAACTCATCAAACACAACATACTCTTGTCTCCAGCCCTTCACTCCCAATGGAGAGCTTTCTCTGGACACCGGGTCACCTAGCTGCCTATAAGAGGAATGATAGGAAGTACATTATCTTGACACTGTAGATACTCCCAGCAGAGATAATGCTCAGAATCCCTCCATATTTTGGTGCCTAACTCAGTTGATGTGTTCTTCACACTTGGGCTGGTCCTTGGACTACACACTTTGTTCAGCCTATATTCAAGTCCTTTCTAACTTGATCAGACCTACCACAGCCTGCATTCCACTGACACATCCTTTGAGAACTCATGTCATCTTTGTGTTAAAAATAACACACATTTAAGTACTTCTTATATTATATTATTTAATCATCTTTGTGGAATTTAAGCAATTAAAATTAGATTTCCTACAACTGAATATTGACTACTACTACCTACTTAATATCTAGAATTTAAAATTGATATGCAAAAAGCTAAACAATGCACATTCCTAAAGGAAGTTTTCTGTAGTTGGTTTGTTTGTTTGCCTTCAGAGTGAATATGATGACATATAACCCTGCCAACTTCAACTAGGCCCCCAAAACTTCTGCTAAATGTACCATCTACATAATTCTTTCTCCTACTTTACCTGTCCTAGAAGAGTTACTATCTCCCTGAACCAAATTCTAATGTGAAAGCAGGTGTAGAAAATCATCATACAATGCACTGACTGGGATTTGGGTGATTTTGTTTTAGTTCAATCTCTCTTTAGTAAGCTGTATGACCTTAGGGAAATCACTTAATCTTTCTGGGTCTCAGCTTCTTTTGAAAAATGAGGGAGTCTCCAAAATTCTATGAGATGCAGGACATGACAGATCATTACCATCCTGAACTCTCAACAGAACAGTATTTTCCACCCAACACTATTCATCAATGTGATATTGGTGGAAATTCAAGTTACCTGCTGTTTTGTTATCACATGAGATCATACAATCAAAGATCTATAGCTTGAAGGGACTTCAAAGAACATTAATTAAACCCTCTCATTTATAAAAGGGGAAAGTAAGACCAAGTGTTTTGCTCAAGGTGACACTGGGATTTGAACATCTGTCAGAGTCAATGGTGTACTTTAAGTTGTACCACAGTGTAGAAACAAAGTGATTGTCTTTTACAAATACTATTGTTCTTGTTTCATCTGCCTTCATTTAACCACCTTTAATCTTAAACGTTCTTTGGAAACACAGTTGTTTTTATGTCACATTCATCCCAAGTAAAATTACATATGAATGGAAAATAGAAACATTAAATTTTGGTAATGGAACATCCAAGAGCCAAGATAGTGGAGTAAACAGTAAATCACTGGAGCTCTCCCATACTCACCTCCAAACAACCATAAAATAGCACCCCAGAACAAATCTTGGAACAGTGGAGCCACCAGAAAGATGGGGTGGATGTCTTTTAGCTTGGGAGACTTGAAAGATTGGCAAGAAAGCTATATCTCACTCGGGTAAAAGGGGAGCAATTCCAGGACAGGAAGCATCCCAACAAATCAGCAGCAAGTCCCACTTTAACAAACCAGTGGGAGATAAAGAGCCCCCGTGTGGTGGAGTAGGCAGACACCAACACCAGTAGCCCCTGTCCTCTACATGTCTTAGCATAGCCAGGGGAACTAGCAGACTGCAGCTTCAAGAACTACCACATGCTTCAGCACAGCCCAGGGCAAACAGGCATCCTCCAGGGGCCAGACCTCCGGGTGCTTCAGTGTAGCCCTGAGGAAACCCAGAAAAACATCCACTTGGCCTCACCAGATGCCAGACAACACCACTAGGACCCGAGCTCAGCACCAGATAAGCTGCCAGACGTATACAACCTCCAGCAGTACCAGCCACCTACTAACTCCACCCCTCAACACAGCACCAGATATGAGGGTCACCCAGGTAAACAGCTGGGCCCTGTAGCCATTGGCAGAAGAAACCTGGAACAGAACCCCTTCCACCCTGGGAGCAAAGATCAAATTTAAAAGAAAGGAAAAAGGCAAAAAAAAAAAAATTTAAAAAGAGAAAAAAATTAAAAAAAAGAATCTGACCATAGAAAGTTATTGTGGTGACAGAAAGACCAATACACAAACTCAGAAGAGGAAAACAATGTCAAAACACCTATGGGCAAAACCCCAAAGGGAAATAAGAAATGGTCTCAAGCCCAAAAAGAACTCATTGAAGAGCTCAAAAAGGAGCTTAAAAATCATGTAAGAGAGGTTGAAGAAAAATTGGGGAAAGAAATGAGAGTAATGAGAATTATGGGAAAAGAAGTCAACAACTTGGAAAACTGCTTAAAAAGTAGAATTGACCAAATGGAAAAGGAGATACAAAAATCCCCTGAAGAAAACAATTCTCTAAAGAGTACAATTGGAAAAGAAATTATAAGAGCTACTTGAGGAAAACAACTTAAAAGTTAGAATTGGGCAAGTGCATCTTGATGACTCTATGAGACAACATGAATCAATCAAAGAAATTCAAAAGCATGAAAAAGTGGAAGAAAATGTAAACTATCTCATGGAAAAAACAACTGACCTAGAAAATAGATCCAGGAGAGACAATATCAGAACCACTGGACTACCTGAAAGCCATAATGAAAAGGAGGACATAGCATATTTCAATAAATTATCAAGGAAAACTGCCCTGGTGATCTGGAACCAAGAGGCAAAAAGAATGCCTATCACCAATCACCTCAGGAAAGAGATCCCAAATAAAAACCCCAGTGAACATTATAACCAAATTTCAGGACTATCAGGTCAAGTCAAACATACTACAAGTGGCCAGAAAGAAACAATTCAAATATTGGGGAATTGTAATCAGGATCGCTAGAATTTGGCAGCTGCAATATTAAAGGATCAGAGGTCATGGAACATGATATTCCAGAAGGTAAAGGAGCCAGGACTACAACCAAGAATCACTTGCCTAGCAAAATCAAGCATAATACATCAAGGGGGGGAAATTGTCATTTAAGGAAATAAAAGAATTCTAAGCCTTCATGAGGAGAAGACCAGAACTAAACCAAAAATTTGACCACCAATATCAAGACCCAAGAGAAGCATAAACAGGTAAAAAAGGAAAAGAAAATATAAAGGATTCAATAGAGCTCAACTGCTTCTATCTCTACATGGGAAGATGATACTTGTAACTCTTAAATATTGTATCACTAACAGTACACATAGAAGGAATATACATAAACAGAGGGTATGGGTATAAGGTGAATTTGAGGGAATGACATTTAAAAAAATTAAGGGATGAGAAAGAGTACAATGGGTGCAGAAGGAAAAGAGAGGTAGAATGAGGTAAATTGTCTCACATGAAGAGGATGAGAAAGACCTAATTCAGTGGAAGGGAAGACGGGAGGCAATAGGCATTGCTTGAATCTTACTCTCATCAATATTGGCTTAAAGACGGAATCATATACACCATCAGATGAACATAAAAATCTATTTTACCTGACCAGGAAGTAGTTGGGAAGGAGATTAAGTAAAGGGGCAGGGGCAGGGTGTAGGAAAGACTGACAGAAGAGAGAGCAGATCAGAGGATTTGGTAGATAGCAGCAAAACCCTGGTGAGGTGGGAAAGGGTGAAAGGAGAGAGAAGAGTAATAGGAGGAAGAATAGAATGGAGTGAAATACATAGGTAATAATCATAACTATGAATGTGAATGGGGCGAACTCTATCATAAAATAGAAATGGATAGCAAAGTAGATCAAAAACCCGAATCCTACAATATGTTGCTTACATGAAATACACTTGAAGCAAAAAGACATACACAGAGTAAAGTTAACGGGCTGGAGCAGAATTTATTATGATAAAGTTGAAGTAAAAAAAAAACAGGGGTAGCAATTCTGATCTTAGACAAAGTAAAATCAAAATTAGACCTGATTAAAAGAGATAAGGAAGGAAAATACATCTTGCTAAAAGGTGCCATAGACAATGAAGCAATCAAATTAGAAGAGCAAGAAACAGTCCTCCTGTGAGATCTATGGGGAGGGGAGAATTCATTACTAAACAAGTAATAGAGAGCATTACAAAATGTAGAATAAATAATTTTGATCAAACTAAGTTGAAAAGCTTTTGTACAAACAAAACCAATGTAGCGAAGATTAGAAGGAAAGCGGAAAGCTGGGAAATAATCTTGATAGCAAGTGTCTGTGATAAAAGTTGCATTTCTTAAATATATAGAGAACTGAGTCAAATTTATGAGAACACAAGTCATTCCCCAATTAATAAATGGTCAAAAGATATGAACAGGTAGTTTTCAGATAAAGACACCAAAGATATAAAGTAGTGGTCTAAATCACTTGATTAGAGAAATGCAAATTAAAACAACTCTGAGGTACTGCCCTCACACCAATCAGATTGGTTAATATGACAAAAAAGGAAAATGATAAATGTTGGAGAGAATGTGGGAAAATTGGGACACTAATGTAATATTAATGGAATTTAGAACTGATACAAGCATTCTAGAGTGCAATTTGGAACTATGCCCAAAGGGCAACCAAACTGCATACACTTTGATCTATCTACTAGGTCTGTATTCCAAGGAGATCATAAAAAAGGGAAAAGGACCTACATGTGCAAAAATATTTGCCACCTATTTACGGTGGCAAAATATTGGAAATCTAGGTGATGCCCATCAATTGGGGAATAGTTGAACAAGCTGTGGTATATGAATGTGATGGAATTCTATTGTGCAAAAAGAAATGATGAACAGGTACATTTCAGGAAAACCTGGAAAGACTTGTTCAAACTGATGCAAAGTGAAAAGAGAAGAGCCAAGAAAACACTGTACACAGTATCTGCAACATCATGTGATGATCAACTATGAATGACTCAGCTTTTCTCAGCAACACAATGATCCAAGACAAGTACAAAGGACTCACAAAGGAAATACTATCCATATCCACATAAAGAACTGATGGACTCTGAATGCAGATCAAAGCATGTTGTTTTCACTTACTTTATTGTTTCTCTTGGTTTTGTTTTCCCTTTTGATCTATTTTTTCTTCCACAACTATGATGAATATGATTCAGAAGAAGGTAGAGTGGGAGAAATATTTGGAACTCAAAATTTTGTAAAAATGAATGCTAAAAATTTTTATATATAATTATGAGGAAAAATAAAATTCTATTTAAGGAATAATTTTTAAAAGAAACTAAAAAGAAACATTAAATTTCCTGATTAATGGGTGGATATTTAGTTCAAATGTAGGCTATTTAGACAATTTTTCATAAATTCCCAAACCCAAGAGCTTTTTTTGCAAATGGGTCCATTTTTGCCACCAGTATACTAAATTAACCTTTAATGAAATTCAGTTTACTGTAGAAATGTACATAATTTAAAACTTCAATCAATTAATTTTAAAATATTAAAGAAAATTATTGATAGTGTCTTAAATGTAAATGTTAATAAATTCCAAGTTTAATTTATTAAAAGGGGTCTTGACTATTCAGCAAGGCAATATGATTTAAAAATATTGCATGGTAACATTTTGGTTTGAACTTCAGAATGATAGTTTAAAATATTTACTCTTAGAAGCTTATCATCTGGAAAATGGTTCTTAATACAATCTTTTAATACTCTAGGGAAAGTATTCCTCTCATTGCCATGTTAAAATAGTTTAATAAGATAATTTAAAATATTCAGAGACTTTTTTCTCTCAGGCTATTTAAATGATAAATAGAAAGTCTAATATTGCTATGGATATAGTTTAGTGTCACAGATGTCTGAAATCTTTCATTTTTTATTTCTTCAGTTTATTCATTCTAATGGGTACTTAGTAAAAAATGGTTTTTAAGTCAGTTCTTCAATCCAGATACTGCCTTGTTTTTATTGTCTATTGTTGCTGGACATTATTTTGTTCTCTGCCTCACTATCTAAGCTTTTCTCCTTTTCCCAAGAATTTATGTGCAAAAGAATATGTGGTAGGTAGCTGTGATATGACTGTAGATGTGATATGACTGTAAAATCCACACCCCTCCCCCATCACACACACACATCCACACACACACACACACACACACACACACACCTTTTATATTTTAGAATTTGTTTCATTTGTTTTAAAAGAGCTCTTGGGGAGGGTAAATGAATGAAGCCAAAACTAGATTTAGTCCTTTCCCTTATTTCATGGTATACAATGACAGATTTCACTAGCTGATCTGAACTCAGCTAATCAAAAGGTCTTGGTTCTGTTGAAAAAAAATGTATAAATTGTATGAATTAAGTGGTGATTTATTCTTGTGAACCATTCACCCAGCATTAATCATAAATCAATTTGTTGACAGCTTAAAATATGAGAAATTTTTATATGCTGCTCAGATAATCTATTTAACAGGTCAAATCAATAGTTTTGTGATGCTGCTTCCTCCCAATCAGGCACTATGGTGACATTCTATCTTTTTTTTTTTTTAACAATTTTATAGTTCTCCTAGGCAATCTAGAGCAGGCAGGGACCCCACAGTAATGTGATATCCCTATGTCAGTGAACACAAATCAACTTGAAAAGGAAAAATATGCCTTGTTTAATACCATAGATTATGCAGAACAAGAGGAGTGACAGTTTCTCAGACTGGACTTGAAGAAAGTAAATCTTAAACATCTCCCCTTTAGGATTCCTCAGATGCCACATAAAATATATATTCTTTTTTTTCCCAGAATGCTCTAAAATGTATTTCAACATGTGCATACATTGTGTAATTGTGCATGAAAAGGAAAATGCAAATATTCTTCTTTACTGTGGGAAGAAACATTGTTAAGAAAGTAAACAGCATATTGGGGTCACTCTGTAAAATGTAAGGATGGAAATTGTTCCTGCCTGATGTGTTCCAGGATGGCATGAGAGGAAAACAAAAGTGACTGTATGTCATTTAATAATATTTATTATTAATATATATATATTATTCCAATTCATATTTTTAAATTTTATTCTAAATAATGACTTTAGCTAAATTCCAGTATTTATTTGATTAAAAGTACAGCAAAATATATAGAATTTGACAGATCAAGACATATTTACATTTTATTTATTTAATTTTTGGTACTTCTTTACCCTTGTTTAAAATTTGGTCATTTAGAAGCAACTATGTTGCTCAACCAGAAGACCTAGATTCAACTCTGGCCTCAGACACTTGCTAGCTGTGTGGCCCTAATCAAGTCTCTACAGTACTGACTGCCTCTGGTTCTTAATCTGTCAAATGGAGATAATAATAGCATCTACCTCCCAGGGTGGTTGTGAGGATAAAATGAGGTAGTATTTATAAGGTAATGTATAAGCCTTAAAATGCTATTTAAATGCTAGCCATTATTATTATTATCATTATTATTGAGATCTGAGAATGAACTGCTGAGCAACTATTGACATGGATGTACAGATACAAATGGCATAATTGTACTATCACAAATGATTTAGCTCCATTTGTTTTATTTATTTTTAAAATTTATTATCAATTTAACAAACATGAATATTTCAATATATAAAGAACCAAAAGAGTATTACACATGCAATTGTGAATTTCTGTTATATAAAGTTTTAAATTTTATATTAAATTTAACATGGTAGTAAAAAAAAATTGCCATTTTGCAGGTATTCTCTTAAGAACTGCCTTTGGTTCTCTTCTGTATTTTTAATGTTTAATTGACATTTTTCCTTTTTATCCTGTTTTTTGCATCTCTTTCACTGCATGCTAACTTCCTTGCCCCCCAAAAGAGATCTCCCTTCCTTGTTAAAAAATAATAACTATAATCACATAAAACAAATTTGCACAGTAGCCATATATTCAGCACTTTTGGTCCATCATTTATGTGAGAACAGGTGAAAGGCATATTTTATCACCTTCTGAAATTGATCAGACACAATAATGATTAGAGCCCTGAAGTCTCTCATGGTTGTTTTCCTTTACATTATTCTGCTCATTTTGCAAATTGTACTCCTATTTCTATTGAGTTCACTTTGCATAAGTCCATACAAGATTTTCCCCCATTATCTCTGAAACTATGTTATTCATTATTTCTTATAGACTGATAATATTCCTAATCTTCATATACCACAGGTGATTTAGTCATTTCCCAATTGATGTGTATCCTCTTTAAGTTCTTTTTTTTTCCACAAAATGTACAACTATCAATATTTTTGTACATCTGTATCTTTTCCCTCTGTCTTTGACCCTTTGGGATACATATTCTTAGGGCTAGATCAAAGTATTTAGTGATATTTTCACAGTTTCAAATTATTTTCCAGAATGTTCCAACCAACTCACCACTCTTCAAACAGTTTATTAGGATTCTTGTCTCTAACAATTGACATTTAATTCTTTTTTTTCATCTATAACAATTTGATGGTTGTAGAGTAGAACCTTAGAGTTGTTTTCATTTGCATTTCTCTTTTAATTAGTACTTTAAAACAGTTTTTCTTTATATTTTCACCAAATTATTTTGAGGATTGGTGTTTTGTATCATAGTTTGTAATCTCTTACTATACCTGATTATTCTTTCAGTATTTCTCTTGGCAACATTGACTATTTATCTATTTGTACTAACTTCGTTTTTATTTTATCTAGTTCTATAAACTAAGGAGCTTGATATCTAACTTAATCTGTAAATTAATTTCAGTAGTAAAGGATTTTTTGTTTCATGGACATTGTCCAGTCACAGTAAACTAATATCTTTCCAAATATGTAAGTCTCTATTTATGTAAAGAATGTTTTGTAGTTCTACATAAGTAATATGTGTCTTGATTGGTAGATTCATTTTGGGGTCTCTTTCAGGAGGCGAGTGGTAGACTCTTTCAATTTCTATTTTACAGTCTGATTATAGAATATCAGGGAAGTTTTCCTTGCTAATTTCTTGAAAGATAATATCTAGGCTTTTTTTTTAAATTGTAGCTTTTAGGTAGCCCAATAATTCTTAAATTATTTTTCCTCGATCTATTTTCCAGGTCAGTTGTTTTTCCGATAAGATATTTCTCATTTTCTTCTATTTTTTTCATTCTTAAAATTTTATTTGATTATTTCTTGATTTCTCATGGAGTCATTAGCTTCCACTTGCCCAATCCTAATTTTTAAGGAATTATTTTCTTCAATGAGTTTTTGTATCTCCTTTTCCATGTGGCCAATTCTGCGTTTTAAAGAGTTCTTCTTTTTGGCTTCTCTTAACATGTAGTATTTCATCACTGAATTAAGAGTTTTCTTCTGTTTACTCATGTCTCCAGCCTCAGTTCCTAAAGCAGACTAGGGGAAGGGGTATTCAGAATGTATGCCATCTTGGGGTGGGGGGAGGGGTGAGATGGAGTGAAAAAAAAAAGAATGAAGTCATCACCAGCAAATACACTTATTATCCTCTCATCTCTATTGTGTGTTAGAATACAGCATGTTCACAGCAAACAAAACATATGGTTTGATTGTGAGAGCCCCAACCACTACTTCTCAGTCTTCTGTGGGAGATTCTTGTATTTTGTGGCATTAGGTGTCTGACCTTAGGTGACTTCTTTTACCTCTCTAAATCTGTTTCTTGATTTGTGAAATAAAAATAATAATATTTATTTAAAAAGATGACTTTTTTTTACTGGGGAGTGATTGAGCTGTACAAACACAATCCTCTGCTAGGTAACCATGAAGGACACCTAAACTTTGTATCTGCCCTTGTACAGTGCTCCTCATGTAATGGGCATCCTTAATGCATCCTTAAAAATTAATATAGTTGAATATTTTGAGCAGATAAGTTACATGTCTAAAGTTGTGTGTTATTGTGACAGAAGTTACATGTCTAAAGTTGTGTATTATTGTGACAGAAGTAAAAAGGATTAGTGTAAAATGAAGAGGCACCAGAGGAAAGGGAGAAACTGGAGGTAAGACCAGTAGTTTGGAGCCCTTGACATTAATCCAAAGGAGAGATGATAGGACTAGATAGATGATGAGGGAGCTGTGGGAGTAGAAAAGAGGGGAAAGTACTTTCTTTATTACTTCTTCTACTTCCTTATATAATATATGAAAGGCTATGATGTTTGAATCCAAAAGTGATGACTTCTCTGGGATATACATATACATATATACACACACACACATATATAATGTATATGTGTGTGTGTGTGTGTATAATATGTGTGTGTCTTTACAGATCTTTGCCATTTTTCATCTAGTTATTGAACTCATTGTAGTTTCATCTTTAACTGCTCTAAGGATGATTTACTTAGTTGGATGTCTTGCCAAACTTTATGTAATTTTTCCTCCTCTGCTGTTTCTTACCATATTATGATATGGTACTTCTCATAATTTTCTTCCACCTTTCTCTGTACAATTTTACAAATGTGCTTATAGTTTAAATTTTTGTTACTCTTGGCAACAATAGAGATCTATATCATCCTCATTTGGCAAAGAGATCAAATGTTTACTCGCTGGGATAGTTTCTAGACTCTTGTTTTTGTCTGGGAGGGTCATTGATTTACATTTGTAAAACTGTTAAACTTATTATAATCTATATTGATGTCAGTCTTTTTGTCCATCTTCTATCCATGAACAGTTTTTAAAAATAGGTAAATTGGGAGTTTCCTTAGTTTGACATTTTCTCAGTTGCCCTTTTTTCCCTTCTAATATGGTGTTAATTTAAATATATTGTCTAACAAATTAGTGGGCTTGGCTGTACTCGGAGAGCTTATTCAGAAATTACTCTTAAATCAGTAACTAGTCATTGCCTGTTAAAAACCAATCAACTTAAATTTTGTTTCGATGTATATGTTCTCTTATTTGGTGTTTGATTTTCCTAGTGGTTCCTAATCCTTTCTCAAAGAAAAGTATTCATAATGTATATGGTATGAGACTTCAGTAGGTCTTTGGCTTCTTTAGTTTCTTAGTGCTGGACAGTATTTTCCAATACATTTATCACTCTTTCCCATTGTAGAACCTTTGTATCATAGTAAAGTATGTGTTGTTTTAATTTAGAAAGTCATTGAGTTTAATGTACAGTTTTCTCACATCCTCATCCTCTACAACAAATGTTGACACAAGAACTGCAATTATTATCATGGCCATTTATTATGCAAATGCTTATCATGATCACTATGATATGAGATGACCAAGAGTTATATTAAATAATGCTTCTTGTTGCCTTTGGATACATGGTAAAATCAAGTCCATCAACTCCTTGTTTTGTTTTGTTTTGTTTTGTTTTGTTTTGTTTTGTTTTGTTTTAAGTCATCTTTGCTGACTACATGTGAGCCATTTTTTTTCTCATTTAGCTACACTTCTTTTTGTCCTAAGATTTCACACATAGTAAGAAAACCAAATTTTATGTGAATCAGTTACTTTAAATATGTCCATTTAGCCACTAGACAAAAATCTCACATTTAGGGTACCAAGAGCATTGTTAATGTTTATGAGCAAAATGAAAACAATGTGAATGTTAATATACTCCTCCTCTTTTTCTGCAAGTGTGTGTCCATCACTGAAGAAATAAAAGGGTATTTGCATTCTGTTTCCCATTTTAGCACGGCCAAATAATTCATCAATAAGTGACCATCTTAATGGTGACCGCTCTACACATTATGTAGATTGGTCCCTGGAAAGCAGACCTAGTCTGTTACCATAACTCACTACCATAGATAGAATCTCTATCCAGAACCCCATCTAGGCACTCTATCCTGAACCAAGTGTCTACTCTTTGTTATAATGGGGTACTGGATAGGGTTTGTGGATGATCTTTTTAAGTTATTTTGCTAAAATTACTTGAATATTTTCAAACCTTGATATTCCTACAGAAAATACTCCAAATTGTGTCACCCCTAAAATACAGCTTTTTTACAATTTATCAAACATAACACACTCATAGACTAGAAGTGCCAGTATCTTCTGTAGAGTTGGAATATGGAAAATAATTATGTCAGTGAAAGAACTACTATAAAGTTTAAAGTATAGATTCAAATCTAACTTGGTGCCACATGTAAAATTAATCTTGTGATTTTCTTTCAGAATTCCTCTGGGCAGTAGTTGACATCATAAAATTGAACACAATGATTAATAGTCACTTTTTTACTCAGAAGTATAAGAAATAAAATTTCACTGCGCAATTGGCTATGTGTGTTATGGAGGATTTTATCTTCCTCTTAAGCATGAAAAATTTGCCTCTATATGACATTGGGCTACAAGGATGAATAGCCTGATCTGCTATGCAAATCCTATCTGAAGCTTAAAAAAATATGACATTTTAATTCTTTCCAAATTGTAGATGATTTTAAGTAGTTAAATAGCCTCTCAGAATTTTTCAAGCATGAAATTAATCAAGCAAAAATTTAGTACCAGTATTATAGTTGTGCTAAAATCAAGGTTTTATTTTCACCCCAGCTTAAAGCTTCAAAAGTTACATGTTTTAAAATTATTGGCATAGCAATAATTTTATGTCAGTCACTATTAAATTATTCTCTTAATTTTGGCTATAAAAATTAAATGTTTTCACCAAAAAGATTTTTCAACAAAATCCGCATTTTCCTAAAATAAATCATTAAAGTGAATTGCTTTAAACCAAAAATTACTGTCAAGTATTGGTTAGATGTATCTCTCTGAATATATATTTTATATATGAGTCCAGGTGTTTCTAAAACACATTTTCACACTGTGGTAATTGACATTTTATGGATTTTTTTTTAACTAAACCTTATAAGGCAGAGGATCCCTTGTTATATAACCATCTGTAACAGAGAGCCAAATGTCAGTAAATAATGAATCTGCTTGGTGTGATTGGCATATAAAGCTAGCTGTGTGCTTTCGTGGGAGGGATAGCTCATATACAAAACAATGGAGTAGTTTCCCCAATTGTCATATGCTAGGAAGATTTTTTTTTTAATTCTAATGTAAGTGATCTGTCTTGTGTGCAAATACTAGGCACTGCTGTTTGATATGCATAGAAATTCAATCAGATGCTTAATTACTTCTTAACATGAGTTCCAAACAGCTGGCTAATTCCCTTGTTTCTGATTAAAAAGATTGCAAAAATAAAATTTAACATAGCATTTACATACAGCTTTAAAAGGAAACATTTACTCATAAGTTTTAGGCATTTAGGAAATGAATGCCCATTCAGCAAGGGGACTGTATTACTTAAGATGATGAATCACTTTGACAAAGTATGAAAAAAAATAAAAAATAACCCTGTTGAAATGTCAGCACTTCTGTAGAACTGATCTTAGAAAGTTGTTAGATTCAAATTACACCAATTCTCTAGCTTTGCCAGCCTTGGTACTTTTGTGCACATTTTGAATTGTTTGCTAGTGACAAATGGTGGTAGATCATTCTAGCAATGTGTAGGCAGCTGCCAGTTGACCAAAGCATAGACAAACCAATTCCTGTGGTCATCTTTATGATTGACAACATTCCCTGTGGTACATACATTCTGTATTCACAGACACAGTTAACCTTTGTGTCTCCTGGCAGTTTTAAAATGCTATAATAATCAGTATTAATTAATATAGTGATAGCTGAGGTATAATGGAAATATTATAAGTCAAGAGACTTGGTTTGGAGTCTTGCCTCTGCCCCTCATTTATTGACCAGGGGATTTTGGGCAAATCTCTTAATCTCTCAGAGCCCCAGCTCTTCAAAATGGGAATCCTAATACTTGTACTACCTGCCTACCTCACAAAGCTGACATGAAGAAACTGTTTTGTGAATTGTCAAGTATTACATGACTTGAGATATTATAAATCAACTTGCAACATTTCAGAAAAATTAATCATTATTTTATGTAAGGGTTTGGATTTGTGTTTATTTTCTGTGGTGCCTAAAATTTACTAAGTCTAAAGATAGACTGTAGCCTTCCTAAAATCTCTACAAATACAGTTAGTCTATTTTGGTAAATTGTTTTACTGTTCTTCACATGACAATGAAAACATCTTAACTAACATTTGGCATAGTTTTAATTTATAAAAATCTACACATATTTAACTATGATGCCCTTGGAAAAGAAATATCTGGTAATCCAGATTCGTTCACTTATTATCTTTTCAGTGTGTTGCCTTCAAAAAAGTTAGGAAAAAATGAGAAATTGAAGCCTGAAAATAAATTTACTTAATAAATATATAGGCAGTAAACTACAATCTTGCCACATATCTATTCAATATACTAAGGCCA
Organism: Vombatus ursinus; assembly: GCF_900497805.2. NCBI lineage: Eukaryota > Metazoa > Chordata > Mammalia > Diprotodontia > Vombatidae > Vombatus > Vombatus ursinus. The sequence continues at coordinate 13,740,619 of NW_020954583.1, forward strand.
GTAGGTGTTCCAAATCTGCTATCCCCATTCCTGTGATAACTTTAAGAAGCCTCATGTCCTTTTAAGGAGTCAGGTCAGTTCAACTGCACCTGTGTAGAATCTGATTCTATCCATATTACTCAAGGGTGGAACTAACAGGTCTCTGGACCCAAGTGGTAAGGTTTGATATCTCCCTAGAGATTCTAATAACCTCAGGAAGCTCCTAATCATGGGATCTAATGCTATAATAGAAAAGCAACTGCAAATAAAATGTCCCTTTGACAGTTCTCCTGAGAAGATAACATATCCATAGCTTGAAATTACAAGGTTGTTCAGTACCAGTTTTTCGAAAGAAATGAGACCTGAGACAATAATTTGGAAGAATCTGTATACATAGGTAGGCACCATTCTCCTAATAGATCATCTTTATAGCGTCTGGTCAGTAGTATCCCAGGTGGCTGTTTTACAAGCTTTTTCCAATAGTGCCTTATTTTTCTCACACAGAGAATATTGAAGTATAGAATTAAACTGGGGCATGGTATTCCCAATGATGGCAATGGTTCAATTTGACTTACTTTTCCAGTTTATCCATATTACTATGTCAGTCAAAATTCAGAATAAACAATTTTCATTCCCATTTCTAAATATATCCAATTTATATTTTGCACTACATAATTTGCGACCAATTACATATTTGGTAAGAACTCATGATTCACTCAATGGAAAAAGTTAAAGCATGAAAGTTAAGACCTCCCTTAATATTTTAATATACATATAAGTAATATATATGAATATTATACACTTATATACATATATAGATTATGTATAATATATTTAATATGTGATATATATTACACAATGTATCATGTTTCCTATATGGTTTGTATGTATAAATTTATATGCAAAGCCTTTTGATATGTTATATTTACATGTATTATACCCATCTCTGTGTATGTATACATATATACATAAATACATTTGCAAATTAATATACACATATACACATATGTGATATCTACAAAAGAAAATCTTCTAGTCCTAATAATGGCTATTTTTGATTCTTATAAATTATAGCGAAATTCAGGTGATGGGGGTGATCATATATAGAATATTTTGTGATAGATATAGTGAAGGAAAATGCATCTTATCAGTAAGACTAGAAGACAGGTAAAGGGACCAATGCAATTGAAAAACAATAGAAAAATTAATTAGCAGGATTCCTAACAATAAAGATTAAGAGAAATAGAATTCACCTACATAATATGGGAAAGTTAAAGCAGCAAAAGTAAGCACTTTAATATTGAGAGAGGCTTGAGAGGCCAGTGTAAGAGAGGAAGAGGCCCTTTAAAGAAGTTCAAGGCGAGGTCAGGTGAGTGCCCACAGGATCAGGTTCAAATTCTATTTGGAGACAGGAAATCTAGCAGGCTTAATTTTTAAAATAGCCTTAATAAATCTGTCAATAGGTGGATGGGATGTTTGATGAGGGAACAAGGTGCCCCCAAGGCTGAGATCTGAACCTTAAATGTACTAAGCAGTAGATTTTCTTGAAAATTCTCTGAGAGAATATTAAAGCACTGCTTCATAAGGAAAAATTAAAATTTCCTGCTCTAGACAAAACACTAAAAAGAAATAGATATTCATGCTTTCTTTTTTTAAAATAATCTGTGGGAAAAACTAGACTGTGACAATTAAATTTGTGGAACTAACCATAGGGATTAAATTCATGTAGACTTTACCTTTACATTACAGTCTGAGAAATGGAATAATTTCTGCCCAGCTTACACAAACAACAGAATTAAGAATCCAAGAAGAGGGTGTGAAAGGCCTGGAGCACAAGAACTAAGTATTGTCCACATCCATGAAAGTCTTTTTGGATCTGTCCCCTACTGTGATTTGACAGGACAGAAAAAAAGAGCGACAAAATGTCCTATTCTCCTTTGTTACTCAGCTCATGAATGATTTTAGAAACAAATGATTATCCAATAGTTGAATGATCTTCCTTCCTTCCTTCCTTCCTTCCTTCCTTCCTTCCTTCCTTCCTTCCTTCCTTCCTTTCTTTCTTTCTTTCTTTTAGTGAATATGCAAAATCTTGGAAAGAGAATATTGTTATTAGGGTCAGATGTGGAAGAATATTAAATTCAAAAATGATTTATTAAATATCTTGTACATTTTCAGAATTCTTCAAAGCACTAGGGGACACAAAAGAAGAAATTTTTATTTTAAAATGACAATTAAATGTAATAATGCATATTTATATAGTGCCTAGGAGTTTGTAAAGGGATTTCATCAATTAGGCTCTTTATGTTATAATATTCAAGGGGAAATATTCTCAAAAAAGATTTAGCTGTTTTAAATGTTAAAAGTCTAAGACTTGAATGAAAGGTTTTTGACATCTTTAATATTCTAAATAGAGTAAAAGGAGGTCTAATGCCCAAACTTGTTCTTTAGAATTTCTGGATTTGTGTGCTTGTATTCAAAAGAAAATAGCTTTTGGTAGAAATTCCCAATCTTATTACCATGTTTTATTCCAAAAATTTTTGATTTCATAGTTTAGAATGTAATACTGTGTTCCCCCATGCAGACAATGTCATAAATTTTAGAAAGGTGTATGGCAAAAACCTATTTAACTCAATATTAGTAGTGCTAAAATTGAATTATGCATTCTAAAAGGAAAGGTTATGCATTAAGGGAATAAGGAAGAGAGCAAGTCAATCCTTCCCTTTCCCACTTACAAGAAATCTGAAGTACACACCAACTTGAAGCAAAATTTTGAAACAACCATTGATTTTTTTTTCCAGTTTTATCTCACCTCAATTTCTAAACCAGGCTCAAACATTCAAGTGCTTATTAAGCCAGCTTCCCTAAGAGCACAATGCCTCGTACTATTCTAAACTCTACAGCTGTATCATTTCACCCCATAAAATGTTCCATGCTCTCAAATAATCTATGCCTTCCTGTCTCCTAACAATAAAACTTCCATTCCCTCAGTGCAACAATTTGAGCTAGGTTGGTGGAGGAAAGTGATAGGAATAAATTCAAGTTATATGACTGATTGGTGGTCCCTTTTAAAGGTATTTGCCTTTTTAAAAGCAAGTTATTATTTGTTAACATACACACACAGATACGAAATCCTTAATTGATAGAATTTCTGGCAGCATCATATAGCAAAGTGAAAAAGCTCAGGTAGTAAGTAGCATGGTATTTTGGAACAGGTGGTAGGGGGCAGCTAGGTGAAATACTGGGTGGAACGGAATCAGGAAGACCTGATTTCAAACAAAGCTCTTATTAGCTATTAAATATCTTATAGCTGTTAGCTATTAGAGACATTTATTAGCTATTGGACATTTATTAGCTTATTAGACCCTGGGTAAGTTGATTAAACTTTGTCTAAGTTTCCACATCTCTAAAATGGTGATTAATAACAGCACCTACCTGCCAGGATTGTTGTGAGGATAAAATGATATGATAATTGTCAAATACTTAGGAAACTTTAAAATACTACATAATGCCACATGTATATATGCATATATGCATGCATATGCATATGTATGTATACTAGCTTGGGAGTTTCCCTTTAATAGCTTGTTCCTAAGTTGATAATTCTATCAGTACCTTCTTCTTCTGTTTCTGCGACCACATGTTCTTTAAGACCTCCAAGTTTGTTATTTTTGTTTTGTTTACACAATGGCTATTGTGGAAATGTTCCAAATGTTCCATTCGAATCATTATATCTTAGAATTGAAAGATCCTTTCTGGGTTATTGGACTCTGTTTTCCCTGTAATGTGGGTCTCCCTTAGCATCACTAACAGATGATTTAATACTTGAAACAAAGAGTTTACTACCTTATAGAACAATCAGATTCCATTAACTACCTCTAACTTCTAGAAGTATTTATTGAATTATTTGAGGCAGGTAGATGGTTCAATGGATGGGGTACTGGGCCTGGAGTCAGGAAAACCTAAGTTCAAATCCAGCCTCAGATACTTACTAGCTATGTGACCTGGGCCAAGTCACTTCACTTCTGTTTAATCCACTGGAGAAGGAAATGGCAAACCACTCCAGTATTTTTGCCAAGAAAACCTCATGGAAAGTATGATCAGTGGAGTCACAAAAAGAAAGACACAACTAAATGACTCAACAACAACTGTTAGAAAATCAATAGGAAGCATAGGATTAGAACATTAGAGGAAGCATACATGTTCCCTCAGAGATGGGATTTGAACATACATCCTCTGATTCCAGAGCCAACACTATTTCCTCTTCCCCTTTCTTCTTTTTATTCCCAACCAACATTTCACTATCTTCTAAATAACAGACCATGAGATATATGAAGATAGATAACATATGCATTCTGTCCCTTCCTTTCCATTCCTTTACCTTCCCTTACTTTCCCTGCCATTCAATTCCTATTCCATTCAATTTAATTACATGAACCTTCAATAAACAATACGTGGAAGGCCCTATGGTAGATGTTAGAGATTAAAAAAACACAAAAAGTATCATAGCTCCCCTTGAGGATTTTGTGATACTATGTCTGTGAGATGGGACATATACCTAAGCAGGTGTGGTACAAGACTGGGGTGCTAGGTGGTGCTGTGGAAAGAATGCTAGGCCTGGAGTCAAAATGACTCATCTATGTGAATTCAAATCTGGCCTCAGACACTTACTAGCTGTGTGACCCTAGGCAAGTCACTTAACCCTGTTTGCCTCAGTTCCTCATCTGTAAAATGAACTGGAGAAAGAAATGGTAAACTATTCCAGTATCTATGCCAAGAAAACTCCAATGGGGTCATGAAGAGTCAGACACAACTGAAAAACGGTTGAACAAGATTGAAAGGGCAAAGGAGAGATGCAGATAAAATACTGCAGAAAAATTTGAGGAGGGAAAATAACTTTCAACTAGAGAGATCAGAAAGACTTCATGGAGGTGATAGTACCCAAAATGGACATTACTTGAAGAAAGAGAAAATTTTCAAGAGACTGAGATATAGAAAGAACATAGGCCAGGCACATGGAAAATACTCTGTACAAATACAGGAGAAAGCAGAATGAGAGCATGACACAAGTAGTCTACTTTGGCTGCAACCAGTAAATGAAAAGAAATAATATAGATAATCTGATGAAGTACATTTTAGTCAAATTATAATTTGGTATAGTAGTTAGAGCGGTAGACTTAGAACTGGAAACACCTGGGTTCAAATCCAACCTCTGATACTTACTAGGAATGTGACCTTGACAAGTCATTTAATCTCTCTGAGCCTCAGTTTCCTCATCTGTAAAATGAGGAAGTGAACTAGAATGCCTTTATGGTTCCTTCCAGGTTTAACCTTGCGAACCCAGGATCTCCTTGTGTCAGATGATATGTGTTCATTGCATACACCCCCACGATCTAAGAGATTCTAATGTTCTTCTAGTAACTGATAGTTTCTATTGATTTCCTTCCATCAAATCCTTTCCTTATTTGAGTATTTGAAGGACTTCCACTTCACAAGCAGGTTGCTAAAATAATTTACTATTTCTTCCAGCTTCCTATCTTTCACTGATCCAATCTATATACTCAGCTTTACCATAGTTCAGCCCATTTTCCTCCTTATCAGTTACAAAATTCTCATGAAAATCTTTGTCAGATTTCTAGCCCGATAAAGTATGTTTGAAACAGCCCCTTGATCCTTCATTCTAATAAGCAGAGTTTTGGAAAAACGGGCTTAAAATAGAGGAACATGTTTTTAGGCAAGAAGTGAAGGATAGAATGTGAAAATGAAAAGGGATTATTAATGGGCCAAGTCCCCAGAGAAAACTACAGGAAGTATGTATGGCTAAGAGTTTGATAACAAGGAACATATTTGTGGCAGATAATGAAGGAAATAGAATGAAGAATCAAGAAATGATTAAAGATTTCTGAGTAGTTTTTGAGGACTACCTGTGCAAATTGGGGGAAATAGTCATGAGTCCCTAGTGATGTAAGATGTTCATTACAAGGGTAGCAGTGAAGGGGGTGGGGAGGGGGACCAAGTGTAAGGTGACTGGGAAGGATTCGTGTTGAGGCATCGTCATGGTTTTTGCCAAGATTTATTTAATGTACTATGAGGATAAAAAATGCAAATAGCATATACTAAGAGGATCAGACCAGGATAAGATAAAAAAGAAATAGGAGCTATAGTAGATCCAAAAAGAGACTGGCTGAAACAGCTGATTCTCCAGCTGCCACTCTCACACAGGGTTGTTGAACTAAGGGTTACACCGGCTGCAAAACACATTTTCAGACCCCTAGACTTTAGGTGGTTCACTATCCTGACCTTTTGAATTTAACAAGATTATAACCTCTAGCCTTCATCCAAAACAAAAGAACAAATGCCAAGAAACACACACAAGGCCTGTATTTATGAGCCACGTAACCGCCTTGGATGAGGAGTCCCTATGGAAAGCCTCTCGCCTTCCAAAACTGTCTTTTACTAGAATATCAGCATTCACTCACTCAATCAATCAACATACATTTTTTAAGCACTGGCTATGTGCCAGGCACTGTGCTAAGCCCTCTTGCTCCAGTTACAAAATGAAACAAAAGACAGTCTGTGCCTTTAAGGAGCTTACTATCTAATAGGGAAAATAACATGCAAACAAATATTTAAAAAACAAGTCATACACAGAAAAATAGTAAATAATTAATAGTATGCAGGCACTGGCAGTAAGAGGAATTGGGGGAAACTTCCTGTAGAGGGTAAGATTTTAGTTGATTGGTTGATTGGTTGTTGTCCTTCATTCTCAAAAAGGAACAAAATGACATTACCATGTTGGGGTCAATGTAGTGTTCCCACTGTGACTGATAAGACCAATACGAGCTCAGAAAGCTCTACCACAGGTTGGGAACAAATAGTACATGTGAACATTTAGAGTGGAGATGGCTCTAAATTTGCTCATCTCATGTTTCTTTTGAGCTACTACAATTCTGCTTTGCTCATAGAGCTTAGTGTCTTCTTTGATGTGAGCATGCCATGCTGGGGGGGAGGGGTGGTCTTGTATCAGTGTCACCCATGTCTCACAATTGGTTCCAATGTTCTTCAGAGAGACCTAGAGTTGCTCTCTCTGTAGAAGAGTTTGAATGTTTGGCAATTCAGCTTGAGAAAAGACCTCAGTGTCCAGTACTGGTATGTTATCTTGCCAGATGATCTTCAGAATCTCCCTAAGACAATTCAAATGAAAGCTATTCAGTTTCCTTGGCATGACACTAGTATACTGTCTAGGTTTCACAGGCATACAACAATGAGGTTAACACAATGGCTCTGCAGACTTTTTTTCTCACACTTTTCTTCAGAGCCTCCTAAATACTGAACTAGCTTTGGCAATGTGTGTGTCAACCTCATCATCTATATGAACATCCCTGGAAAGTATACTGCCAAGATAAGGGAACTTGTTCAAAACATTAAAAATTTCTTCATTTGCTGTAACAAATGGTGCCATGTATGGTGGTGTGGTGGTGGAAAACTTGTGTTTTCTCAGTGTTGATTGTCAAGCCAAAATTAGCACAAGCAGCAGAGAATCGATCTATACTTTGCAGCATCTCAGATTCAGAGTCTTCCATGAATGCACAATCATCTGCAAGCAAAAAGTCACATACCAACTCTCCCTCCACTTTAGTCTTGACTTGTAGCCTTTTTAAGTTAAATAATTTACCATCAGTGCAGTAGCTGACCTTGATACCATTTTCATCTTCATTGAAGCCATCTGACATTGCTGAAAATATCATGCTAAAAAATATGGGAGCAAGACACCACTCCACTGGTGTCTGAGAAAGCATGAGTGCACCATCCATCATCTAAAATATGTGCAAGCATGCTATCCTGGACTTTAGTTGCAACTTAAAGGAAATCAGGGAGGTCAATAGTAAGACAGGAGCAGAGAGAGCATTCTAGGCATGGATGACAGCCAGAGAGAATGCCTGGAGCCAAAAGATGGAGTGTCTCATTTGTAATACAGTCAGGAGACTGATGTCACTGAATTGAAGCCAGAAATTTGTCATAAGACTGGAAAGGTAGAAGGTGGCTATGTTATAAAGGGTTTTGAATACCAAACAAAGAATTCTGCATTTGATCCTGGAAGCAATAGGAAATCACTGGAGTTTATTGAGTAGGGGGTGAAGTGAATGAACTTTAGGAAAATCACTTTGTTGGCTGAAGGGAGGGTGAATTGGAGAGGGGAGAGACTCAAGGGAAGTAGACCTATCAGAAGGCTATTGCGATAATCCTGTTATGATGTGATGAAGGCATGCACTAGAGTGGTGGCAAAATCAGGAGAGAAAAAGGGGCATATTCAAGAGATATTGCAAAGTTGAAATCAACAGACCTTGGCAACAAATTGAATATAAGGGGAGGGGGAGGAGGGGAGGTAAAGAGGAATCCAGGATGACTCCTAGGTTGTGAACCTAAGGCACCTGGAGGACGGTGGTGGCCTTTACAGTAAAAGGGAAGGTAGGAATGGGGAGAGTTTAAGGGGAAAGATAATGAGTTCTATTTCAGACATATTGAGTTTAGGATATCTATTCTACATCTAGTTCAAGAGGTCTGAAAGGCATTTGCAGATGTGAGGGTGGAAGTCAACAGAGAGACTGGTGCAATATAGGTAGATTTGAGAATCATCAGCATAAAATGGCAATTATATTCATGGGAGCCGATGAGATCACCAAGTGAAGTAATATGGAAGAAAAAGAGAAGAAGGTCCAGGACATAACTCTGAGGTATACCTACACTTAGTGAGTGTTATCTGGAGGAAGATCCAGCAAAGGAAACAAAGAATGAGTAGTCATATAGGCAGGAGGAAAACCAGGACAGAGTAGTGTCCTAAAAACCTAGAGAGAAAAAAGTATTAAGGAGGAATGCTCAACAGTGTCAAAAGCTGCAGAGAGGACAAGGAGAATGAAGATTGAGAAAAGGCTATTGTTATTTTTCAACTAAGGTAGCTAGGTGGTACAGTAGTTAGAGTGCCAGGTCTGGAGTCAGGAAGACTCACCTTTGTGAGTTCAAATCCAACTTCAGATGCTTACTAGATATATAACTCTGGGCAAATCACTTTGCCTCATTTCCTTATCTATAAAATAAGCTAACGAAGGAAATGGCAAACTACTCCAGCATCTTTGCCAAGAAAGCCCCAAATGGGGTCATGAAAAGTTGGACGTAACCAAAACGATTGAACAACAAAACTTTGGCAACAAAGAGATCTTTGTTGGAAAACTGTTTCAGTAGAATGATGAGGTCAGAAGCCAGATTGTAAGAGTTTAAGAAGAGAGTGAGAGGAGAGAAAGTGGAGGCCTACAGCTGTTTTTTAAGGGGTTTGGCTATAAGGGGCAGAAGAGATATAGAGCAATAGTTTGCAGGGATGGAAAGATCAAGTGAGAGTTTTATTTTTTTTTCAGGATGGGGAGATATAGGCATATCTGTAAGCTAGTAGACAGGGAGAGATTGAAACTGAGACAAAGAGTGGGAATGACAAAGGGGGCAATCTGTTGGAGGAGATGGGATAGAATGGGATCACTTGTGCAGGTAGAGAGGTTAGCCTTTATAAGAAATAAGACCCCTTCACTATGTGAGACAGGGTGAAGAAGGAGAAAGAGGCAGAAGGCATCTGAGTGATAGGAGATGAAGAAGAGTTAAAAAGTGAGTTCATGATGAATGACCTCAGTTTTTTCTGCAAAATATGAAGCACGGATCTCAGCTAAGAGAGTAGGGAGAGAGGAAGCTATAGGAGGTTTGAGGAAGGATGAAAAGGTTTGGAAGAGTAGCTGTGGAGAGTGGGATAGTGAGTTCATAAGGGAGGTATAGTAGCAGCAAGGGCCCAGCTGAGTTTGTGTAAAAAAAATTACAATGCATCCAGTCAGAACAGTTACTTGATTTTTTCTACATTTGTTCAGTACCACCTGTACAGGAGCAAAGTTAATAGATGGAGGAAGTAATCCAAAGCTGAGAAAGTGGAGGCCTACTGGGCATGATCAGTGATGTTATATGAGGGCTAGAGATTCGAGAGATTACATGTACAGTGATTTGGTTCACCAAGAAGTCATATGTGGAGAAGAGAAGAAAGTGGAGATGGCCTGGAAATAATTCAGGGATCAAGGGATTGGAGGTTATTGTGTGGAAGAATAAGGTTATATAAAAGAAAGCAGAGGGAGAGTTGAAAAACCAATGGATGATGGTCAGATGAGGGGATTTCAGAATTCTTGAACATAGAGGTGGTACATCTGTGGGTGACGACAAGGGTGTGAATATGTTTGTGTGAGGCTGAGGTTGGGTGGAGGAGTAGCTCATCAGAGGTGAGTAGGTTGAGGAACTGATGCTTAAGGTAGTTGAAAGAGAATCAATACATATATTGAAGTCCTCTAGTTTAAGGGTAGAAGTTGGAGGAAAGAGCAAAATTTTAAGCCAAGTACTGAACTCATTGAAGAAGGAAGGCGAGTTAGCTGGGTGTCGGTGGGAAAGGGGAACATCTATAGATAACACCTACTAGGATTTTGTTAGTGGTAGATATAAATAATCTCAAGCAACTGTAATATTAAAGTTATAGACAGGTTAGTGACTTGCAGAGGAGGGAATTAGGAGTCAACTAAATCACAGATACTTGAAACAATAGCAAATGTGAGTTGTAAGGAAATTTTTAAAAATCCTTTTTGTTGACTCTTCCATTGCTATTTTAATTGTTAACATGATCCTGGCTTTAATCAGTGTTAAATTTGTACTTTTTAAGGAGATCCAAAGAATTATGCAATTACTTGCATATGAATGTATAATTATATGAAAATAACCCAATTTCTGTCCAAAGCTATAAATATCAATCTTAGAACCTGGAATAAAAATAATATTGCAGAGTGATTATTTTTATTTTGGGAAGGGACAGAGGAACAGAGAAGGTATATGAGGTATATGAGATGTCTTCAACTTGCAACATAAAGTAATGTAAGAAGATGGGCCCCTTGACATTGTCCTAAGTGGGGAGTTCAAAACTAGGACTACTTTTCCCCCTTGAGGACAGTTGGAAAGGCCATATCAGCAGGGCACTGGAACTGGGTAGTGAAAGAACCTCCATCTGGTTGCTTCTTACTTTAATCAATTAATCGGGTTAACTAGATGTTAACTTAGTCATTTTCAACCTGCTAAAAGAGTGTTCTCAGTGACCTATAATTTGTTGCCCTGTGTCACACTGTGGGTCTTTTATTTTTCAACTAGGGTAGCTAGGTGGTAGAGTGAATAGAATGCCAGGTCACTGGCAAGTCATACTGTGAGTCTGTTCAAGAGTCTTCAGAATGAACATTTCAAATGGAATGCAGAGAAAGCACTCAATCCCTGCTGCATCAGTAGTTTCTGGGCATTTTAACTCTTAAGATATTAATTCAGTTGCCTGATAAAATTAGAAGACAGTTGTTGTGCTTCAGAACTATACGTTTGAGAGGCTAATTAAAATTTCTAGAATATGTCATTACCATTGTTACAGTATCTACCTTTTCAATAAAATTCTTATTTCTCATAGTGTCACAACTCTGTCCTTTTGACATTGACAGAATTAATATATCTTTGACATTCAGTAGATTGATTAAATTTACTAGAAGGTTTTTTTTCTTATTATAGATAAGAATTCATAAATTCTCTGACTGTAGTTTATTATTTTATAAATCATTCCTGTGAATATGTGGCATGAAACTTGGCAGAATTCTGTTTATTAGGAAAGACATTCTGCCTGACAGTTTAAGTTCCTTAGTTTTAACTCCAATTTCTATTCAACAAGGGCATTCTAGCAACAAAATTGAATTAAGCTAAAATAAAATGCTTTGCATTCTTTTTTTTAACCAAATAATTCCCCAAATATTCAGCCAGACATTTATCTAGATAATTGCTTAAGTTTTTCTTCTTGTGCACATTTAATAAATTGCATAGAAGACATAAAGCATACAATAGTATAGGTCTGAAGTTATCTTCTTATTAGAAACATGGTTCTTCCAACTTATTCATAAAAATTCAATCTATAAGAAATAATGTCTTCCAGAAATAGTCTTGAAATACGTATACTTTTCCCAGGATACAAAAAAAAAAAAGGAGAATCTACTCACATAATTCCCATTAGTGTTAATGAGAGTTATGCCTGTAGCTCTCCTGTGCATTCAAATGAAAATAGATTCCATTGTATTTAGACAGAGATATGTCCTAACTCAGGTCTATTAGAGTGCTTAAAATTTAATTATAGGAAATTAACTTAACACAGAGTATGTCATATTTTAGACAGCTTGTTGTCAGAGTTCAAAATAGTCCCCTTTAAATATAAAATCCTTTATTTGGAACCAGGAGAAATTGTACTCTTTCCTTTAGATAAATTTCCTTTTAGATATATTTTAACATCTATTTTTTCCTGTATGAATCCAATTAAAACCTTTAGAATTGTAGAATTATAGGATATTATAGCAGAAAGGAGACTTAAAGACCTTTGAGTCCAACCCTTTCCTTTTATAAATAAGGAAGGTCCAGTGAGATTAAATAAAGATTTCAGTTACCCATAACAAGTTAATGGAAGAACCAGAGCCAGAACCCAGGTCTGCTTACTCCTAGTTCAGTGCTTTTCCCACTAGAGATAGTCATAGTTAGCTGAACTACTGAAAATTTCATGGCAATTACTACTATGAAACAAACAAAAAAATTCATTAGAAAATACTTCATATATTCTTCATGAAAAGGAGATCAAACAATTAACCTAAAGAGAGTCACAATAATGATTATATTTATGATTAGTGTTGTTGTGAAATATTTTAAGGGACCTGTAAGTTTAATAAACATATTTTCTAAATTATCTCTAAAATTTCATTGCAATTAATTCACAAAACAAAGCAATTTTTATTATTCATTGGATGAGTTTCTCTTTAAAGAAAGTAAAAAATAAGAAAAGGAAAATCACAAATAAATATTTTAAAAGTATTAAACACATAGACTGATGTATTTCAATTTAATTCTAAGAACCCAAGAATATAGGTTAATATAATATTCATATATTACTTAATCCATTTTACATATAAGTAAAATAACATTCCTTATCTGGGCAAAAAGTAGTCCAGGCACATAAATATTCATCACTATGCACATTTTAATATATATGCTGTTAACTGAACAGTTTTATCATTGTCACTACTAATAATACTGACTCAGTCAATTAGGGAAGAAGAAAAGGATTGCCTTGTGGCAGTGAGTGCCCAGATGAGATTAGATAAAGAAAATTTGCAATATGTCTGGTCAGCATGGTTGCAACACTTTCTGCAGCACTAATCAGCAATACATGAGTCAGATTAGAACAGGAAGATGGTAAAAGAAATTCTAGTGTGGAATTTGGCAAAGCATGAATGAGAGTTGAGAACAGTAGAAAGTTGCCTTGGAGGGGAAGATGGAACCTAGAAAAACATAAAGTCTATTAACATAATAAAATAAAATTATGTGACTTCATAAATTTTTAAAGGACCTGATCACTTACTACAGTATACAACACATGAACTTTAAAAAGAAAAAAATTAAACAATATCCCCTTAGAGTGGGCATTTTTTTTAATTCATACATTTCCTTCATTAAGATTGTTGCATTAAAATAGGTTCTTTTCCAAATAATTTTAATGCTCTTTTCAGTTAAATGTTATAGACCTATTTTGTGAAAGAAATTGTACAAATCTTTAGCAGAAATGAAGAAAATAACAAAATATTAGAGGAATATCATTTAGTATAGTATTTCCATATGTAGATTAGACATACTTGAGTATTTTGAATCTTTGTGAAAAGAGATTATTTTATTCTTTGAACTTGTATTTTCAGTGCTTAGCATGGTGCCTGATGTGTTGTAGGCATTTAATAAATACCTGTTGATTGGTTAATTGATAACAATTGTGATGGTAATAAGAACAGTAAGGAAATTAAAACCACATGAGAACAGGATAGAACCTGCTATTTCTATTGTCAAATTTATTACTGGAGCTAACTGTGAACTTAGATAAGGTGAATTTACATCACAATATCTCACACAATTATACAAAGCAGTTATTTTACCTAATTGCACAACAGACTCTAAAATATTAAATATTAAATAATAATATGACTTATCTGTGTATTATTTCTATCTGTACCCCATAAAAATTTAGAACCAGATTGTAGTAATAATAATAATAATAATACAATAGTTGGTATTTATATTATACTGATAAGTTACAAAATACTTTTTATATATTTTCTAGTCTTGGGCTGAATTCCATGAAGAGCTTAAAAAATCATTCATATTTGCATAGAGCTATATAGTTTAAAAGGGTTTGTCTCATAACAACACTGTGATGAAGCTAGTAAGACATTATCAGACTCTTTATACATCAGTTTAAGAAAAATGAATAAATTTGATCATTGTTCACAAAGCTAGTAAGGGCTGAGTTGAGATAATGTCATTGCTTCCTATTAAAGTAGTAAGATCTTAAATCATTTTTGTTGTCTGAAAAGAAACATGGCATAGAGTCTTGCCATGGCTGCAATCAGAAAAGGAAGATCTGAATGTGCAGATTCTCTTTTTCATAAGTAGTAAGTAACTATCTACAGTTGTAGAAATATCTTAACAATTTTTTTTTCCTTTAAAAAAATCTGTTAAACTGGGGTAGTATGAGAATTCCTACTAGGTTATGATACTTTGTATCTTTCCCATGCAATAGCACAGAGCCCTAAACATAGTAGGTGCTTAGTAAGGGTAGGTATAACTGAATTAAATAGTTAACTCTACAAGATAATTAAAACTATCCATTGCACTCTGAAGGAAATTTTAAAAATACATTATTTTGGTCTTAGCTATCCAGATTGTCTGCTTGCTGTTATCTTAGTTTAAAACAATCCACCTGTTTTATAACCTGGGATACATTGGTGTTAGCTGGGGAAAGGACTGATTCTAACAGTGTGCTAAAATCCAAATAGAAATTTTAAGCCCAAATATAAAATATTTTGAAAAAGAAAATTTTCTTTAAACAGCAAGCTCATCTTTTCTATGTCCATCTCTTCATGACCCTGTGGACCATAGTACACCAGTACTGTCAATGGACTTTTATTAGAAAAGAAGTGAAGTGGCTTGTCATTTCCTTCTTCAGCGAATTTAGGCAAAGAGATGTTAAGTGACTTGCCCAAGATCACACAACTAGTAAGTGTCTGAGGCCTGATTTGAACTCAGGTCTTCCTTACTCCAGGATAAGGCCTCTAACCACTGAGCCATTTAGCTGTCCTTCATCTTCTCTATACCATTATTTAAAATGTAGTTGAGGGGAGAAAAATGTTTTGTAGAAAGGAGAGAAAGACAGGGAGACTTAGACAAGTGCTTTAAGAAGAGTTATTTTATTTGGAATCCTTTGGTTTGCCTTATAATTAAGAAATAAGACAAAGGTAAACACTGCAAACTTTGTCTTTAGAGCCCTCAATCATCTGTTTCTGATCTCTTTCCTCTCTCAATGGCACCTTCTGTGTAAATGTGTCCAGTGCTGTCACAATAGCCCCCAGGTCTTCTTATCAAAACTGGTTGCCAGAAAGCACCAGACATCAATGGCTTAAAACTTCTTTTCATTTAGTTTATGTCAAAGTTCCCTTTTCTGACTATTTACCTTTAAGTCTTGATTCCATGAAAGAAAAGTTTCCCCACACAGTTAAAGAATTTTAGGCATCAGTAACATTGAATTAAGATTTAGAGATGGAAGATACCCTAGAGATTCTCTCTCATTTTGAAAAAAAAAAAAATAACCAAAAAAAAAACCTCTAACTCAGAAGCTAATTGTACAAAATTATCCAAGTAGCAGGAATCAAAACTAGCATTTGAACCTACAACCTCAGTGTTTTTTAAGACTATCACACTGCTTTGGGATGATAGAAAAAAAAATTGGAGAGGTGGGAGGTGGAGAGAAGAGAACTTTGCCATTGATTTTGAAATGATATTAAATAGGCATCTCCTTATTTCTCATGAATGTTATACTGTTCTCTTTACTTTTCTTTGACTGGGATGACATAACTATGTAAGCATTCATTTTTCTACTTGCCTTTGGCATGGAAATTAGAGGATTGGACTAACAAGGGTTTTGAGGACTCATTGATTTAGTTCACTTCAATCCAGCAAACATCGACCTCTTCCTAAATGCCAGGAGGATTACTTAAGTCTCTATATTTCCTCCCAGCTCTAAAATTCTTTGATTCTGTAGAAAATGCTAGTCTTCTTTTCATAGAAATCTTAGTATGAGTGCTATTTTGGACCTCATATATGCCTGAAGAATTAATAATTTTTTCTGAACAATTTGTTATTCAGAATTGTACTTCTGTTCCTTCTACAACTTGGGTGCCACCTCATACTGGAGTCCTTTCCTGATCCTCCCAGTTGGTCTCATGCTCTCCCTCTTGACATTTTGCAGTACTTCACCTAGATTTTGCATTTATTTAGCTATGTATATGATCAAATCACTTCTCCCTTTGCCTCAGTTTCCTCAGCTATAAAATGATGGAGTGGTACAGCATTTTTGGACTTGAAAATAGCCTTGGTATTCAACTTCTGAGTTTTCTCTTCTACTATCTTTATGCTGAGGTCATTCTATGCCATTCTTCACAGATCCATATTGATGGTTCCATTATACATATAGTATAAAGGCAGGGCTTTTCTAAAGAGTATTATGTATTTTATCTGAGGCCCTAAGTTTTGACTCACTCAAAGTCTTCATTATTTTATGAGCTTTTTGAGTACTCTAAAATTCAAATTACATGTATACTTGCCATGTATCTGTAAAGATGAATAACAGTGATGTAGATCTGTTTTGTTTTTGTTGTTGTTTTTACTGAGTAAGAAACTGAATCACTCCATAAGCTTGCAATAAATTCTCACATCACCTTTGTTGAATTGATCTCTCTTTTGTATTTATATTTCCTGGACTTAGAATATAGAAAGCACTTAATAAATGTTTTTAGATTGATTAAACATATGATTCAACACTGTAATACAAAAGACATTTATTAAGTACTTGCTGTATGCTAGGCATTGGGAATACAAAGACATATCCAAAAGCAGGTATTACCCTCAAGGAACTTCCATTCTACTCTTCCTATTTTTTTTATCCTTGACCCAGGACCTCCCTTACCAAATGCCTTCTCTGATGCAACTTCTGAGCCGCGCATCCCTGCTGAAGGAATTACTGAGACCAATTCATGCTATGGAACTTTGGCTGAGGCATCATTACTGCACAACAATCCTTTTTTTCATATTTGATTGATTTCCTATCACGTGTCTCATAAATACATGTTAACTAATCTAAGTCAGGCCCTCAATCAAGGAAAGAAATCCTTTTATTCTTTTCTAAAAATTCTTGAATCCACTTATCACACAGTTGTTTTAAATCTGCTCTTTCCCAGAAAGCACCCGTCCTCCTCAGGACCTCATCTCATAACTTCTTGACATCCCTCCCACTCTACTATCCTTTACCCAGTTTTCCTCATTAAGGGTAGACCTTCTACATATGAAGCAGTAAGAAGCTGATCAGAATACCCCTAATCAATCGATTCCTACCACCCCCTTCCATAGCCTGGTTATGAAATTTCCAAAGGAAAGAGGTAGATTACCAAAAGAAAGATGTAATCAAGTTTTAAAGAGTTTAAGGAAGTTCAAAAGTCTGTCTATAACTGTGACCCTTCTAAAAGGTGAGAAGAGCTTAGTCCAGCTTGATGGCATTAGAGGGCAGCTGACCATTGGCTTCTTAAAGATCAGATCATGTGAAATGGATACATATTTACAAAAATATAAATTGCCCAGATTAACAGAAGAGGAAGTAAAATACTTAATAACCCAATCTAAGAAAAAGAAATTGAACAAGCCATTGATGAACACCCCAGGAAAAACTCTCCAGGGCCACTGGGATTTACATGCAGATTCTATCAAACATTTAAAGAACAATTAATTCTAATACTAATTAGACTATTTGGGAAAATAGGTGAAGAAGGAGTCTTACCAAATTCTTTTTATGATACAAATATGGTGTTGATACCTAAACCAGGAAGAGTCAAAACAGAGAAAGAAAATTATAGACCAATTTCCCTTATGAATACAGATGCAAAAATTTTCAATAAAATATTAGCCAATAGATTACAACAACTTATCACAAGAATAATACACTATGATCAGGTAGGATTTATACCAGGAATGCAGTGCTGGTTCAATATTAGGAAAACTATCAGCATAGCTGACCATATCAACAACAAAACTAACAGAAATCATATGATTATCTCAATAGATACAGAAAAAGCTTTTGACAAAATACAACACCCATGCCTATTAAAAAACACTAGAGAGCACAGGAATAAATGGAATCTTCCTTAAAATAATAAATAGCATCTACCTAAAACCTTCAGCAAGCATCATGGGGACTAGCTAGAAGCATTTCCAATAAGATCGGGGGTGAAACAAGGATGTCCATTATCACCACTGTTGTTCAATATTGTACTGGAAACATTAGCTTTAGCAATAAGAGAAGAAAAAGAAATTGAAGGTATTAGAATAAGCAAAGGAGAAACAAAGCTATCACTCTTTGCAGATGACATGATGATATACTTAGAGAATACTAGAGAATCAAGTGAAAAACTACTTGAAATAATAAACAACTCTAGCAAAATTGCAGGCTATAAAATAAACCCACACAAATCATCAGCATTTCTATGTATTACCAACAAAGCCCAACAGCAAGAGATAGAAAGAGAAATTCCATTTAAACTTGCTATAGACATTATAAAATATTTAGGAGTCTACCTCCCGAAACAAACCCAGGAACTCTATGAACACAATTACAAAACATTTTTTACACAAATAAAGTCAGATCTAAATAATTGGAAAAACATTAGTTGCTCATGGGTAGGCCAAGCTAATATAATAAAAATGACAATTCCACCAAAGCTAATTTATTTATTCAGTTCCATACCAATCAAACTACCAAAAATTATTTTATAGAGTTAGAAAAAATAAGATTCATTTGGAAGAACAAAAGGTCCAGAATATCAAGGGAACTAAAGAAAAGAAATGCAGGGGAAGGTGGCCTAGCCATTCCAGAGCTTAAATTGTATTATAAGGCAGCAATCATCAAAACTGTATGGTACTAGTTAAGAAATAGAGTGGTAGATCAGTGGAATAGGTTAAGCATGCAAGACACAGTAGTCAATGACTATAGTAATTTATTATTTCATAAACTCAAAGATCCCAGCTTCTGGGATAAGAACCCACTCTGAAAAAAACTGCTGGGAAAACTGGAAAAGAGCAGAAACTCGGCATTGATCAAAATCTCACACCATATACCAAAATAAAGTCAAAATGGATTCATGATTTAGATATAAAGGCTGATAATATAAGCAAACTGAGAGAGCAAGGAATAGCTTACCTAACAGATTTATGGAGAACAGAAGAATTCATGACCAAACAGGAGATAGAGAACATTATGAAAAGCAAAATGGATAACTTTGATTATATTAAATTGAAAAGTTTTTGCATAAACAAAGCCAATGCAACTAAGATTAGAAGGAAGGTAGAAAATTGGGAAAGAATGTTTACAACCAGTCTCTCCGATAAGGGCCTCATTTTTAAATAAATAGAGAATTAAGTCAAATTTATAAGAATACAAGTCATTCCCCAATTGATAAAAGGTCAAAGGATATGAACAGGCAGTTCTCAGATGAAGAAATTAAAGCCATCTGTAGTCCTATGAAAAAATGCTCTCGGTCACTGTTGATTAGAGAAATGCAAATCAAAATGGCTCTGAGGTACCACATCACACCTATCAGATTGGCCAACATGACAAAACAAGAAAATGATAAATGTTGGAGAAGATGTGGAAAAATTGGAACACTAATGCATTGTTGGTGGAATATGTGAAATGATCCAACCATTTTGGAGAGCAATTTGGAACTATGCCCAAAGGGCTATCAAAATGTGCATACCCTTTGACCCAGCAATAGAACTTCTAGGGCTATATCCCAAAGAGACCATACAAATGGGAAAAGGACCCACATGTACAAAAATATTTATAGCAGCTCTTTTTGTGGTGGCAAAGAATTGGAAATTGAAAGGATGCCCATCAATTGGGGAATGGCTGAACAAGCTGTGGTATATGAATGTAATGGAATACTATTGTGCTATAAGAAAGGATGGTTTAGGGGGCGGAGCCAAGATGGCGGAGGGAAAGCAGTGACTTGCTAGAGCTCTCCTTCAAACCCCTCCAAATACCTACAAAAAATGGCTCTAAACAAATTCTAAAGCAGCAGAACCCACAAAAAAACAGAATAAAACAAATTTCCAGCCCAAGACAACCTGGATGGCTGATCAGAAAGGTATATTGTGCCGGGCTGGGAGAGGAGCACAGTTCAACATGAGTGTGCAGGCATGAATGGGGTGAGATGGAGTGAAAATTTGGAACTCAAAATCTTGTGGAAGTAAATGTTGAAAACTAAAAATAAAAAAAAATGAACTAAAAAAAAAAAAAGAAAGAAATGATGAACAGGCTGACTTCAGAGAAACCTGGAAAGACTTGTATGGTCTCCTGCTGAGTGAAGTGAGCAGAACCAAGAGAATGTTGTATACAATAACAGCCACATTGTGGAATGACTAATATTGATAAAATTAACCCTTCCCAGCAATACAAGGATCTAAGATATCTCCAAAGGCCTCATGATGGAAAATGCTATCCACATCCAAAGAAAGAACTATGAAGTTTGAATACAGATCGAAGCATACTATTTGCTATTTTTTTTTCTTCTGTTGAGTTTTGTTTCCTCTTTCTGATGGTTCCTCCTATTGGTTCTAATTCTTACTTACAACATCACTAATGTGAAAATATGTTTAATAAGAATGTATATTTATAGCCTCTATCAGATTGTGCGCCATCTTGGGTAGGGTGGTGAGGAGGAAAGATTAAAAGACTAAAGATTAAAAAAAATCAGATCATATGTCTTTCATCCACTTAAAAACATAAGACATATCCCTGAGGAAGTAATCATAACAGGATAGCTCTGAAAAGTTTGACCTCTGTCAACTGGGAAAAGAATCAGTTATGAAAAAAAAAATCCAACTCTTCAGAAGGAATTGTTCTGCAACTCAGAAGGAGAGATTTCTCTTTCCTCTGCTCTCTCCCTATGACACTCCCCAGGACCATAACATGTTGCATTATAGCTGTTCGCCCAGCAAAGAGAAACTGCACACAGTAGAAAGCAAGCCTAGTGATACTATATGAAGAGAAAGGACATCAGGGTCCTGTGATACCAAAAGTATGAATTCTTTGAGTCATATGTGTTCCCTATGTGAGTATCTCTTTAATAGTGTCCTCTATATGACTACCCACTATTCCTGTTAATACCATGTATATTTGTGAGAGAGTATATTCCAGTTTTATAGGAGGAATATTTATAGAACCTTCTATTACAATTTCATCTCAGTAACAGTCTTTGCTTTAAGCTAATTATATTCTCTGACTGACTATTAAAGGTAAATGCACTGGTTGAGGCTTGTGAGATACAGGAATACAGACCTACAGAATACCTTGAACCCCCTAGAGAAACTAATTTGTGAGTGAGAGATAGGGGATAAACCCTAGGGAGGTATTAATTACATAGGTACCTTTGATCTCATCCTCTACTGTCTTCTCTAGCACACTCTCGGCAACCCTCCCCTCTTCCCCATATCTCTTCAATCCTTCCCTACGTACAATTCCCTCCTTACATTCTGCAACACGCATATGTCTTTCCCATGCTTAACAAACTTTACTAGATCCTTACCATCTATCTCTGTGAGCTATTTTCCTATATTGTCCTCCCTGTCTCAGGTAAACTCATTGAAAAATCTGTCTACACTTGTTTCCTTTTCCTCTCATCTCACTTTCCCCTAAACCTCCTGTAGTCTGGTTTACAATCTCATCATTTAACTGAAACCACTCTCCACAAAGATACCAGTAATCTCTTAATTGTTAAATCTAATGGTATTTTCTCAATCATCATATTTCTTCAGCATCTCTACAGCATGTTCCACTGTTGATCCCACTCTCCACATAGAAACTTCTTCCTCTGTGGTTTTCATGACACACTCTCTTTTGGTTCTCCTCACAACTACATGACAACTTCTCAGTCTCCTTTGCTGAACGTCATTCCAAGTATTTATGAGTGTAGCTCAAGGCATTGTGACTGCCCTTCTTCATTTTTCTCTTTTGGGGATCTCCTCAGTTACCATGAATTCAATTACATTCTTGAAGCAGATTCTCAGATGTATATATTTAGTCCTAGCCTCTATATGAAGTGTCAATTCTGCATCGTGAATTGCCTATTTTACATTTTATCCTGGATATGCTGTAGGCACTTCAAATTCAACATGTACAAAACAGAGCTCAGTATTTTTTCCCTAAACTTCTGAACTTCCCCATTATCATTCAAGGTACCACCAACTTTCCAGTCACTTAAGTTAACAACTTTATTACTACACTTGACATTTCACTTTCACTCATCCCACATTTCCAATCAGGTGCCAAGTCTTGTTGTTTTGCATTTACATCTCTTACGTACACTCCCTTGTCTCCACTCATGTACCCACCAACCAAGTTGAGATCTTCATTCCCTTTTCCCTGGGCAATTTGAATAGCCTCTATATTGGTCTCACTGCCTTACCTCTCTCCTTACTAAAATCTACCTTCTACAAGCCACACATTTATTTTCCTAAAGTGCTGACTTAATCATGTCTATCTCCTAATCCCATTCAATAAACTCTAGTAGCTCCCTATTAGGATAATAGGATCCATAGATCTAGGCTGGAAGAGATCTCATGCACTCCCATTTTAAAGATTAGGAAATTGAGGTAAAAGGAAATTAATTAACTTCTCTAAGGACATGGGTAATAAACATCAAAAGTGAAATTTAAACCTAGGTCTAAGATCACATACAAACTTATTGTCGTTTAAAACTCCTCATGACATGGCCCCATCCTACCTTTCCAACCCTTATATACATTTTTGTCCTTCACATTTTACAAATTAGTTATCCTGGCTTGCTTGAGTTCTCCACATGAGAAACTCTGTAGTCTCTATAGCTACTGGTGTTTTCCCCTTAAAGGATACATTACATCTGCTTTATATGTGTTTTGTATACACGTAACTATGTGTTTTCTATAGAGAAGGGTATAGTGGACAGAGAAGCAGCTTGGAAGCCAGAAAGATTTGTGATAACTCTAGCTTTGTGACCCTGGGCAAATGACTTAAGCTTTCAGAGCTCTAACAACTCTATAGGACTATAAGCGGCAGAGAAAGTGTTGATCTGCATTTGTAAGAGGAGTTTCCTCACTACAGAACTCCCAATGGCAGTGAAATGACAGACCATCCCTAGATGTTTTATGTAGACCTGAATATTCAGGATTTATCTCCCATTAGAATGTACTCTAAGGCAGGGACTGTTTTTGTTGTTGTTGTTGTTTTTGATCTATAATGCTTCCAAAATGTTTGAAATACAGTAAGTGCTTAATAAATGCTTCATTGATTGATGAAATGATTCCCCATAACAGTTTTTTTCCCCAAAACTTTCTCCTTTCTTCTTCCATCCCCAACTCTACCTTCATGTCCCTCTCCCTTAGCATTTGACCTCACCAACTACTTTCCTGAGAAAACTGTGGCACTTTGTTGAGGACTCCCTTATGTTTCATTCTCCAATTCCCAAAATCACTCATTCGTCCTAAACCTCTCACAATCTGCACTCTATGGATCCAGTCTACAACTCTATACAAATGACTCCTAAATCTATATAAGTGGTTTACGTATTTCCTCTGAGTTCCAGTTCCATATCCCAAACTTCCTGCCAAACATCTTCACCTAGATGCCTTGCCTTTAGCAGAACTCATCATTTGCCTATTTCTGCGCTTTCTACAAATTCCCCTAGGCTAGCCTTCTCTCAGTCTTCCAGACTTGAATCATCAGAATCATCTTTAGTTCTTTATTGTCTCTCACTTTTCATCCACCCCATCATTTGCCAAGGACCTATCACTTCTTCCTCCAAGACTCGTTTATATCAATTCATTCCTATCATCTTACTGATACCATCCTGTTTCAGACTATAAATTCACACCTGAACTATTTTAATAGTCTCTTACCTGTCCTTACTGGATCTTTTCTCCATTTTCCAATCCAGCATCCTTAATCCAACTGCCAAAATAATCTTTCCATGCACTGGTTTGATTTTGTCACTCCCCTGCATAAAAAAATCAAAATTAAAAAAAAATCTTTCAGCGGCTTCTTGTATAACCTATAGAATAAAATACAAACAGTGTAATATAACAACACTTAAGGTTCTTTGTAGTTAGGCTCCAATTTACCTTTGCAGCCTTATTTAACATTACTTCCATCCACGCACTACATGCTCTAGTCAAACTGGGTTACTGGCTGTTCCCTAATCTCATCCTGCCACCTTCTGTCTGTTTATATTTGTGCAGTCTTCTTCTTATGCTAGAAGTGTACTTCCTTCTCATCTCTGCCAAGTGAAATTATTATATAAAGCCTTCCCTGACCTCCTCCAACCTATCCACCAATTTTTTTCGTGCTCTCTCCGAAATTCTCATGCAGCATTTTGTCTATTACTTTCATCCTAATTATATTGGCCTGCATACATACTATGCACCATATTTATTATTGATGGTTCTCCTAATAGCATGAAAGTGTCTTTAATTTAGGAACTAGATGATTTCTTAAAAAAAATCTCTATATCCCTACTATCCAGCATACTGCCATGCTTATAGTTGGCGCTTGACAATTATTTTTTTAAATCAAATTGAATCTAAATTGTTTTGTTATTTCATAATTTTAGTACCTCAATTAACTAGATTATTCTTATTAATGATAACAGTAACTCACACTAAAATTGGCAACACTCTTTCCCATAACAACTTTGTAAGATAGATAGTAAAAATTCGATCCCAGGTTAAGTCTTCTTTTCACTACACCACATAGTCATTAGATAATGCCCTCATAAGTCTCTATTTCTTATTTTCTGTCAGCTCTGTGCTTTGTTTTTTGAAAAGCATAGCTGTATTTTTTAATGGAATGGATAAGAATCAATTCTACTTCCTTAGATTTATTTTGAGCAGACACATTTTAGCATTATCCTCCTGAAACCAGTGTAAGGAGTGGGAAAATCTCTTCTTTGATGGTCACAGCAAATCATCAGGTCATATTCTGCACCCATTTCAGGAGTAACATTTCCCCAGATGATAGTGTGGGATCTGTGCACAGAAGGAGGTAGAAACAAGCCCTACCTAGAGATATGTAGCTCAAGGAACAAAGTATGACTCTATGGTATTCCCGAAAAAAGCTTTTAATAGGAAAATGTCATTTTAGAAGTCTATTACAACATCTTCTGAATAGGATTTTCTATGATGAATATATATATAGGAGTAAATTATATACAGTTTCAGGAGTAAATTATATATAGTTTCAGGAGTAAATTAAAAGACTAACTTATTTTTAAAAGATTATTATATTTTGGGGCATATAATACCTATAACTGATGATTAGCAAAGGACAGAGAGAAGATATATACATATATATGTGTGTATATATATCTGTATTTAGTTTTGAATATTCCTTTCTGCATTCATGTATAGTATTTTAGTCATGGTTTAAAAATGTTTAACTCCTTGCTTATTCTGCCATCTAGTGCTGAAAGTGGTAAATTTCAGCTGTGCCGGTAATAACAAGTATTACTGAAAGCTGTGCAACTACTTTCCAATGTTTCACACAAAAATAGAGATTCTAGGGAGAAAGGAGAGTTTTAAGTTGTTTTTGGTTGTTTATTTGTTTGTTTTTATTTCTCTCCCTCCTATACCAAGCCAGGAAAATAAGGTAAAGTGAATGGTTTGCCACAGATAAAAAGAGAACAGTTTGAAGTAAGAATTTAAAGTTTACCAACGCTCATTTAAAAACAAGAAGGGATTATAACTCAGTGTCCAACAATCAGTGGGAAAAACAAATTTTGGTGAAACCTAATATTTTCATAAAGAAAACTAATCCAATTCACTATTTATTTCTCTCTGCTCTTTGACTTGAGAGGGAAAATATAAAACAGTGGAATTACAAAGTATGCTATATTCAATTAGGTGTGTGTGTGTGTGTGTGTGTGTGTGTGTGTCTGTGTGGGTGTGTGGGTGTGGGTGTGTACCCACACATATGCAGACTACATCTGTATTGGAGTCTATGCTAGTTCATTAAACAGTTGTCTTTACTTTTTTTTTTAACAAGAATCATGTTCAAATGCTTAAAATACAAAATCTTTGGGTTTGTTTCTGATATAAAGTCATGTCTCTCCTATAAACACCATATTTTATTCAAGAACTTCAGGACATGTTTGTAGATTATAACTTGTTTTCAATCTCTAGCATTTTTTAAATCATCCAACAATAGCTTCATTGAAACCAGTCTAGGAAGAAAAAGTTGAAAAAGAGGATGAAAACTAACAGCTTCGCCCCTAGCCTGCCCTTTTGTACTCGACAGTCAGAAGTACCTTTGCACATTTTCTATTTGTCTCAGATCTTTACCCTCAGCTTACTGTCTAGTTCAAGCACCTATCAGTAGGTGCAGGAAAAGAATAATAGGTGGGTACTTCTCAACAAAGCCAAGAAGTAGGTCGGGAAGTAGGAGTCAGCTCTTCAGGCCCTCACACTGTCCACAAAACTCCATGAGGTAGGTTGTTCAGATACAAGGTTGAAAGAAGTTAACTTGAGACCCATTCCAGTCTGACAACCACTTCAGACCCCCCATGACTGAACAATGGAACAGGGATAGTCTAAGACTCCCCTGCCCCCCAATCTTCTTGTGTCCTTTATTCTGAAGCCAGAAGATACTTCCCATCTCATCTTTAAGAAGAAAACTAAAGGCAAAATTGTTTTCTCTCCATAATTTCCAAATTGCTGAAGCTGCCACACAAACACCCTTCCTTTTTATGCAAGCCTCTCCCACCAGCTCCTTTATGACACTCGAGGTGGAAGACCTCCTTCCCTGTTTCCCATCTTCAGTCTTTTCAGGGCTGTTTATATTTTAATTGAAATCGTTAACACAGTAGACATTTACAGCCTGGAAAATTTTAAACTGTTGGAGAGATATTTGGGGCCTGGGAGTCTCAGTACAGAGGATCCCTCAGGATGACAGAGCAGCTTCCTTTTCTAGGCAGTTTCCATTTTTTCCGCTCTAGATAATGCAAGAAGTCCCCTTTGTTTCGCTCCTTGATGCCCCCCCCCTTTTTTTTGGTTCATTTGCTCTCCTCTAGGTTTGATTCTTACTTAGAGTTCTTTTTTTTTAGACAATTGTGGTTAAGTTACTTGCCCAGGGTCACACAGTTAGTGTCAAGTGTTTGGTCTGAGGCCGGATTTGAACTCAGGTCCTCCTGACTTCAGGGCCAGTGCTCTATCCACTGTACCCCCTCGCTGCCCCCTTAGAGTTCTTATTTCCCCAATACTCCTCAAGACATCTATTTCCATTTTGGGATCCAAGCGAATGTCACATGGCCTGGAATTTATTTCTTACAAATTGGCTATCATTATAGCCAAATGATCCCCGAAACTCCTAAATTGTAGCTTACTTCCAGAACAATGCCAATTATTACAAATGTCAGTGACTGCATTGCCCCATGGTATGATTATGCAGCTCACCACTGATCAATAACCTCTCTTGTTGATTCTTTTTTTTTCCTACATTTTCCAGGAAATCTCCTCCCTCTGTTCATGCACTCCCATTCCACCAGGTGCCAGTTTCCCCCAGGGGTTCCAACTTCCTCCCTCCCAGGACAAGTAGAATTTAAAACAACAATTTCCTCAGGCCTTATCAAGGGCCTCATCTCACTTCATGACCATCTCCACCCATAGGAGCATTCATCAGTGGAACCTCCTCTCACTGACAAAATAAAAGGCTTCCTTCCCACCCTTTTTTGATCCTTCTTCCCTCTTCCTCAGCCTTTGCCCTATAGGCTCATCTCTTTCTGAGACCACAGAGTTCACTTTCCCTTCATTGCTAGCCCTTGATTTGACTCCGGTGCATCTGTTACTGCTCTCTATCCCCTAGAGTCCCCCCACCACCACTTTTATGTACTTTCAAATGTTATAAAGCAGTCCCACAAAAGCCAAGTTCTGTCCATAAAGTCCCCTGTCCGCCTCTTCACTGTTACCTTTAACATATTTCTGCCTTTACCCATTTCCTTGTGTACATTTAGAAAGAAATCTCTTATTGTCTTTCTATTGTCATCCTATTGCTGTTACTGTCCTTGCCTGCTACACTGATTCACTTTTCCTCCATTTCTGTTTTTTGGGGTGTTTGAGAGGCAAATAATCTCTTCTAAAAATGGTTCAAACTGTTCTTTATTATTGAACGTCCATCTTTTGTCCTGTACAGTTAAACTTACATTTACCAGACAAGCTGCCCAGGGCTTTGCCCTGGGCTGTATCCTGAGATCCTGTGTTTTTTTGAACACATTATTCTACTCCCTCCTACTTTTTCTAGTAAGTTATTTCAATGTCCTTTCCTTTGTATTTGAAAAAGCTTTTCTCCTTATGGTTTGTAGAACTTGTGGTTCCTGGTGTTATTTCAATGTCCTTTCCTTTGTATTTGAAAAGCTTTTCTTCTTATGGTTTGTAGAACTTGTGGTTCCTGAATTGAATTGTTAAATTTAGTCACTCTATCTCTTGGGGTTTACAGATGGGTTATTTTTTTTTTCTGGAGGTGATCTGTGAATTTTTTCAATTGAATTTCATTTTCTATGTTTAGAAGTTTGGGGCAGTTCTTTCATATTATTTCCTTCATTATAGAGTTAAGAATTTTTGTCCTGTTGTGATCTGGGAGATCTATGATCCTTATTTTGTCTCTGTGAATCCTGTTTTCAAGTTCAGTGTGCTTTGCTTGCACAATGAGCATATTTTAATATTCTTGTGTTTTGCATCTCCCTAGGTTTTCCTTCACTCTTCTGTATTTGCATTCCCATTGCAATGTTCTCTCTTTTATTTCTTTGGTAAGGCTTGCCATTGCAGATTCAAGTTTTTCTATTCTGCTCATTATTTTTGCTGTATGGAACATAAATTTTGCTTTTTTATTTCTCTTTTAACTCCTCAGAAACAGTCGTTGAAATTCCATGTTCTCCTCAAATTCCACAGGGTCCTCTGTCTTGTCAAGTGTTAGATCGTTTCCCTTTATTTTACATTATTTATTCATAAATGCCTGAACTTATTTACTAGATCCAGAGACCATGTTTCCTTCTGATGTTACAGTTTTTCCTGTTGATTTATTTGTTCATGTTCAATGGAGGGATGGAATTCCCTTACCTTAAACTTAAAACTTAAAAACAAACATGTTAAAAAATTTTGTTTTAACATGTAATTGGGGAAAAATAAAATATTATTTGAAAGTTAAAAAAAGAAAATCAAATTAACTTTTTTATGTTTTCTTTTACTTTCATTTATTTTATCACATATTTCCAATCACATTTTAGCCTGGTTTCAGCAGCATGTAGGAGTGTTGCCTGCTATGTATTTGACATCTCTGACCTAGTAGATAACTTTATGACCATGAGATTCTCTAATCTTTGAATAGGAAATAATAGTCTGTCACTAGGCTCTTATTGAAAGCATTTCTAGTCTGATAAAATCACCCTGGGTTTTTGCTGTTTAGGTATAACCTTTGAAAGCCCAGGGTCACCTTTATCCCACAATGAGGAAGATCTCACCTCCTACTTCAATGAAAAAAGAAATGAGTTCATCCATATTGAGCTCTCTTTCCTCCCCAATTCCACACTTGACCTTATTATCCTCCATCCTACTCTCCTTTCTCCAATTTCGGAGGATGAGGCGGCCATTCTCTTTGCCAAAGCCAGTCTTTCCACTTATGTTCTTGATTCCATGCCTTCAGATTTCCTTCAGGACCTTGCTCTTTCAATGATTGACTTTCCCTAATTTTTAACTTTTTCTTACCTACTGAATCTTTGCTCACTGCCCACATGCATGCCATATTTCTCAAAAATCATATAAAATAAAACAAGAAACTTGATCCTTTGCATTTTCTCATACAATCATCCTATCTCTCTTCTCCCTTTCATAGCCAAACTCTAAAACTCTATCTATACTGATAGCCTCTGACTTTTCTCACTCACTTCTCAGCTCCTGTAATCTGGTTTTCATCCCCATCACTTCACTGAAAATTTCCTATTCCTTTGTAAGACAATGCCATTCTTTCAGCAACCCAGATTCCTACCTAAGAGAAATTCTTCACATTTCATCTCTCTTCCCTTCCATATTCAATTAGTCACAAAATTTTATTGATTCCACTTCTTCTGCATCAATTGCTTCCACCCCTTTCTCTCTACTTATATAATCAATCCTCAACAATTATATTAAGCACCTACAAGGCAATGAGGATTTAAATATAAAGAGTAAAACAATTCTTACTGTCAATGAACTGATATTTTAATAAGGAGAAAGCAAGTACTTACACAAATAAATACAACAGTATGGCTCACAAAAACAAGAAGATAACATTTTCTCAGACCCCTATGACTTTTCAAACCTCTCTAAAACAGAAATTATGCATCAAAGATAAACCAACTTTAGCTGTCCCTATGGTCTAGGACATTCAGAATCCAAAAGAAAGTTTAAAAAAAATATCCCTAAACACTCCCAAAGCCAGGAACTGATGCTCACAGTCTCTGAGTCATTCAGCACACCTACCCCAATTCCCATACTACCAGCAAAGAGACTACACTGGCAGACCCAAGGATATGATATAGGCTTATATCAAAACCCTCCTTCTTCCCTTTCCCTTTCTCCATTGTGGTAGAGACCTGGATCCAGGCTGTGGAAGTTTTCTTGAGCTTCAACAACCAGCTTGGCCACAACTCTTCAGGCACAAAAGCATTGGAAGAACCAGTGTAGCAGCAACTTGGAAGCACCAATGCTACAAAGATTTGAACTGGTAGTGCCAGGGAAAATACTGAACTGTCTGTGCTGGGGCAGAGAAATGAGGAACATGAGAAGTGGTACAGGTCAACAGGGTAGAACACCATACATGTGGAGAGCTGTCCACCAAGCCTGAAGGACAGGGCATAGCATGCAACAAGGGATAGTTCTGACTACCCAAAAGTCACTTGGGGCAGAAATTGAGGCTGGCAAACTGAATTGTCTAGTGTGGGAGGAGGCTGAGATGATTTGAGATGCACTCCCCAAGGAAACCACAATCTGAGGGAAAGGAGCTAGGGACTGAATGATAAAGAAAATAAAGAGGAAAAAGACTGAAAATACCAAAGATTCCAAAGAGAAGAAAACTCACAGACTATATGCACCCTTACTCCTCTCTAGGAAAGCAAGCAATCCAATATAGGTTACACATGTGCATTCATGTAAAATTTTCTAAGTCAATATGCAGCCCCCAGTGATCTTTATGTACAACTTAGTGCCCTCAGTTTCTATTTTAGCTTGACACCACTCTATTAGGTGATGATTTTTTTCCCCTACAACTAGTAAAACAGATTTTTTAACAGCTCTCAGTCCTATGCAGTGCCCTTCTGTATCTGTAGTAATGTCAATAAATTTCTGGGAAGGAGAACAGGGGGTATCATATGGTTGTTAGACCATCTTAAACTATTCATTTAACCAATGATACTTTCAATTTAAGAGTTCTCTCAGTAGAGAATTCAGTATAAGAACCAGCTAAACCAGATTGTTCCAGTAGCATTCATAGATTAACTGATGTGGAAAATAAATAGACATGAAATGAAGCAAATCTGCCAGTGATTTCTTAGGCAACCTTCTTCTCATCAGAAATGTTGACCTTTGTCCAATGACCAGATATAACACACTACTAAAGGAATTGACCCATATTCATATTGACATTCTCACTATAAATGAAGCCAAAGACTTAAAGAAGTTGCAGCTTAATCAAAAGACAGCTCCTCAAAGAGTTGAATAAAGGAGTTGGCAGAGTTCATTTCATTCTATGCCCAAAGGCAACAGGAAATAACATTTCATGGGACATTTGGCCATCTAGCCTTCCAGTGCTCACAGAGTGTAAACAAACAGACCACTAGGGAAACAATTGTAGCTTATGTGCCAACAAATGTTGCCAAAAATGAAGAAGTAGAAAAATTCTATGAATAACTTGATAAGATACTCCAGTGACTAATACATGAATTCACTGTTAAGTTAGGCATATGGAAGGATGAGAAAAAATACATTGAAAAATATGATTTGTGATCAAGAAATTAAAGTGACCAAAGACTTGTATAATACTCTTCCTATGTAACAGAAATAAACACTTTTTAAAAATTATTTTTATTCATAACTTTTGTTTTTATAAACTTTTGAATTGTTAAGTTTTGTTTTGACATAGAAGATAAGCCTAAAGCAATTCACAAACCACACATAAATTACATTCCTTTAAAACAAGCAAAAAAGCAGTAAAAGAAAGGGTGATACAGTAGGGAAAGTGCTGAATCTGGAATCTGATATGGGCCACTTGGTTACTTGTTATGTGTGTGCCCTATGCAGGTCACTTAAAATCTCTCTGCCTCAGCTTCCACATCTGAAAAATGATGGAGTCAGAATTAATGATAAAGGAAGTCCTTCCTAGCTTTAAATCTTTTGATACAACCTCATTCTTCTATAGTTTCTGTTTGCTATTTTCTCAGAGGGAAAAAAACTATATGCTTTAACTTTTATAAGTTATTTCAGTGTTGTCATTGAATGAAAGCGACCTGAGTTTTGTTATTGCTTCATATTGTATTCATTTTTGTCAAAATATTGTTTGAGAAGAGAATTGGAAGGCAATGGAACAAATATATATGTATATATATGTATATATGTATACATATAGGTATATGTGTGTATGTGTGTGTATGTATATATATATGTATGTGTGTTTGTGTGTCTATGTGTATATATATATAATACATATATATGTATATACATATATATAACTGATGTAAAAGGAGATGGTTTTTTAAAAACCAGGACCTGATCATAGAAAAAGAACCAATAACAAGTTGTTAACCTAACTATAAAACAAAAACAAAACAAAACAAAAACATGCAAAAAAAACCCCACCAAAAACTTGTCAGCCAAAAGATCCTTTTATGATGTGCAAACAAGCCCCTTGAATGAGGATAACACAATTGAATGAGCAATGAGTAATAGTGTCCTGCCAAGTAAACTCTAAAAGTTAGCTGACTTGAGATTTGGAGACAGTTGAAGAGACTTAGCAGTTGGGGAAGAACCCAACTTTTCACTCTTTAGTGAAGGAGAGATAGGAATTTTCTTTCCTCCCTCCTCATTCTTGTAGCCATCCATCAGTTGGAAAGAGTTTCTCTGGAAACAGTTCCAGAGAGCTTTAAGGACAATTGACAATTTAAGGACAAATGCTACCTAACATCAGAGAAAAAGCTGTCTGTGGTCTCATAAGACCCTCTGTGAGGAAAAGACCCTTGAAGCACATCTAAGCAACCACCCAGTGTTGGGAGTGGAGGATAGGCAGAACACTTTGGTAGAACTCTACAGGAAAGAAAGGACATTAAGACCCAGTAGTAGTGGAGAGATTAGCTTTGGCTATATGTGTTATCTATGTATGTGTGCCTTGCCACCATATGCCTAATATTCCTACAGATTCTATGTTGTATATGTGTGTCAGAGCATCTTGAATTTGTGAAGGGAATCCTTCATAGCTACCAGTCTTAATATGCCTCTTATTAAATACCTTTGATAGTAGTGGGGGTAGCCCAAAGAAGATCTATACTGAAATAACTACATCTTATCAGACAAGCAATGGCTTATTCACTGACATTGAGTCATTTCAGAATTATCTGAATGCATGAAGAATAAATGAATGAACCAAAAATCTTTATTAAGTGCTTACTATGTGCAAAACACCTCAGAGATACACAAGTGATTCAGTCTCTGCACTCCAGGGAAATATACATATAGGGGAGTAGTGGCAAGGGAAGGGTATTTTGGTTTGCTAAGTCATTGGGGATAGTGAGCAGAACAATAGTATTGACCATTGACACATCCTTTACTGAGGGAATAGTAGGATTGATTTCACTACAGTTCCCTAAGCAAGAGATGGAAAGGCAGAGAAAGGAAGAGAAAGTTTAGCGGGTGAAAAGTGGTCGAGGTGAAGATGAGATTGCACAGTACCTGGATCTCCAGAAAAAGTGATGTAGCTCTCCCAAGCTGGGTCTCTAGTAGTTGAGTTTGGAGGACAAAGAAGTAGCTACAGTAGAAGCAAGGTGAAAAATGACTAGGGTAAAGGTGTGGAGTCTCTGCGTGCAGGTCACCAGCTGGCTAAAACAAAGTTCAAAAACAAAACCAAATATTAAGAAAGGTTAAACATTCAAAGACACCATGCATGTTTATGGTAGCTCTTACTCAACCTGTTAAAACAAGTTGTCTATTCTGATAGGTGGGAAATAGACAAAATTAAAGATATTGAATCAGATTATGAGTCATCATTTCATAGAAAAAATTAAGCAATACAGTTGCCAAAATTGTGAGGTAAAAAAAAAAATTCCCTAACTTATCTCAGGTAACAAATACATGATCTCCTTGCTGAGCAGAGAGTTATGGCAGACAAGGGTAATGATGTTTTTTAGTACAAGCTCACAAGACTTCACAGAAGAAGATGGTAGATTTTAAGCAGCATTGCATCACAAAACAGCAAAAACAGTAGAAGGGGAAGGAAGACAGAAGAAAGCTTAGAGTGAGAACCACCTAAGCCAAATCACCAGAGTAGCACTATAGGTTTTCATAGATTGCAAATTTAAGTGAGTCAGCATTGCCATACTACAGTTGATTTGTGATGTAATGAAGGTGGATGGAGATGATGACAAACCATCTATACTTACCTATCATGTTTTACCCCTGTCAATGTCCTTCCATAATTCACTACAGGAGAGTTAACACTAAGTACTATGGGCCTTCCTTTCTTTCTCTTCATTTTGCATGTATACAAAAATAGAGAATGTGGCTATCTATTTGCCATCGCCCACTTTCACTAAGTGATTATCCACCTTTTCAGGGGAGTATGATGATAGCCTTCATATCACCTGCTTCTCCTAATTCCTCATTTATAATGGGCTATAAACTGCTCATGCCCATGAGTCAGCTTTCCTTTGTATGATCCTCAATCTCAATTCTTATTGAGACTCTAATATTTCATGACTTGTAGCCATACATCACCAAGAAAGTATTGTTTAAAATATTGCCCTCTGTTTCAGGGTGAAGTCTGAGTTCATTTAAAGGATCTATAATTTCAGAAAGCCAATGTAGCTCCTTCTTCTCCTTCTGTTCAGTGTTGGGCCCAATTCCTTGTTCATTTTTCAGTATCTGTACAAGACATGTCTACTCACAGATGACTTCTCTAAAGATAATAAATATTCTTCATTCATTTGATTTTTCTTATGTGGATAACTATGCCAACTCTTCTGAGTGATTATGGATCTCATTTAGGAGGCTCTTCAGTGTTTCAGAAATTGATACAACTAGCTTGATGTTATCTGTTAACCAAAACAGTATGAAATGGCAGCCATGAAATGATATGGTGTTGTTAGGCTGCATTAAAAGAAGTATGGTGTCAGCACTGGACAGGTGATGGTCTCCTTATTTTCCCTCATCAGACTTCATCTAGATCATCAGAGTGCCGCATTTCAGGAAGGACGCTCACAAGTTGGATTGTATATAGGGGATGGTGACCAGTATGATGAAAGGACTGGGGGACCATGCCACAAGAGGAAAGATTGAAGGACTAGCATATTATAGGGTAGCATGGAGCAAATAAGACAGTAGATTAATAGTTATATTCAAGTATTTGAAAATATTTAAGTGAAAGAGAGATTAGACATGTTCTACTTGATTTGTGAAGGCAGAACAATATAGGTAGAAGTCCCAGGAAATGAGGCTTAGCCTCCATATAAAGAAAAACCTCATCATAATTAAAGCTGCCCAAAAATGAAATGGGTGGCCTGAAAAGATAATAGATTCCCTCTCACTAAAACTCTTCAATTATAGATGATATGTCCTTTTCCAGGTATATTATAAAGGAAATTCTTTTTCAGACATGGGTTACACTAAATAAACTTTGAGCATCCTTTCCAGCTTTGAAATTCTAGGATTCTGTCAGGTTCTATGTATTACTAGAAAAGGAGATGGGTTGGATATGTAGCAAAAGTGAGGGAAAATGGATGGACAGACCTAGTATTGCACTAGTTTCCATAGAACATTAAGATCATAAGATCTTACATTTAGAGTTAGAAGGACTTTCATGGTTATCTAACCCAAGGCTGTCATTTATAATGACCAATAGGACCAGAAATATTAAAAGTGATTTGCCCAGAGGCACACATACTAAAAGAACCAGAGAAGGCCTTCAACCTTTTAAGTGAATCCTACATGGAGCATTTATGTAAAGTAATGGATAAGAATTACAGGATAAAATGGAATGGATAGGCTCTTCACTTGGGGCAAATAGGTAGCTCATTGGATAAAGCACCAGGCCCAGAGTCAGGAAGATTCGTCTTCCTGAATTCAAATCTGGCCTCAGATACTGCCTGTGTAACCTTGCACAGGTCATTTAATCCTGTTTGCCTCAATTTCCTCATCTGCAAAATGAGGAGGAGAAGGAAATGGCAAACCACTCCAGTTCCTTTGCCAACAAAATCCTAAATGCAGTCTCAAAGAGGCAAATATTTGGACTAAAAAATGACTGAACAACAACAGTAAGGTTCTTCACTACTGGAGACAGCATCCTCACTGATTAAATCACAAATCCATCAAAGTTTATAGAATACAATGTGATGCAATGGAAAGAATATTAGATTTGAAGTCAGAGGACTCATGTTTCAATCTTGGCTCTCATGATTACTAAATGTGTGACTTTGGGCACCTCATTTAACCTCTCTGAGTTGATGTGATGATCAAATGTGATAATAATAAGTGTAAAGCATTTAGCAGAGTACTGGTACATAGTAAATGCTTAACAAATATTTGACTCTTTCCTTTCTTCCTATGTACACTCTCAATGACAAGATTATTCATATATTATCACTTGTATCCTGGATTTCTGTTGTGGAAGGTAAGAGCTGTGAAACTGAAGCATAATCATGGGTATTCAAACATAATTTCATTAACATCTAAGAAGCATAGTGGATAGAGTTGGATCCAGGAAGACCCAAGCTTAAATCCTATCTCATACAGTTAATGGCTGTGTCCTTAGCCAAGAAACTTAAATTCTCTCAACTTCAATTTCCTCATCTGTAAAAATGGCAATAATAATTGCCCACACCTCGTAGTGTTATTTTGGAATCAAATGAGATAATATATATATAAAATGCTTTGTAAATCTTAAAGAATTATGTAAATGTTATCTATTATTATTACTATTAACTTAAGATCACTAAAGACTTTGATCAAGACAATAAAAGAACATGTTTTTAAACTTGACAACAATCAATTGATTTGTTAATCGTTAGGCATATATAATTAGTAAAAATAAGAATATAATTAATTAATTCCATGGGAATTAATTATATTATATATGTATATATATATATATATATATATATACACTTCGCTGCTATTTATATTTGCATTAATGAGCCATAGACTAGATGCATACCCCACATTCCCGACATTAAGTTGATAAAACAAATTTAATTCTGGCTGAAAATCTGAATACCACGGTTTATATAACTGAACAATCTGATGCCATATTTTCACCTGTCTAGTCTGATTTCTGAATTTGATGATCAGTTTGTGACATTTGTTGAAAACTAAGGAAAGAATTTGGGACTTGATATGGTAGGCAAATGTGTATCATTGTAGATTCTTGAGCAGGGTATTTACATGATAAAATTACAATTTTGTGTTTAGTCTGCAAATATAACCAGCTAGGCAACTATTTTAGACTATTGACCAGAGATGTGGTTTTTTTTTTTACCCCACTAGTAAACAGATCAACAGTTGTGTTCTCTGAACAATTAGAAATAACTTGTGACTCTTAAGGACTTTAAGAAATATCTATTTAGTGTTTCTCTCTACCTTTGGAAAATAAACTCTAACATTCCATGAACTTAAAATGAACAGCTAGAAAATTTGTCAGATTACACCATAAATTTGCATTTTTGCCCTGGGGGATATCTAGACATTAGTAATTTTTATGCTAAAGCACCACATTTAAGGGGAAAGAATATATATAATTAACTCAAAAGGTCATAATCTATACAAGAAGTAATTATGAGATATCTAATATGGAACATGTTTAGTTTTCTTGAAAAAAAGTTCATAGGAATTTTATGTTTTTATGTCTACCCCCTCTTGTCTACCAGTTCATAGAGATTTAAATCAAACAATTAGTTTAAAATACTGCCTCTTTGGACTACCATGGTTGAAATGCTGAAGTCATTATTTTCTGTAAATTCATAGTTTTATATTATAGATGACTAAATCTGCCACATTAAAAGCTTAATTTTCTAACAGTTGAAAAAGAGGAAAAATACTGTCACAAAAGCTGAGTTTGAAAAAATGTAACAATAGTACAGAAAACAAAACTACTATAGCTGCATTTGGACTGGGAGAAGGGGACAACTGTGACGTCTTGGGGTTTGGGAGTTAGATGCATCTCTACACTGATAGAACACTAAGGATGGCAACTAAGAGTGCTATTAGATAACCATGAGGTAAGCCATGTAATTAAACTTAAGATATATATCCTTGCTCCTATCCTGTGTCAAAGTCTCATTCTAGTTATGGTGCTGCTGGAAAATAAGGCATGAGCAATATTTCTACATTCCTTCTAGGGTAGCATTTGACTTTGTAACTTCTATTTTTACTGTATACATTATTATTTGCAAGCAGGTAATCACTCACATATGCAGTACTGAAGTTCCTAGAAAATCCTGCTCATTTTCTCTCCCAAATAGTGAACTTGTAGTTTCTTTTTTAGAAAATCTAAAGGATTATCAATTACTTTGGCACTAAATAATGGTCTTTATCATTCATATGAAATGAAATACTTAAATTATGAAATATTTTTTTCTAAAATTTCTGTCATCATTTCTGTTTTTGGTTAATTCTATATGATGTGTAGATTTGCTCTTCTATATTTTGTATATTATTACTTTGTACAGTATTTGTTTAGATTCCTTTCTCTCTTCTTCATTATATGCTTCTTTCACTTTTTGTATATGATATTTATCTTCACTTTTCTTGACATTTCCATAATTACATGCTCTCTCTCTTTCTATATATATATATATTCTTTTAATAGTTGTAACAATTTAATAGTTCTTTTAAAACATTCATAAATTCTTCCTACTAGTTTTCTTGAAACAGTTTTCTATTGTGTGGGCAGACAAAAATATTAAACTACAATCTTCCGTAATTCCCAAAATGAGTTTTATGATATCTTCAATTCATTTAAGAGAAGATGAACTATCCTAAAAATGTAAATAATTCATAAAGTTTTTAACCTTTTAAAGTTTTGAAAATAAAAGTGAGTCAGACTTACCTAGAACCCTTCTACAATTTCTATTTTGACTCATTTTTAATTAAATATTTCTTCTAATTTCCTTCCCTGGTTCCAGTTAAAGGTAATGCTCAATATCTCATGGCCAATACATTCTCCTTAATCCTTAGTCAGTAGACAACAAATAGGATACTTTACTGACCTAAGATGATGATTTTAAAATTGATTTTCTTTACTCATCTTTTTTTGTCAATAATAACTATAAAGTAGATTTTATGTGGAAGATTTTCACAACTGAAAGCACCCCTATGGAGCAAAATTATAGAAAATTGTGAGTACATTCTGTAGGCATCCCTTATTTGTGGAGGATTTGTGTCCAAGTCTGATATGTAGATATTTTAACAAAAGTAAGTTAGATGTCAGAAAGACATCTTTAGTGAGCAAAGCACTGTGATTTTGTATTTAGGTTATATGAATAGTAAGAAACAACCAACATGATTTATAGACTATTTGCACATATGAATATACTATAAATCTATATGAATATATGGACTTACGGGAAGGCTTTATCCATATAGTAGCTAAACTAGATCAAAAAATATTACATATTGAGGCAGTATAAAAAGAAATATTCACAGTTAATGGAATTTTTTGGGGTAGCTAGAAATCTCCTCAGGTTGAGAGAAAATTTCCATTTTCATAATGAATGTTATATAAAAGGCACAATAGCCCTTCATATGCCAGTTAGTCTCTTCAAGTTATTCTTCTCTTACATCTGGAAAGCTGCCTAGTAAGAAGAAGGAAATTCTTCATTCAATTATAGCTGCCATGTGCAAGCTGCAAATCATATTGGCAAATATTCAGAAGCTTAGAGACTGAATTCATTGGTACAGTAGGCACTGTCAGCAATGGACCTGTGCACACTACATTGTTCAGCAGTAAGCAATGCAAGATTTAATAAAACATAAGCAAATGCTAAGGGAGTGCTGGTCTAGGGATCTCATTATACTGTTCATGTTGACTGTCTGCAAGCTGCTATAAGCCAAGTAGTCTCCCTCCCCTTAGCTCTATTTGGGTAGGGAAAATAGAAAATAAAGCTAGGGAGAGATAACTTTCAGAGAATGAATCCCATTATTTTCCATGACTCTTAGGGGGAAAGGAGGAAAATAATGATCTGCAATTTTTTTTT